>NC_069700.1:35105913-35408943 GCF_023699985.2 Odocoileus virginianus | reverse complement strand
GCAGAGAGGCAGCCTGTCCCCCGTGTCACCCATAGGATCTGCCGTCAGCGAGATTAGCGACCTCCCCCTGGGAGCTGCCCCAGTCCACCACAAGGCTCGATGACCAGTTAAGAGTGGGTGCCCCCCCAGCCAGGTCTGGGCTCTGGCCTCCTGGGGCTTTCTGGGGGTGGCATGGGGGTGGAGAACGTCGGATATGGAGAAGAGCTTTTACTTAGATCTTGAAATTCAAGTCTTCTGTTCCTGGCAAGGAAAATGGGATTTGAGAAAGACTTTGATCTTGAAATAGGTAGTCCCGGGTCCAGGCCTTGGATTTGCCACTGACTAGCTGCGTGACCTTGATCCAGTCCTGGGAGGTCTGCGTAGAAGGCCCTCACAGAGTTTCATTGTCAGGATTTGGGAGCCCTGCGGGTGGGATTGGATGCTATGGGTGAGGGACAGGGGGGCCTCTCCAAAATGCAGGGGCACCAGGCTGGGCAGGAAATGCTCAGTACGGTTAAAGAGCCGGGGCGTGGAAGGAAACGAACCGTCACCAGCTCCTCAGCTTCCCCTGCTCTTTTTATTGTGCATCATAAATTATCATCCTGTTTTATTCTCATTTTATAGCCTCTTCCAGGTCGTTGCTGGCGATTTACTCTCTGCTCTGGGCCAACTGTGTTAGAAACGGTTTCCTGGTCTTTATCTTTCTCTGTCGACACCTCAAATTCCTGGCAACTGACCCAGCAACTGGGGGGACTTATGTGACCACCTGTTAGTTGGCCAGGAAAGCGTCGGCATTGGCTGCTATGGGTGACATCAAAGCTGGACCACCTACTGCCTGCCCTAGAGTAGTCTGGATGAGCCAGAGGAAAGTAACTCAGATTCCACGCATGTGCTAGCTCTGGTCAGGCCCACTTCCAGAAAAGAGAGGCTGTCCTCCTGGGACCTGGGTCTCTTTAACTCACGTAGCTGTCAAGCGGTGAAAAACTCTTCAGCTTCCTCTCAATGCAGATGGTCCAGCCCTTTTGTATTTAGAAGAAAAGTTACAAAGACCTCTACGTCTCCTTTCTATTGTCAACGTCCTGCATTCCTACCATTGTCAGAAACTGGGGTGAGGTGGGCGCGGATCCTGACTTTGCATTTGACTTTTTGGAACTAGTCCCAGATCTTCTATGGGTTAGTGGCCCTAGGCAAGTCCCGCCCTCCCGCTAGGGGCCAGTTTCCTCATCTGTAAGTCAAGGGGACAAAGCATATACTTTCCTGAGTTCTTTCCAGTTGCAGCCAAGCTATATAACTCAACAGAGTTCACCGCTCACACACAGGACACCGAGCGTTTGCAAAGTGACGGGTTCACACGACAAATTAATACACTGTCACTGTCACGGACAACACTACTGTTTTTTAACAAAATGCTGGCTCTTCAAATGAAGGCAGTGGATTAGGGAAGATTTGAATGATATGAGCCTTTGATATAACATGTTTACTGAGGTTTTTGTATCCTGATTAAAGGGAAGGCAGAACAGCGGCAATGTGTCTCTCCTGTCACCATCCCAACAGAAGAGAATTTTCGTTTGAGGTGATTCTTACAGTAGATTATCAAGTACCATTTTCTTGATCCATTTCGCTGGCATGACCTTCTCATGCCATCATTTTGTGGATACGAGTTGGTAAAAGAGCAGCATGTGCTGAGTTTGTGATAAATGAAGGACACAGGTGGGGACCAGTACCTCAGTACTCACAGTGGTGGAGTGATGGGGAGGGGCTTGAGAGGAGGGACAGAGACCTGCTTTTTTTTTTACCATGGCACTAGAGAGAGCTAAGGTTGGTGTCATTCATACTGGAAAGTACAGAGAGTGAAGGCAGAAGAGAAAAGTGTCAAGGACGCGGGATTGGGCAAGGGCAATCCCTCTCTGGGCCTCAGTTTCCTCATCTGTAAAATAACAGGGTTGTACCAGACGGGCTCTGGGCTTTACCCCATCGTCCAGCTCAGAGAAGAGAGGAGGGAAGTCAGGCTGTGGGAAAAGACCAGGGTGCTCTGGAGCGGGCTCCTCCCGGCTCAGCTGCATCTCAGAGAGTGTCTCCAGTGATGGCAAGTTTGGTGCAGTTTGTATTCAACCTTGTTGATACACTGACAAATGTTGAAACTGCTCTCTGGATTTTTGTTTATAAAAAGTAACTCCCCATCCCCCCCAAACAGCAGGTACAATTTCTGGAGTGAGTCATCCGGCTACAGAGAGCCCTCTATTCCACGCTCCGACCGGTCAAATGCCAGAGCAGTTCTTCTCAGGGTCACGTTCAAAGTCTGTTCAAATAAATCCATATTCCCATTTCAAGGGTAGGCAACAAAATCAGGCCAACATATGACCCCTTAGGATCATACGTTGATCCTTAAGGGTGCCATTTCCCCTGAAAAAATACACTAAGTGTATAATTGTGCATGTGCATGTGTGTGTGTTTAAATGTTAGGGGACATTAGAAAGAATAAGCTTTTCATTTTTTTCTTTTCTTCCTTTTTTTACTTCTATTTTTTCTTTGAAAGACTATGTGCCAGACTTGCAATGGTAACAAGGAAGCGGGAGGAGTGAGACAGGGAGATGTGGGGGAGATATTTTACAATTTATCAAGATATGAGCACAGGTCCCTCTGTGCTTAAACCCCCACAGAACTGTATTTTGAGCTTAAATTAGGAAGTAACGTTCTTAATGGCCACCCTGAGGCAAGACTGCGGCCCGGAAAGAGCAATCTGAATGATTAACAGAAAGCAGGCCCTGGTGGCTCCAGTGCTGGAGGAGTCTGAGGTTTGAGCCACCCCAGGGATGTAGCTTCTAGACAGACAGCATGCCTGAGGTGTGGTAGGGGCCAGGAGAGAGAGTGGGGTAGCGTGTCCGAAGTCTTGGCAAATCTTTGCCCCAGTCAGCCCTCAACTCAGGAGGTGAGTTTCCTATTGCCATGCTATAAGCCCGGTTGTAAACTTCTGGTAAAACTCTCTCTCTGATTTGGACCTTGCCTTCCAGCTACCTGCCTTGATTTAACCCTTCTAGGTTTGGCAGAGAATAATTATAATCAAAGCCATTTTGTGGAATTTTATATACCATCTTTAACATACAGAGCATTTCACCCACGCTCAGAGGACAAACATGCATATTATGAGACAACGCTAATTCTGAAGAGAATTAAGCAGCTCACAAGGCATTGAGCTCCATTTCCTGAGAATTCTGGAAGGAAGTTTCAAGGACTGTGAGATCAATTCCCATAGCCAACAGAGAGTCTGAGAGAATCCCTTTAAAATGACTGGAAAAAAAAAGAATAAGCTGAGATCTGGAAGAATGAGCTTGCAAATATACCGCTGAAGGCAAATTTAATAGTTTAAGTAAAATTTAACTTAGTGCTGCAGGCACCTGGCTGAGAGTTACCAGGAATGGAAATTAAGACCAAGCGGCAACTCCTGAGGAGCCAACAGTCTTGCAAATTCACAGAACGAATCAGAGGGAGGGATTAAATTTACTCCATCACAACCTTGCTTTTCACTTGCTCCAATCCCCTCGTTCCTTCCCTTGTCACTCCTGGTGCCCAGACCTCTTTGCAAAATCCTCTGTTCCTGGATTTCTCCATTGTGATCAGTGGCCGGCCACCAGTGATATCAACAGGGGCAGACCACCCATTGCTGCCCAGTTCCTCCAACCCAGCTTGCTTTCTTTATACAGTGGGCCCCCAAGGTTCAGTCCCTCTCATTTTGAGAGGAATCTAACTCTACTCAAAGACTAGCGACCAGAAGGACGGGACGGTCTTTCTGCTCCCCACTTCCTTGCTGTACATTTTGGGCTTCCTTGTGGCTCAGCTGGTAAAGAATCCACCTGCAATGCGGGAGACCTGGGATCAATCCCTGGGTTGGGAAGATCCCCTGAAGAAGGAAAAGGCTACCCACTCCAATATTCTGGCCCGGAGAACTCCATGGACTATAGAGAGTCCATGGGGTCGCAGAGTCGGATACGACTGAACGACTTTCACTTTCAAGGTCTATCTGTTAGGGGAAGCACACTGATTGAAACCGCCCACCCTGGCCAGGCACCATAGTAACCATTTGCATGAGTTGTTTTATGACAGGAGAGCCTGATAAGGAATACAGAACTAATAAGCCACCACCAGCCGGAAGAGTTCGGGAAAGGTCGAGAGGAGACCCTGCCTGTCCGTCCACTTCCCAGAATCCCTCTCGCTAGCATCCATCTTGGATGAGTGATGTGTGCGCCACCAGGAAAGACTCTGAATTGGAATGATTGGCCAAAGACCACCCGGAAACTAATCCCATCACCATAAAGCCCAAGACTGCGAGCCACACGGCAGAGCAGTTCTCCTGGGTCCCCTTACCCTCCTGCTCTCCACCCGGGTGCCCTTTCCCAATAAAATCTCTTGCTTTGTCAGCACATGTGTCTCCTCGGACAATTCATTTCCGAGTGTTAGACAAGAGCCCAGTTTTGGGCCCTGGAAGGGGTCCCCCTTCCTGCAACATATCTACAGGGTTTTTTTTTAAGGAAAAGTGTTGACCAAAATAGAAACATTCAGAAGTGTTAAGATACAGGCTCTTCAAAAATCCCATCAATTCTGGTCTTTAGTTTATAGCTTCTGATTCCCTTCCGGAAGCACCACGGACGCTCCTTGTCCTCTCTTTTTTAATGCAAAGTGTACACCAGCCAGGAAACAGAGCTGCCCCTCGACATGAGCTTTCCTGACCCGGTCCCTCCAGGAAGCCGGCAGAGAGCTTGGGAGGGAACCCAAGCTCTGCAACTGCTCCCTGCATTCTGAAGTCCTCCTGCTGGGGCCTTGCTATCTGGACCGCCCCCAAGCCTGGTTATCCAGTACTAATACTTGGCTAGGCCCTCCACCAGGCATCTTCCCCTTTCTATCATTACCAAGATCCCTGAGGACACTCCCTTAAGTGACATAAGGGAATCGAGAGCCTGTCTTCAGGTGATCTGAAATGGACTCTTTCAAGGAAAGAATCTGGGAGGCTGTTAATTTCCCCCTCTCAAGCTCCAGTCTAATTCCCCCTTGCAGCTCCATTCAAACCCACTCACTTAACTCACCCACACACAAGAGCAATGCACTTCCATCCTAGTCTGAGATCTCCTCTTTCCTGGGGCCCTGCCCTTCTGGTTTCTGTGTGGAGGGACCACGTTCACTTAATCGCCACAAGCCCTGGAGAAAACTCCCCACCTTTTCTCTATATCTCTTTGCCTTTCCCCCCTTCAGACCATCACAACACACATCTGCCCTTTAAAGGTAAGTCCCTCTAACTCTCGCTACTTTAAAGACCAAGCTCTAACTAAAAATGAATTCCTCCTTCCTTCGCTTTTCTGGGGTACACTCCTTGCAATTTATCACGACTTTCTATGAGAGTAATAACTGTCGTAGATGGATTCGGTGGGAGGGGAGGAAGGAGATTACTGCAAGTGGATGGATTGGGATCATCAATGAAAACATCGGACAGTTTTGTTTTAATGGGTCTACACTGACAATGGTATAATTTCAGAGCCATCTTTAGCTTGCCTCAATTGCTGCAGTTAATTTGCTTTACATTTTGTAAAAGGTCTTCAGTAATTAGAAAGTAATGATGGAGTGGGGTGGGGTGTGGGAAAGTAAGGCAGAGGTTGGTTGCGACCACTCTGATTATTAAATTCCGTTTCCTCCAGGTTCCTATTAGAAGCGGTTAGACGGAAAGGAAATTGTCTTTTCACTCAGCTGCTCTGTCTCCTCAGCTGAGGAAGACGAGATACGTGAGGAAGAAGGCCAGGGAGGGAAGGGGTGCTGGGGGGCGGGAGGGGTGGGCAGCGCATTCTCCGAGGCTCTGTCTGTAACAGAACACGGAGGGAAATGCAGTCAGCCCGCCCCCTGAGGGAGGAGGGAGCTGGTGGAGAAACGCGACGGTCCGCGTCTTTTTTTTCCTCGCGGGAGCTAAGGAGATCTCTGACTTCAAGGTGAATGGAGAGAAACGAAAGGGTTCAGAGCTGAGAGGGGCTGGAAGGTGCCCCAAATTTCTGGGCAGGGTTCTCAGTCTAACTGGGCGAGGCGCAAAGGCAGGGCTGGGGCAGCCCCCCTCTTCTCTCCTGCTCACTCCACGGCCTCGGCCTTGGCACTGTCCATTCCTTCTCAAGGCCAAAGACTTGGGCCGGCCTCTGCAGCCCCCTCCCCTTCGCCCCTGCCCCAGACGTTTCCGACGCAGGGACAAATCTGGTGGATCAAGATATCTGGGTTAGCTGGGACCTTCCGTAGCGACGCTCAACTGCTTCTATGGAGCTTAATCTGAAGCCCTTTAGAAAGTGCATGAAAGGCGCCGTTCTCCGAAGCGCAGGGGAGAGCAGCTGACTCTGACGACGGGACGGGATATTTGAAATCAGGGATGTCTTGGGAAACCCTCTCAGTTGGTCCTCAGCCCCGGGCCCAGGAGTTCAGATAGAGGTCCGTACAGACCCAGCAGTGGTAAATAGGGGACTCGCAGCCAGCGTCGGGTGGTGGGGAAGGCGGGGGGAGGGGGGCGCGGGGCGTGGCGCGGCGCGGGGGGCGGGGCGCGTGGGCGTGGTGGGGTGGGGGCGGGGCGCGGGGGCAGGCCGGGGAGTGTGGCACTGGGCGGGGCGCGGGGCGGGGCGAGGCGCGGGGGCGGGGCGAGGGGCTACCGGCTCTACCCCCCGGGCGGGGGAGTTCTGGGCGGTGCTGGCCGTTGGAGGCGGGCAGGGGCGGGGCGTCGAGGTTCGCCCCTCCTCACCCCGCCCGGCAATAACTGTCAACCTCAACTTCTCCCTCAGTCCCTCCGCGCGGCAGAGCCACGCAGAGCTCCCACGGGGCGAAAGCGGGTCTTGACTAGCAGACGGGTCCGAGGACGGGACGCGGGAGGAAATGGGAGTGGGGCGCGGGGTCTTCCTTGAAGGCTGGGCGGTGGGAGGAGAGGCGCCCACGCTTCTCGGCTCGCGGTCCCCACAAAGGGAGAGGACCACCCCACCCATCGGCTGTGTTCTCGGCTACTCCCGGGCTGTCAGACCTGCTGCTGCCGGGAGCCTCTGTTCTTGGTCACTGCCTGGTCCCAAAGCAAAGGCGAAGGGCGATACTGGGACTAAAGCCGGGGTTTGTGGGCTTCTGAGTGGAGGGGAGGCATCAAGTTAGATGGAATACGTTGTTGGGGTGGAGGCTGTTCGCCTCAGAGGTGCAGGATCTGGGGCTGAAAAGAAAAACAAGCAGTAACATTACCGGAGCTCGGGGCCGGGACCTGCCAACTCTATATCACTTTTAAAATTGCTCTTAAGCGGCTATATGGCCCAGCCTACCACTTGATTCCTGTAAAGTGAGCTTGCTCAGCAGGGGCAGCTGTGGGCTTCTTGAAGAATTGCTGGCATGGAGGGCTTGAGGAAGAGGCAGGAAGGAGCCCATTTTCAGGGAATGGGCTGGAGGGAGCGCTTACAGAGCAGAAATCAGTGGCAACTCCAACAGAGAGGCCCTGGGGGTGGGAAAAGTGGAAATGCGACGAACTTCAATCAGTTAACACGGACAAACTCCAAGATTATATTACATGAGGACCAGGGAGGGTGTTGTGGTGTAGCAGGCTTGGGGGAGGGCTTGACGGGAAGAGGGTAGGGCAGTGCTCCAGGTCACCCGGCACCAGTCATCTCCTTAGCTTTTTGCTAAGAGTCCTCAGCTATCCTTTGAGAAAACATTTTCTGACCATGGAATCTTGTTTGTCAGCGAAATGGAGAAAGAGGGGAAGTTTGGGCCTTAGCAGGTTCCCTATTAAGTGCCTCAGAGAAATAATCTTTCTTTCACAGATTAAACCAGAGTGCAGGAAAATCTTTGTGTCTGACCCAGACATGAGTGTTTGCATATTAGTTTTTTCATCACAAGCCTCCAGAAAGGAGCTCTCTTCACCCCAATATTCTCTCTAACCCAGAGGTGATAAGAAACTGCCTCATGACAACCTTCCTGGGGAGAAAGTGAGGGGCGTGGGGGTGGTCTTTTGAAGTAGGCTTCCATCCTCTGGTTCTGGGATGATCACAAGGCATCAGGCCAGGACTCAGCTTAGCTGTGGTTCAAGACTTTGCCTGTGTGGCTTCTGTGGAAACATACAAGGTCACCAAGGTGACGCTGTCCCCTTGTAGTCAATACCTGATTTTCCAACTTGAGAGAGATTCCCTGATGGCCTCTTTCATCTCTGGGTCTCTGCAGCCCAGCACTGAGCTGGCACCTGGTTGGTATTGGCAGTGCATCCTTACAGTATCTTGAAGGCCCAAGCCATAGGCCCATGTATAAGATCCACATCAGCAGCTGGATGGGGAGGCACTGGGGAGCTGATTGAAATCACGTGATGGACCCGAGGAGTTGGCTCAGCATGAGATTTAACTACTGGAGAAGGAGCCTGAGTGGGCCTCATTTGCTCACACTTGTAGATAACTTGGATGTGCCTTTCAGGAATGTAAGAGCCGGTAGGATGTTCCCTTCCTGCTGGACTGTGAAGGATTGCTGGGTTGACACTGGGTTATCTACGAGCCTTGGCAGTAAATCCCTCTTGCCCCAAGTTACCTTCCTAGTCCCTAAAAATTGCATAGACATTACATATTCTTGTCTGTCCGATCAGCCTGGGCTAGCTTCCTATAGACAGGAGCCAAGGAAGCCCTGGGCCTGCTTGCCTGGCCCAAAGAAATCAGGATTGAAAGGGAAATGTCTTTGAGGGGGGTGACAAATGGTCCTGACTTTGGGTGGAATCTAAGAGCTGGAAAGGAAATGAAGGTCCTGTACCCTTGCTGGTGACTTGAACCTCCAGCTTCAGTGTCCACCCCACGGTGCTCTCTGGAGCTGTTCCCTCTCCAGGGGTGGCAGGCCTCTCTCCCCTGGATGCTGTGCCCTTCTCTGCTTTGTCTTGTTTTCATTGGCGTGGCAGAACCTTTGGTCTCCAGGGAACGCAGCCCCCACAAGACCATCCCCGAAATGTCCTGAGACAGCTTGCTGCTCCAGGAACATAGGGATTCATGTGTACTGTGGGGGCTGTAAAAGCTATGAAGTGGGATCTTCTCCGATGTGGATCACAGCTGCAGGCCCCGGTGTCATGACAAGCCTTATATAGAGATCATGTTAACCTGTGCTCTTTCTAGACCTTCTTCTGAGGCAAACTACCTCACCTGCCCTGCAGAGTTCACCGTGCGGATGTGGGGACTGAAGAGGGTTCTCCCAGCTCAGTGCAGCCCCATCCCACAGGGACAGTGGTTTTCCAAAGGCAGATAAGAAGCAAGATTAGACCACCCCCCAAAAACTGAGAATTATCAGAGAATTCTGGACAGTGGTCCCTGTTGGGATCTATGTTGGGGGCTGGGAGCAGGAGCTCATCTTGCAGGGACCCCTGCAATTGGTGAGAGTGACAACTAATCAAACACTAGACAAGGCCAAGGGAGACTGTCACATCTGGGGTCATAGTCATGATTCCTTCTAGACTTCAGCCAGAGGCAGAGCCCCCAGCCCTCTAGCCCCTCACAGCTCTGCCTGGGAAGAAGTGGGGATGATATTTCTCTCCTCAACTCCAGGACCACAAATCTCCTTTTGGAGAAGCAAAAAAGGCTCCTTACCTGTGCATGAGGTCAAATGGAACCTGGATGTCAGCTATTTGAAATGATGACTTTTGTTTTTGTGGTCCTTGTATGTCCTCTGTGCCCAAGACATCCATCCATCCATCCCTCCCTTGGCCCCCACATCTCCTGTTACTGCAGAGTCTTCCTCCTTCCCTGGATGCGTGTCTCTAGTATTTACAGCGGGGCCCACAGATAAACATTAGCCACAAATACGAGACAGTGAGAAACTCACCTCAAAACATAGTCCCGAGACAGTGGTTACCCCTGGGGGTCTGGATAGAAGTAAAGCTACCCTTCTCTGGGGCCCCTCTTTGCTCAGGCCTCTCAAGTAAAGGTGGACTCACAGGAGGAGATGCTCTTACCCTGAGACCACAAAACCTTAGACTATGGACCCATCAGAGAATTCTGGACCATGACTCGAGGTGGGATTGGTGCTGGGGCGATAGGAAGATTCGTCATGGGGTAGAGGGGCTCGTCCGGCCAGGATTTACCTGCTCCTGCCCACTGTGTCTGCCTTTTAGACTGTTTCTCTGCTGAGGCAGAGCCACTGAGGCCAGAGGGCAGCTGCTGGCGGATGCAATGGGGCTGTAGCAGACCTGGGAATCTCTGTGAGCTTCCAAAACACCTCAGTCTCTCACCTGCCAGGAGTAATTCCAGATCTAGGGTAGCCCCCCAAACTGGGGGCAGGCAGTCAGAGAAGAGCAGGTCGCTGGGGAAACCTTGCCTTCCTTTCCTTCACCCTGATTGGGCAGGAAAACCTGAGATTGCAGACTTGACCACAGAACGGGGCTTTTGCCTGTTTGGATCATTTATAGCCCACACCCTGACCCCCAAATGCTTTAAGCTTCCCCGGGACTTAGCCAGCCCACCCCTGAGTTTGCTGTGGATTTAGGGCTGGAGGGACAAGCATACCCCAGCTTCCCCCGACTGCCCGCATGAGAAGAGCCCTTCAGGGAGGTACACATGGGGTTCTGTAACTCTGCAGCCCTGCTCGTTTAGGTTTTAAGGCTACTTCTTGATGCATGTTTTAACGGCCTAGCCTGAGATTCATCTTTTCTGGTTGGAGAAAGACAATTCTTTCTTCAGATCAAATTAGAATCCCAGTAAGAGTAGACTCCTTGGTGGGGATGGAGAAAGTGAATGATCAGGCAGCAGGCTAGAGGGGGTGGGGGTGGTGAGCTGGAAATACAGCACAGGTTGGTGGGAGCATGGGCTTCCAGGGCCATGGAAATCTCCAGTTCGGTTTGTAGTAAGTTCTTAAACCTGTTCAAATAAATTGATTAGCAATTGATCTTATTGATCAATTGATTAGTTGATCTTCACTCAATACTCTAAACCACTAACATCTGTTCCCAATAAATAATTCACATAGTAGACATTAATTAGAAGGCTTGTGAAGAGGGGGTGGCAGCTTAAAAAGCACACTTGAGGTATCTTTTTGCCCAGAAATGCGTGCTAAAAAGCCCACACCCCAACGTGGAGGACGAAGTGCTGTGACGGCACTGCCTCCCTTCTCCTTCCCTCAGTCACAAGGAGTGGGCACCCCTGCCCCCAGCAGGCAGGCAGCTTGACTCTGCCTCCTTGACACTGCCTTCGTACCTATAGCACAGAAAAGCTGCTGGGGATAGCTGCCCCAGCACAGCTGGTGGCTGCCCACAGCCACAATAAGGGTGTCTGTGAAGTCCTAGAACTGTAAGTTGTGGAAGGCAGCCCCTGGCCCCACCCACCCCCTCCCACAAGTGCCTGACCCTGCCAGTGAGCACACGACCCTTTGCTCAGGCATTCACTGGGTCCTGGAAAATATCATGTCCCGAATGCAGCCTGGAGGCCCAAGTCCTCCTTACCTGGGCCCTCAGAGAGACGCACACACACCTTCGATAATGGGCAGAAGTCAGGGGTCAGCAATCGGAAGATCTGAGACCAACCCCCCAAAAACCCCTCTCGTTTTCCTGGTGTTCTAAGTCCCTTGGCTCCTTTTCTTAGCAGTGTCCTTTGGAGAAACTTAATCATTTGTCAACAATTTCTTTTGTAGATCATCATTGCTTTCAACTTTGGAAGGAGCAGGGCTTCTGGGGAGCCCATCAGAGGCCTTGTATTTACATTCCTGGGCAGAGGTGGGTGGCTGACTTCTCTGGGCCGGGCAGCCCAGTTCCTGTTTCCGTGGAGTAGGAGGGGGCATTGCTCCCACCAGTCCTGGTCAGTGTGTGGGAGGAAGCAAGTCCATCCTACCTTCTCTGAGTAGTGTACATCACTGAGAACAGCTGGGGATGGACAAGATGCCCAGGAAAAGTACTTCCACCCTTTGATGTCTACTTTCCATCAAATATTGGAAGTGTTTCTTGAAGTCTGGACTCCAGGAGCTGCTGGAGGTGTCCTGGGCCCTGCAGCCATCCGCAGGTGCTACCATGGCAGGAGAAGAGTATTTGCGAGGTTCTGTGGGTGAAGTGGGGTCAGTGAGGGCTTGTTGCTAGCACTTCAGCCCATTTTGACCCAGGTAGCAGCAACCCCTTGCTGGGGGCCCAAAGTGCGGGTGGGAGAACTTAGGTGAGAGCCTAGTGGCTGCCCAGGTGAAAGGACTCCAGAAATCACCCGTACATCTTTTTAGTGTGTGGGCCAACTGACTGTTTAATTCCTGAAAGCTTCAGTCTCCTCAAGGGCTCTCAGCTCCATTTTTGTCCCTAAACTTCTTAGTACTGTTATTGCAGGAAGCATTTGCCTTCTCATTGGAGGTGTTTGAAATGGAATGGAACCGGCTCTTATTTCCACACTTTCAGAACCAAAATCCAGAAAGGAGGGTTGTCTCCCAGACAGTTGCATCCCTCTTGGGGATTCCCCTCTTTACTCCCAGGTCAAAGTTAGAGACCCAGCTCTCAGCAGTTGCCTTCGACTCTGAAGGCACGTGTTAGTGGTTGGTAATCAGTGTGGACAGCTTGAGGGTGAACTCAAGTGATGTGTCACGGGAGGCTGACTAATGGATGCAGGGCTGCTGTGGATTAGGGGGGCCTGTTTCTTAAAGAACCTTTCTGTCCTCACGCCATGGGCCTGAGAGGGCCGCAGACCAAGGGGATGAGATGGCCAGGGAGGTGGCCTTGGCTGGGCCTTGGCATTTCTTGTGCTAGTCGAGGGGGGCTGAGGCATCAAATACAGGATTGCCCAGGTGCTGTGAAAGGGAGACCGGCCACCTGATGTATTTCAAAATTCAGTGGCAGTGTGGGGGAGGAGACAAGGAAGGTGTCTCTTGGCCTCTTGGGGTAGATAATGGGTGGTTCTTGGGCAAAAAGGCCAAGAGGCCGAGAGGTGGCTGGGGCGGGGGGCTCCAGACCCATGGCCCTATTCTGTTGTTTAGGATGGTGCCCCTGGAAGACCCTGAGTGGCCTGTGGTCAGACCACCATTTGGAGAGTTAGATGGATAATGGGACCCATGGCCAAGTTAAGTGACTTTCTTTACTCTGCAGGGATCAGCATTTCTTAGCCTCTACTGAGAGGTGCTCAGATTCCAAGAGCAGAATATATACCAGTGAATGAAAAATATATACCAGCGAGAGAGCATTGCCTGGCACAGATCCCTAGAGATGAGAAGAGCATGTTCTGGTGGCCAGAGGTGGGCTTGGCAGAACAAAAGAGTAGACTGATTGGTCAAAAGCCAGCCCAGCATGCCCACCCTCGCTGTGGCCCAGATGCTAACTCTCTGTCCCCAGTGACATGTGGGAGGATTTGGAGCGTCCGGTCAAGGGGCGGGTGTCATCTGCAAAGGCAGAGTATAGGGCTGGAACCACGGTAACCGCTGAAAGGCAGGACGAAGTTCCTGCTTCCTGCTGCGCCCCCATCAGTGCCTTCTGAATCCAAGGTCCTGTGGTCTGAGAGGGCAAGCAGGGGAAACAAGTGTTTTTCTGTTATTTCCTGTGGCTAGAAAGGCAGGCAAGGGTCAAGAGCAGTAATCTCGCAAAACTCACATCTGATTTAGCCCACTGCCTGCCTCTCTACCCACAAGCCTTCCCGTGCCCTCAGGTAAATATCAGACTCTGTCCTCTCTCCTTGCGTTCCCTAGAGTGGGTCTTACTCCCTCTGGCCAGGCCTTCTGTTCCAGTATGGAGAGCTCGTCCCCCACCTGCCTCATCTGCTCAAAGCCTGCCCATCATTCAGATCTCAGTTCCAGTGTCTTCCCTGAGGCCCATCTTCCCAGGCCCCTTGGACCTGGCAGCTGTCAGGGATATCTCCACAAGCCACTGCCTCATGGCATTTGGCACACTTTGAAATTACACACTTATTTGTGTGATTATCTGATTAATGTCTCTCTCTGCTCCAAGACTGGTCTTGCCCGGTTGGGTTTACCATTGCCCCCTGCCTCTTTTGCCATGCCCTGGCACTTAATAGGTACTCAATAAATATTTGTAGAATGCGTGAATGGAAGGGGCCGTCTGGGCTCCCCTCTTCCTCACACTCACCTGTGCAATCCTCGTTCATTGGGCCGCTCACTTGAATGGCTTGGCTGTGCAGTTCCTGGGGGCACCTGGAAAGAAGTGGGTCTGGAGGCTTCAGGGAGGGGTTTTAAAAAGACCCATCTAAGGCCCATTAGCATAAAGATTATATAAGAAGCCACTCGGAAAACACAGGGAAAAGTCAGAAAACAACTTTCAAGAGGTTGGCAGAGGAGGATGGCTCAGTGTGAAGTGGTAGAGGAGGCTTGAGAAGGAGGTAAGAAGTAATCCAACCACAGACTTTGAAGGTGGAAGTGGGAGGTGGGGCCTTTGCTGCAAAAGCCAGCCCCCCAACTCCACCCCCTGTGCTGCAGGTGGGTGGGCAGGGAAGCTGGGACACAACCTGTTTGCTGGGCCATTTGAAGCATCAAAAGCGGTTCCCCTGTGGGGACTCTCTCCAACAGAAATGCTTGAATACGTGAGGATCTACGTGCAGGGACAGCTGCTGCAATGTTAAAAACGTCGTTCAATACATAGCCCCTCCATAGGATAAGACACAAGGCAGCTTCACCGAGAGGGAGGGCGGCGCGTCGCTGAGGAGGAAACCGCGGTCCATTCATTGAATCTGCTCTGCTCCTTTGGTGTGTGCACCTGGACCTCATTTCTGTTTTTACAACAAACTTCCGTTTGTGTACATGAAACTACATGTGTTTGTGCTTGGAAAAAAGTCTGGAAGGACCCACACGTGCTCGAGCACTTTCCTCTGGAGGATGGGATTCAGAGTGGGCTCGGAGAGGAGTCACACTATTTGACTCTCTGGGGTATGATTTGAATACATATGTATTCTGTGATTTAAAAGGAAGAGGAAAGGTTGTAGGATATGGAAGGATGAGGGAATGTTGCACTATGGGAGCTCAGATTCATTCGCCTCTAGGGAGCAAAGGCCATTGGCCTGAGTGGAGGAGACAGGGTGGGGGTGGGCGAGCAAGACATCTACGGACGGCAAAGATCTTTCCAGAAGTTTTCTGGAGAGTGGCTTTTTTGAAAGAGGATGCTAGCTAAGAGGCATGGTGGAGGTAAGGTCTTGGAGCTAATTGGAGGGAGGTGGCAAGTTGGTGGGAAGAAGGGAGGGAGGTAAGATCAGAAATAATTTCTTGGGACATTGGGGTGAGGGAGACTCGGCTGGAGGTGAACCCAAGAGCCCAAGCGGAGGAATTGTCCTAAAAGGGTGAGAAGGGTTCTGGGGGTGAGGGAGGGGATTGGGGTGGATAACCTGAGGTGGGAGGGCCAGGGAAGGGAGTTCAGAGTTGATGACCCCGGTTCTTATCAGGGAACTGAGTGGCTATGTCATGGAAAGGGACACGGCTGGGGCTGCGGACAATGTTCTAAGGGTAAAGGTCTGGGAAAAAGTGTTCCTGAATGGACTGCTCCCTGGCGGTGGAGGGGGGCCCAGCTGCCTGGTGGATTACACCTCTGTGATGGGAAAACCTGGCAGGCAGTTCTTTGTTTTTCTCTCGTTGGAACCCAAGTGCAAGACCAGAGAAAATGAAATTTCACATGGTTCCCAGGCTAGGCACTGGCCCAGAGGGAAGGGAAGGGGAGGGCTTTCGATGGACTGACCACAAGGCAGAGAAACAACAAGAACAGAACTGGAGACCTGGGAGCTGGGAAGGGCAGCTGTAGAGATGAGCCCTGGAGAGAAGGGCTTCTACAGCTGGGCTTAGAAGGGCCTCTCTACAACCTAGGATGGCCCCTTAAGTGATGTCTGGGCTCAAGGTGTGGCTGTGGGGATGGGTTGCCCAAGTGGAAAAGAGTGAGGACCAAGTCCCTCAGAAGCTGTTAAAATCATCACGGTGGGGGCAGTATGAAAGCGAAAGTTGCTCAGTTGTGTCCAACTGTTTGCGACCCCATGGGCTTTATATATAGTCTATAATATAGGTCAGAACCCTGGAGTGGATAGCTGTTCCCTTCTCCAGGGAATCTTCCCAACCCAGAGGTGGAACCCAGGTCTCCCACTTTGCAGGCAGATTCTTTACCAGCTGAGCCACCAGGGAACCCAAGAATACTGGAGTGGGTAGCCTGTCCCTTCTCCAGCGGATCTTTCCAACCCAGGAATCGAACTGGGGTCTCCTGCACTGCAGATGGATTCTTTACCAACTGAGCTGTCGGTGGCGGGGTCGGGGGTGGGGGGTGAGCAGTATAGGGGCAAAGATAAAACCTGAGGCCAGAGCTTCAATTCATTCATTCAACAATATTTACTGAGCACCTACTATGTGCCAGGCACCCTTTCAAGCCTCGAGGGGGGTGGGGTGTGGTGGACTCGGGAGGCCCTGGGACTGCTGATAGATGAAGATGGGAGGAAGAGGGTCAGGTGGTGATGCGGTGGAATGTGGTGGGAGGGGGGGGTGGGTTTTCCAAGAGGAAGAGGAAGCATCACCAAGGAAGGACTTAGAATGGCCAGGAAGATGGGGCAGGAGCCAGTGGCGGCGGAGCACTGGCGGACTTGGGATGGATGGGAAGAAGAGCAGCCTTGGTCTTCTAGAAGAGTTGGACGAGGAGCACTATCAGGGACTGGCAGGCTCCAGATGAGGGGTGGTGGGAGCCTGTGTGTTTCATGGCTTCCTCGTTGCACACCACCCCCACACAACCCCATCGCAGCCACCTTTCCCCACACCTCGGGCCTCACAGAGAGCATCTGGGGGCTGACCTGTGGGGAGAGGCAAGATCTTCCTCCACACCCAGGACAGTGACACTCTACCCTGTGACTTCAGCTCTGGATTCTGGCCCTTAGCCATTGTGTGGAAGTAAGAGCCATGGAGGGACAACCACGATGCTCCTGAGAGAAGCAGGTGGGGGACACTCAAACGAGCGGGGTGACACTAGGCATATCTGGTTCAGCCATGGCTTGAGGGTTTCCAAAGCTCCCTCTGATTGCTGCTTCCGGTCCTTTGGGCCATCTTGAAGACACAGGGGGCAGAGGGCTGGGAGAAAGAGGTCTGGGGGCAGCGGTGGGGCCAGCGGCCAGGAGGGAGGTGGGTGGTGATGACTTGGGACTGCAGGGATCTCGAGAGTGCCTTTCCTTCCACCCAAACACCCTGGCGCACTCCCTCTGTCACCTTCCAGGTCGAGCTCCACTTTCTAGGGTCACCTGCTGTCACCCTGCCCCACCCCCGACACTACTGACCTTATCATTTGACTTGAACATCCTGGTCTTCATCCCCCCTCCTGGGGAGTGGGTGTAGGGCTCCCCCCAGGCACTGGTGACCTGCCCGTCTGCCCGACACCATTAAGTTGGGCTTTTTAAGGCTCCAGATGAAGATTCCTGGCAGGATGACAGGGACTTCGGCTTCCCCTGCATGCTAGGAAGGCTCTGCTCTTGGAGGAGGGCCACTCCAGAAGAGCTGGAGTTGCCAGCTTAAGGTGGGAGGGAAGTTGAACTCCAGGCGGATGGAAGTCTTTTTCCTCCTTTTGCCCTCCAAGTCTTTGGGATGCCAGAGAGGTCTGGGGCCTCATCTGCTCACCAGCAGGTGGTCATGTTAGGGGAAGCACACTGATTGAAACCGCCCACCCTGGCCAGGCACCCTAGTAACCATTTGCATGAGTTATTTTATGACAGGAGAGCCTGATAAGGAATATGGAACTAATAAGCCACCACCAGCCGGAAGAGTTCGGGAAAGGTCGAGAGGAGACCCTGCCTGTCCGTCCACTTCCCAGAATCCCTCTCGCTAGCATCCATCTTGGCTGAGCGATGCGTGCGCCACCAGGAAAGACTCTGAATTAGAATGATGGGCCAAAGACCACCCGGAAACTAATCCCATCACCATAAAGCCCAAGACTGCGAGCCACGCGGCAGAGCAGTTCTCCTGGGTTCCCTTACCCTCCTGCTCTCCACCTGGGTGCCCTTCCCAATAAAATCTCTTGCTTTGTCAGCACGTGTGTCTCCTCGGACAATTCATTTCCGAGTGTTAGACAAGAGCCCAGTTTTGGGCCCTGAAAGGGGTCCCCCTTCCTGCAAGTCAGGCCACTCTTCCTTCTCCTGGTTCTCATCTCAGCAACTGCAGCTTCTGGGGAAGGAAAACTGCAACAGCTGAGATGGGCAGAAAGGGAAGAGAAGGCAGCAGAAGTGAGGACCGAAAGCCAGAGCCCCAGGGCAGGGACACTTGTCGGCCCAGGGTAAAGAGGGGTAGGCAAAGGACTTGGCCTGCCTTTCCATCTGCTGATGACCATGTGCGTGCAGCAGCTAGACGAGAAGAACAGGAAAATTCAAAAAAGCTTGAAGCTGCTTAGAAGAGGGTCCCAGGTAGAAGTGTGGAAAGAGGTGCTGGAAACAGATCTGCTTCTGGGGTTGGTGGCATAGGACAAGGACATATACTCACCACCTGCAGTTAAACCTGGTGGAGGACCCTTTGCGGGTACCCGGTGCTGGGAAGCGGCCCCTTCAGGCACCTCTCTCGTCCTCTCTGCACTGCAGCCCCGTGTGTGCACGGGCAGGTGCACACATCACAGAGCTCAGAATGGCCTCCAGCTGGCATCGGGGCCTCAGGCCTGGACCAGAACTCTCCTCACTCTCCTGCTGGACCACCCACCCCTGCCCCGCCACATCCTCTTGACCATCAGGCCAACGGCTGCTGGGAAACCACTCTGGTTTCTTAACAGACCAAAGCTCTTCCCCTGCCTTTTCCTCCCCACACCCAGAACAGCTCCTAGGCAACAATGCCACGCACACTCCGCAGTGGCCTGGAACGCCTGCTGCACCCAGCCGCCCCTTGCCAAGACTGCCTGGTGGCCCCAGCACGGGGCTCCCTGAGCCCTCCCCATCACTTTCATGGAGCTCTTTTCCTGCTCTCAATGTATATCTAAATCCTACTTTAAGTTTCTTTTCAGCTTAGAAAACTCTTGCCGAAAGTACCTGCTTTGCCAAACAGGTTCTTCCAGCCCCAAGGCAGGTCCTGGTCTTAATCAGTTTTCTAGGATTTGGAAACTACAATCCTGCTGAGACATATCCTTAGAGACTGGAAGACCCCGCGCACAGCCTAGTTCAGCCCTCTTTCTTGAGCCCCTTGAGCTTCCTGGCACCCTTCTCTTAGAAAAGGCGTTGTGATCTGTTGCTTGAGGTCAAGTGAACCAAGCCTTACGTGTGGGAGCCGCTTCTTTGTGTCTGGTTCAGATGAGGTTCTATTCTGCTTTCCACCTTTTCTTCAGAAGGTCTTATCATCAGGTGCCCTTATCTCAAGGCCACGCTGGAGGCCATAATTCTGTCTGCCTTGAAGTTCAGGTCTGCCGTTCACTCCCCTGCCTCTGAGTGGCTCCGCAGCTGGGCATTTAATTATTCTCTTTTTCTTCTCCATCTCCCGCCCCTCCCCTCACCGCTTAGGGAAGACAGGGCCCACCAAAGTTCCTTTTACCTGTGCAAATATTGATACATCTTTCTGTCTCAGATTTCTTCCCCCTCAAAGCCAATCCCCAAGGGCCTGCCTATTTCATCTTTACCCATCTGCCTCTCTGGCCCTTCTGGCCTTCTTGCTTGGCCCACACGTTTTATCCCAGAGGGAGGGGAATGGTGATCTGTCTACCCCAGGCTTGCCCTGGCTTTCCCCACACTGGCGCACAGACCCTCTTGAGGAAGCGAGTGATTAGTGACTGTTACAGACAAGACAGGATGGATAAGGAGGAGCTGGGACGGCTCCGGGAATGGCACTGGGTCCTCCTGGTTTTACTTCCTGGTCTAGATGGCAGTGTCAGTGACTGTCCGCCATCCTCATTTTGTGACTCAGAGAAGGTGATGCGTCATAACCCCCCTCCTCCTCATGGTCTCCTCCAGAGCCACGCTCCAGCCCCTCTGAGGCTCCTGGGCCTCATCACAGGAGACGGGGTGATTGGACTACAGCCATATCTCCCATTGCTGCGGTCCAGAGGAAGGTGCCACCATCAGGAAGGAATGAAGTTTGCAGAGAGAGGGCACTGGCCGGTCCCTCGGGGGGAGGCCATCGCTCTGGCCCAGCTGCCCTCCCCAGCAGAGCTGTGTGTGCCCCTTTTAAGGTTTTCTATTTCCCTCTTGAAGCATGTCCCAAATCCCCCCAATCGTCATGGTAGACAGCAGGATGGTTGAGCTCTGCTCAAGCTCCCCGACTAGGTGGTCCTTCTCTCCAGTGTGTCTTCTCAGCTTCTCAAACCCATGTTCCCTTTTAGGGAACACACAAGCCCGGCGCCCAGCTAGGCTTTCTGATGCCCCTTTTGGGTAGGGAGGGGGCCTCCCACTCCACACGGCCGGGCGGGGGCCTCCCACTCCACACGGCCGGGCGGCACGGGTGCCGTCACTCGGCAGCCCGCCCATGAGGTTCTGCCAGGCTCTGCATGGTTAGGATCGAGAAAATAATTGGTCTCATTAGCTTGTGAAAACAGTGGATGGCTTCATCTCCACATGCAAAAGTTGAACTTGAACATGCTTTTTATTCAAAAGGCATCTCCCTGTGATGCTGAGGCTCTTCTGGGAACTCCAGATGGAATGGCCCAATTGGAAGTCTGAACTCGGGGGTGGGGGGTGAGGTAAGAGGGGGCACCAGAGATGGGAGGTGGTCCCATAGTTGGGGTTGCTGAGAGGAGAGGTCCAGCAAAGGAAATGAACCCAGAAGTTAGGGGAAAGTTGACACCTCAGGGGCAGGCCCAGGGAGAGAATGGTGGGGAGGTCTAGGAAAGGCGGGGACGAGGAGAGAACCAGGAAGTCACGGGGACCTTGTCAGCAGAGGGAGCCCAGGAGACGATATCAAACGCCATCGCCATCGGAGGTTGCCTTCTGAAGGGCGGTGCCATCTCCCGTGGACCTCAATGAAGCTGCTTGTGCAGTGGGTGTGGGGAAGGAAGGGGCTGCCAGTTAGCAGCTGGGAGGAAGACACCCTCAGAGAGGGAGGCGTGAGTCCAGAGTGGGCCAGGGAGGGGGTCTTGGGCGCTGGAAGGCTCCACCTCCCACCCCGCCTCCACTCTCACTCCTGGAGGCCTTGGGAGGGAAGTGAGTGTGGTGGGGACTGTTTCCAGGTTGGGGGATTGAATGGAGGCTGAGACAAGTGGGCAAGAGCCCAGAGGTGTGAATGGTGGTGAGAGAGGGTCTACGCATCGAAGGAAGGGAGTGAAACCCAGATGCCGGGACCCCCAGGGGACGCCAGGACCTGGGGCTTCTATGAGATTGAAAATGGGGATATTTTTATACTATTTGTTTATCTTTGTAATAAGGGGAAAAAGCAATTAAAAAAAAAAGTAGCCCAAATGCCCATCAACAGTATAATGGATAAATAAACTGTGGTATATTTCTACAATGGGATGCTATACAATTCCATGTAACAGCATGGATACATCCCCAAAACATATACCTGTTGAGCAAAAGAGGTCAGACATAGAAGACTAGGGACTATTTGCAATCACTTCTGTAAAGTTCAAGAAACAGGTGAAAGTAACCAGAGGGGATAGACTTCAGGAAAGTGGTTTCCCTTGGGGAGAGTGGTTTCTCGTGGGGAACGAGTGACTGTTGCTGCTTTATTAGCTGATTTCAAGCTAGTTCACAGAGCCGTTGGCTGAGTGAGAGCATCAGCCTATATACATTTATGATGTGGACACTTTTCTGTGTATATGTTCTACTTCAGTAAAAAGTTCACTTTAAAAAGGGAGCAAGAGAGACTACATGGAGCCGTGTCTTTGGGTTACAAGGCCAGTCACTTCTGAGGTTGCCTCCAGTGGATGCTGGGCCTCCTTCAGGCTGGAAACTGCACAATCAACACGACAAATCTTCCCATGCCAGTGCCGTGCCAGCTGAAGACCTGGCCACCTCTGCCTCTGTCTGCTCCCCCTGACCAGTGGTGGTGAAAGATGTTCCAGATGACTAACCACATCATGGATACTAGAGGCCATTTCCCCTCTGGAATCTTCCAGGCCTTGGGGTCATGCCCCCTGTGTCAGCGACCCCAGGTATGGCCTGACAGATGGGACCAGTGCTCCCAGCAGGCCATGCAAGTCCCAGCTGCCCTGGACCCACCCAGAGGGGGTGCCTTTTTCTAATTTGCCCAAAGGTGCCCAAGCAATTCTCGACACCCCTGCTAGAATTGCCGGGCAAACATTCTTTAGGTCTGATGATGTCTGGTCCAGAGAAAAGGGAATGTGAGAGTTGTACCATAGCATTACACTAATGATAGTGACAGCGCTTGTGCATGGCAGAGCTTCTTTAAGATCTTTTGCTTTTTCACGGCACTTGTGTGGACAATCCGTGACCAGGGCTTGGCCCAGGTTCTGGCAGGAAGGACAGAAGCATCTCTCCTCGCTGGATCACTGGAGCCAACTGGGAAGCCATGAGAGGGCTTCTTGGCCACAAGAGCCTTCTCCTTCATCTCTGCGTGTCCCTGGCAGACTGGATAGACGTCTGTCACTAGTTTGCAAGATGTGTGTGTCTGTGGGGCTATGCATCCTGCCATCATCCTTTTGCTGATGGACTTATTCTTTAGTTCCTGCTTTTGAAGTTTGTGAGGGCCCTTGTCAGGGGCTCCCGGCTCCCAGACCCTCTCTCTGCTCATGGCGGCCTGGCGTTCAGTTGCCGGTGGCATCTGGTCATGGATGGGCCTGGACTTTTTGTTCTGCAAGACTTGTTGTGGCAGGGTGGTGGTGGGGGAATTGGTTTTTTGAGTTTTTTCCTGTTTTCTAGTATTCTCCAAGGCTTCCGGTGGGGTTTTGCTCTTTACCTTACTACTAGCCATATTTGATCAAAGTTCTTCCTTAAACAGAGGATGCGCAGGGGCGTATCTGGGCTTCCTTTCTGTCTGCCACTACACTGACTTAAGTGCTATCAGGTGTCGTGAAGAGACAGCAGTGACCCAAGGACCCCTCCTGCTCCAGGTTCTATTGCCTTGGAGAACAAAACCAGCCTCTTTGCTCTTTTTATGGGATGAGAAAACTCTGGTCGGGGGAGGCATTTGTCTTAACCAAGTGAGCCTCACCTCAGTGTTTCGTCCTGAAGAGAAATCAGCAGTTGGAGCCAACAGAGGGGAGTTTTATCTTGAGTAGTGAAATGGCAGCTGACTGATGAGAACACATGGATCCAACTCATCATCCAGAAAATGGTACAACTGGAAGAGAGAAAGTTCTAGAAAGCTTTGGGGACACCTCAGGACAATTAGTGAAATGAGATTTAGTTATTGAAAACCCATTCACTGCAGCTCCGTCACGACTGTTGGCTCATCCAGGTACTGTAGGGTGGGCCGATGAACCAGCCCGGGGGAGCGGCTCCTATCTTCCTGCATCCTGTAGAACCTCAGTTTCCGGTCATTCAGAGTCACGGCCGTGGGTCAACTTCCTACTGGTGTCTTCCACCCAATTTGGTCAAGGCTGCAGAGTCCCTCTTATGTCTCCACTCATGAGGTGAGTGTAGAAACAGTTAGATACTTTGTACTTTTCTGCCACTTCCCGGGCCTGTCTTGTCAGATTACATGGGCACATTTCTTCATTGCCCTGATTTTTTTCAAATCTCTTTACATTCCCTCCTGATCCCTGCCTGTCACGGGGTAGGTACCAGTCAGAATCTCATACAGGTGGATGCTGATTGACATTTGCTCCATTTTAGTTGAAAAACTACCCTGATTGCATTTGAGTCTCACCGCCAGCATCTTAGAACCATTCATTCAATCCATCCATTCAGGCTCAGAAGCCCTGCTGTGTCTTGTGTCCTCTGTTAGAGGACTTGAACAGGAAAATGGTAGGCTGGGGGAGCTAGTGTTGAAAGTGAATCGAGCCAGCCTGGGGAGATGGGGGGAGGATGAGATGGTGAATCCGGCCTGGAATAAATAACCTGGTCAGAGAGGTGGTGGCGAGCACTTGCCATGAGTGGATTGATCTAGAGCTGGAAGGTTCTAGACTTCAGGGGCAAGTTAATTAAGGGGCTGAGGAGACAGGATGAAGCAGAGAGAGGCAGCAGGAGAAGACCCCAACCTCTGGAGAGAGAAGAAGAGGTATGAAGGTTTACGCCAGGGTGAGATGCGCTGTGAACATGAAGTGGCGTGGGAGGACGGGCGTTCCGGGCCCTGGGAACAGAGAAGGGAGTCTGGGACGTGGTGGCCCACACACAGACCCGTGGATGGCAAGCCGATGGAAAACAGCTCTGGGGCAGCCGCACGCACGGGTGCGCTCGGGGCAGGGTGGCCTCGCAGCTCCGTTGGAAGGCTTGTCTCTGGCGGTGGCCCCTGCGCCTGCCTTCCCCTCCGCCTGAGCCCATGACAGAGTCCACGGTCAGCCTCTTCCTCGGGCATGGAGGTGGCCCAGCGCCACGTGGCCTGCCTCTCCCCACCCTGCACAGCCTCAAAGCCAAACGACCGAAGCCCCTCCCTGCCAGGGACTTTCCCCGCCTGCTTGTCTCCAGCAAGCTGACTCTGCAGAATTTGGCCCGGCCCTCAGTGGGCGTGTCCTCTTGGGCACAAAGAGTGGAGGAGGGTGGCTTGGGCCTCTCCAGCCCATCTTCCACATGGCTTCAGAAAAGCAACAAGGAACCAGCCCTCCAAAGGGGTGCATCTGTCCCAGCCCCAGGACTCATTCTGTAGTGTGTCTAAAGAGTGCGGTGGTTTTTTTGTTTGGGTTTGGCTTTCTTGATTTTTTTTTTTGGTATCTCGATACCAACAGCTTCCCACCCCGCCCCTCACTTCATCACTCTGCCCCCAGTCTGCCTGGGGCCCTTCTCCTCCAGGAGGATTTCCTGGTCCATTCCAGCTCATCACCATCCCCTGGTCCGCTGACTGCAGGGGGCTTTTATTGTCTGCATCTCTTATTATTTTATTTAGTGCTTCATTATACTCCATTGATGTCTCAGCTCTGTTTTTATCTCTAAGAGTTCCTCCGGCATTCTTTTATGTAGCAAGGTAATAAACTCCTTGAGGGGAGGCCTGACCCTGCATTTCTTTTAAAGCCCTTCACCCCTCACGCTGGGGGATAAAGAATTTTGGGGGAAGCTGGCCTCTGTGCTTGCTTGCCTGTGTGTAGGGGCGCTGATAACTCAGCGCTAAAGGGTGCTGGGTCTGCCTGGGCACTAGCTGGAGGTACAATGACACTGGCTCCAACAACCGATGGCGTCTCAGTGGGGGGTGGAAAAGAGGGGTTCTCCAAGGGCAATGAAGAAGCTAGACCTGCTGTTTGGGACCCTCTCGGGATCCAGGGAATGTAGGAGAGGTTCAGATGACCTGCAGATGGGGGTGAGGCAGAGGGCAAGGGGACCAAAAAGGGAACCCCTGCTTGGGGAGGAAGTAGACTCAAGAACTGGACTGAGGGGACAGACAGCAGGGTTTTCTAAGCCAGACTCTGTCTAAGCTGGCGGACTGGGCTTGGGAACTGCTGCTTTGTGTATGGGACATGGGGGGGCACTTAGTCCTCTCCCAGCCAGATCAGCTCAGAGCGCGGGCTGTGAAGGGTAGTGATATGATAGTGTCTGGGGCACAGGGAGGAAAGGAATAAGGTCCCTCCCAGGGCCCAGAGCTGGGGTCCACAGCCAAACCTCCAGGATGACACAAACCAGGGCACAGCCTTGGGGCGCACAGGGTGGCCAGCGAATACAGTTTGAATTGAACTGAACAAAAGGGGTGCTCATCCCTGCGACTCCCCTTAGCTATCCCCCTCAGGAAAGTCCTCTCTGATGCCCCGCAGCTCCCCTGGGCTTCCTCCCCGCAAGGCCATCCTTGTCACCCTGCTGGTCCTGTTTTCCTCATAGCACTTACCCTTATCTGGGTTTATCTTGTCCATCTCTGTTTCCTTGTTAGTTGTCTGTCTCTCCTCCCTGGAGAGAGCTACGCTCCAGGCAAGCAGGGCCGGGTCATTCTTGGCTGCAGCCGTACGTACCTTCAGCTTCTAGAATGGGGCCTGACACCGAAAGGAACTCAATGAGTATTTGTTGAATGGATGAATGGGTGGATGACAACAGGAGGACAGACACAGGTCTTGAGTGGGATGGGGGTCAGATCAAAGCTCCCTGACTCTTAATCCAGCACACAATCCAGGGGAGCTGGCCCAGCCAGGGAAGGGGGCCTTCCGGGCGCTGGTAGAGAGCGTGTTCTGGGTCAGGGCCAGACAGATGGCATGCTGAGAGATTTGTGGAATGGAATGCAATTCCAGTTAAATTTGAGCCTGGACTCTCCACTCCCCCTGCTCAGGTATGGGATCCAACAGTCTCGAGGGGTCCCTGAGGGCAGGGAGGAAGTGTGCCCCCACCCCAGGCCATCTGACGGAAGGGTGGGGGGGCACTGGGCACAGCCAGCCTATGGAGTGTTCCAGTCCTTAGGGGACACTGGCCAGCCCCACAGCAGGCAGAGGGGAGGGCCTGGTGCTGGGCGCAGGAGGGGCAGGACTGCCTCGCTGCCACACCCCGCCCCTACCCAGGCTGCTGGGTGAGCCGGACGGAGGCTTTACCCAGGACCTCTTCGAGCCTGAACACGTGGCACCAGTCCTGCCCTCTTCTCCAGCTGGCCGCACTGCCTGTGCTGTATCTGAGCCCCCAGCCTGGCCACACCGAGAAGCCGAAGGAAGAGAAGGTGCCTTGAGATTTCCTCCTTTAAGGCCCCCGGGGCCCCCTAAAGTTCAGGAAGTATCAGTGGATGCAGGGATGGGGCAGGGAAGCTCAGAGAGGGACTCGAGAACTTGACTGAAGGTAGGTTCTAGAATGGGTTAATGATGCCTCTTTCCTCTCTTCTAAAGGGTTCCTTCCCTCTTTCTATACTGGCTAGGGAGTTCCAATTTTTTAAGAAAGACAACATCTGAGTTTGGAAAATGGAACCTCAAGCTGAATACCGGTCTGGATGGTGATATTTGGGGCTGGAGCATGGTCCATACAAATGTGTCTGCTGGACAAAACTATATGAAGAGCAGGGGTAGGGGTGGCAGACTGCCCTTCTCTTCATCTGTGAACTCTTGGCCTATCTGGCCTTGCCTGAGCCCCTCACCCTTAATGGAAGGTCTGTAAGCTTCCCAGCGTGTCACCAAAGAACACTCAGGACTCAACCTTGGAGGAACCTCTGGGGCTTGGCATCTGGGTGGAGGATGAGGCTCTGTGCTCCAGCCTCTTCCCTCGGGCATCTTATCTGATGAGCTTCTGGGGCCTCCACACCACTGTCCCTACAGAGCAATGTGCCCGCTGGGCATCTCCTCGCTGTGGACCCACCGCCCTCCAAACCTACTTCCTTCCCCAGGTCACCTTCAACTTCCCCACCCTACTTGCTTCCCACTCATCATCCCTGACCCCTATGTTTGTAACGGGGTTCTTGCCAATTAAGCCCCAACTTGCTTCCTGATCTTGTGTCTAATCCCTGGGGGTCCCTGTCTTGCCTGGACCTCAGGGTCTTGGTGTGGCCCCCTTTTCCCTTCACAGCTGCAACCACCTACCCTACCTTCTGAGGCTCCTCTCCCTGCCCTTGCCAGTGGCCACCCATGGGTGCTCCAGCTCCATGCTTCCTCATCACCTCCAGTCAAGCATGGAAGGCAACAAATCTATTTTCTATTTTACAAAAAATATTTATTAATAAATATTTGACTGCACTGGGTCCTAGTTGTGGCATGTGAACTCTTAGTTGTGCTATGTGGGATCCAACTTCCCAATCAGGGATCAAACCCGGGCCCCCTGCATCAGGAATGCAGAGTCCCAGCCACTGGACCACCAGGGAAGTCTCAACAAGTCCATTTCAAATGCCTCTCTGCTAACGACAGTGGGGCAACAAACAACATAAGCTGTCTGAGAAATCTCAGAAACGATGATCATCGAGCGTGTCCCTGACCAGCAGAAATGTCAGTGGCCGGGAAAGCCCCACCCTCTCTTGTGTTCCCTGGAGTTCCAGGCTCTGTCTTCACTTTCCTACGTCTTAGGACTTTCTGGTCTCCTTAAGGTCAGCTGAGATCTATCTAGTTCGTTCTGGTCATTGTGAATTCACAGGCGGCAGGAAATCAGGGCGCCAAAGTCAGCCGGTGGTGGTAGCACAGGAAGGAGGACCCCTGTCCCAGATGGTGGGGACTGGGACACACCGCCTGAGGCCATCGGAGCCACGGTAGGTCTGTGTATCCATTTCTGAGCCTCCCTGGCAGCCCCTGGACCCCCATGGATCAGAGAAGACCTAGTAAACCGTCTCAAGTAAGCCTCCATGAATGGTCTAGGGGGAGGGGACTTTCCAGGCAGGAATGTCCACACGGAAGGCCTTCAAATGAGGGGGACCCCCTGGGGACTGATCCTGCCTGGTGGTCTGGCTCATAAGTGAGGGGTAATGAAATCCAAATTGGGGCATCTGGTTGTCCAAGGTTTGGAGAAATGCCATTTTGTAAGGATCGGTTATTAGAGATTCTGAGGTTTACATCACTGCGGTTCTGGTTTCTAAGGATATGTATGCTGAGGAAGTTCGAGTAAGTAAATCTAAGGGGATGGAGGGCTGCCAGTTAGCCCCAAAGTGCTGCCACAGCAGAAACTTGTCTGCAGCACCTGAGATCCTGATGGGGGAAGCGCAGGAGCGACACTGGCCCCTCTGGGCGCCCCTGCTGGCAGAGAGCACAGTAGGGGCAGGAAGGGGACAAAAAGCCCTGTCCCTGGATGAACAGCTTGGAGGGGTGGAGAGGAGCTGATGGCAGGGCCCTGCGTCAGGTAAGGTCCACGGAGCCAGGCTCCTCCGGATCATGGCCTGGCCCTGAACTTGGTCTGGACGGCCAGAGACGCTTTGGCCTCTACGGAGAACTTGCATCCCACTGGCCTCAACTTCTTGGGAAAAAAATATACACAAGAACTGGGATGAGGGTGGTTTCAGAGTAGAATGGGGCTTTGGGGTCTTATGGGACTAGAGGGATATCAGCTACTGTGGTGGACTAGCCAGTTTTCATGCCAAAACGAAAACAAAAACCCCACCTAAGAGCCAAGAAGCAAATCCAGGAGTAAAACTCAGAGGGGTTCTGATTTGTCCCAGACACAGTGAAAGAGGCCAAGGAAGGAATCACCAGCTTCTGGTTCTGAGCAGCGTATAAGCCATCCTTCCAGGAGTTAACAAACTAGGTTTGGATTCTGAAAGAAGAGTGTCTAACCTCCTTAATCACCCTCAGTAGGATGCTGAGGGCCAGGCCCAGTGAGCTGGACTATGGAATTTTTACTTAAGTGAGGTCCAGGCAGAAAACGAAAGGCTCAAAGCTAGCACTGCCTGCCCAGGGCACTCTGGCAAAGAGAAGGAGGGAGAGAGAAGGCCCTCTCCAGGGCTCAGCCCCACAGCAGGTCGCACGTTACCAGCTGAAGAAGCCAAAAGCAAAGGCGGGCAGCCCTGTGGTCACCTGGGCACAGCCCTGCCCCTGGGCCATCTTTCCTGCAGGCCGAGGGGGTCACTGAGTCTGTTTTCTTGATCTGCCCTGGTCTGCATGTGCGATAGGCAGGACCCAGAAGCTGCCTGGCAGCAGAGGTACCCAGGGCGGTGGTTGCTCCAGTGTGGATGGTGGGCTGGACCACGTGGAGGCCACAGTTGGCTCCGATGGCCAGGAGGAGCCGCAAGCCTGCACCCAGGAAAGCAAGGAGCCCCTCCCTGGGGGCAGAGAGGCCACATCTGGGCCTGGAGACTCTCCAATGTTGAATGGGACTACACTTTGTCATATTGGGCATTTGTGCAGTTTTTTTTTTAAAGCTATAGACCATCCAAGTACTAACCAGGCCCGACCCTGCTTAGCTTCTGAGATCAGACGAGATCGGGCGCGTTCAGGGTGGTATGGCTGTAGACAATAGAACAGACTTGTGGACTCTGGGAGAAGGTGAGGGTGGGATGTTTCAAGAGAACAGCATCGAAACATGTATATTATCTAGGGTGAAACAGATCACCAGCCCAGGTTGGGTGCATGAGACAAGTGCTCCGGGCCTGGTGCACTGGGAAGACCCAGAGGGATCGGGTGGAGAGGGAGGTGGGAGGGGGGACCGGGATGGGGAATACATGTAAATCCATGGCTAATTCATTTCAATGTATGACAAAAACCACTGCAATGATGTAAAGTAATTAGCCTCCAACTAATAAAAATAAATGAAAAAAAAATAAAATAAAGCTATAGACCAAATAAAGAAATTTCATTTTCCCTGCGTTGGTGACAAGTGGCGGCTCTGCCCCATCAGCCACGGTCATCAGGGAGGTGGTCCTTCTACCTCCAGGAGACCGCCGTGGTCGCCAGCTTCCCCGGTGGTTTTCAAGACATTTACATGGTCGTTAGTGCTGAGAAACAGAGAGTGGAGTGCTGATACTGACCGGGCCCACAGATGGCTGTGGGCTGAGAGTCCTGAGACCATCCTGGGCCCCAGGTCCACAGTGGGCATGCCAAACATGCCCATTTGGGCCTTGGGTCAGAGAGGTGGGCCTGACTGCCCTTCCCCAGGCCCAGCCTCAATGTCCAGATAATCCCCAGGGGTTGGGTCAGCAAAATACCTCCTCAGGGCCTCCTAGTGAACCCCCAGGGGTAGGAGAACAAGTAATGGGGGTTTCTAGCAGCCACAACCCCGATAGGCAGGGGAACCAGATAGACCAGAGTTGGAGATCATATCAACCCCCCCTCTTCCAGGGGCTAGCAGGACCAGGGGAACAGCTCAGACAGAGGATTAAAGCATAAAATTTTAAAAGGCTGTAAGAGCCTGGGAATACCCCAACTGGGCACTCAGCCCAGGAGCGTGCCTGGAGTGGGGGCTCCTGTGTAAGGGGATGGCACAGTGCCAGGGGGAAGAGGTGCCTTCCGGTCCCCAGTGGGCAGCCAGGACATTGAGAGGGGCAGAGGAATCTCCCCAAGGGTCTTAGCCAGTGGCCCAGGCACAGCCCCCATGTCCACTGGGAGAGGAAGTGTGGACACTGGCAGGCGTGGGGTCCAGGCCATCGGGATGTTGTCCATCTTTCTGCCAACCTTTGTGGGTCACTTCCATCCTCGTGGTTACAAGATGCTGACACTCCTCTAGGTCCCAGGCCCAGAGGGGAGGGACAAAAGGCCTGATGGGCAGACCGGGTCCTTTTAGGTGTAGTGCCTTCAGCTTACAGCTCATCAGCTGGAATCAGCTCATGAGACACCCTTCTGTTTTGTTCTGTCACTGAGGTAGGTAGGGCCTTGGGGTGCAGGCTAGCACCCCCGCCAGCTGTGCCCTGGCACAGCTGCCTCCCAGTCTGATCCTCCATCTCACACGGGTCCTCACATTGAGGGCAGGATCGTGGCTTCACCAGCTTTCCTGCTGGCCTCTGCCAGCATGGAGCGGGTGGCGTGGTGCAGTGAGGTGCAGGCTGGGGCAGCCCGGGGAGTTGCCAAGCAAATAGGAGCCCAAATGGAAAGCCCAGTGTGGAGGGGCGAAGGGCAGGGAGAGCTTCCAGGAGGCGGAGGTGTCCGAGCTAAGATCTCAAGATGGACAGGAGCTCAAGTGAGGGTGGCAAAGGACACAGCCAAGAAACCTGAGGGAATTCAGCTGGAGAGGAGGCCGGGCCAGACCAGGGGCGCTGGGGCAAAGGTGGGTTCAGCGTGGGCTGGAGAAGAGCCCTGGACTCTCAGGGGGTACCAGCCGGGCTGGGGCCAATGGGCGGATGACAGCTGTTAGAAAGGCAGGGGTGACAGAGGCCTGAGCTCAGGGAACGGTGGGGAGGGCGAGAGACTCCAGAGACAGAGCCCTCAGGCTTGGAGTGAGGAGGGGGCACACAGGACTTGCAGGTGATTGCTAGCCCAGGAACGTGGCTGCTTGGGGAGCTGGGCTTCAGCGCGGGAGGGGACGCAGGGGAGCCCATCTGAGGTGGGAAAGGCCGTGTCTGGTGGACAAGGCTGGGGGCAAGCATGCCAGGAGAGAGACAAGTGGGACGGGCATCCGGTCCTGGAGCTTGGCAGAGTTCTGGCCTGGGCCTTGCGGCCCTCCAGGCACCTGCCTAGTGCGAGGCTGTCTCCAGGGACAAAAGTACTGTGTCACTGGCAGCCAGGAAATAGGAGAAGGAAGAGGGAGGTGTGAAAAGCAGTCTTTGCTTTCCTCTGGGCCGCCTTTCAGGCCTGGCAGTGGGCCTGGACATCCAGGAGGTCTCCCTCGGCTCGCCCTCCCTGCTCCCACCCCAAACTTGGTCCACACGGCCTTCTGGCTCCTGGCTTCACGTGGGGAAACTCTGCTCGAGAGGCTTTGAGGGTAGCGAGGTGGGGGTAGGGGGACGGGGCAGGGAGGGGAACAGCAGCCTCTTTGGGCCTGTTGGTTGATCAAGGGATTTGTGGAGGGCGAGCGGCTCCCGCCGGTCTCTGGAGGCCTGGGGCCCCTGGAAGTGGGCTTTGCAGGCAGTCACACCCGCCAAAGCTCTGACTCATCAGTCATACTCACTCTGGTCAGAGAGGCAAGGATAGCTTCCCAAGCTGTGACTTAACCATCAGGGGGACTCCAGAAAATTCCCACCCCTAGCTCCCTTAGAGACAGGTGGAGGCAGTGATCTGGGGTCCATCCTGAGAGGCACTACTGTGAGTCTGCCCAGCAAGTTCCATCCTCCAGAAAATGAGGGGCCTTTGACTCGTTACAAGGTTTTGGGGGTAGAGCCCGTGAAGTCCAGTCTCAATGACTCAGATGCCGAGAGTGGAGGGGAATGGGATCAGTCAATAGACGGCAAGGTGAAGCTGAGCGCTGCCACTGGGCAGTGCCTGTCCTGAGACGTCCCTGCTGCCCAGGCTCGAGATCATGTATGCCAGCAGGCAGTCCCCTCTCCTCTGGAACCAGCCTGAGGGGCTTGTTAAGAACCCTGCCCATGAGTGCAAGTGTGGGAAGGAGGAGACACAGCTGGGCTCCATGGGGTGAAGTGAACCCGGAGAGACAAGGACCTTTCCGGCCAAACACAGACAGAGGCAGAAAAGGAGCCCAGGATGGAAAACGGGGTGCCCAGGGCTGAAGCCGGAAGACTTGAGGGGCCAGGGAGGGGGCGAGCTGCTTTAGGTTCCTCACTGGCATAAACAATGATAGGAAACATTCTCTCATATTCATTCACTGAACAAATATTTATGGGCCACTTTCAAGGACCCATCTGTGAATAAGACAGGTAAGCCCCTACCTGCCTAGACCTGAGGGTCCAGCTGGGAGGGTCAGGGACAAAACGAACATTATTGAGAGACCAACTTAGGCAGGGAGCCCAGGTCCCTTGAAGGAGGAAGTGAACATTCTTGCTCATGCTTTCCTCATACAACCATGTATCTTGCCCAAGAACTGGCCTTGCTTTAGGTCCGGAGCTGATAATTAACACAGGGAGACAATATCTTACTACGTTAATGGTTATAATTGTGACATATCTTGCCTGGGAACTTGTTTCTCGAGACGTGTACCCCTAATTGCACAGCCACGGTATATCCAGCCCAGAGTTGTTGCCCAGACCCTGTGTTCCCTGGCTCACCTTGTGCTGAAGCTATCTTAGGATTTATGCCTTGGGAAAAGGTCTGGTGGAGCTCTTCCAACCTTGAGGTATTCTTTTCATCTGTTCTCAGCAGCCAGCTGAGAAGTCTAGAGACCCACTTAAACTCACGAGGGTGGGTACTCACCTACCCGCTTCCAGGGCCTTTCGCTGGTGGCTTTCCCTATCATTTTCTTTAAACTTTGTTACACAAAGCTCTGAGTGACTGAGACCCATGTCTTTTGGGTCCCAGAGTGAAATTTTCTCCTTTGCAAGCCATGGATACCGGCACCATCCACCGTAAGCTATTGTGATGTCTGACGGCTGTGTGTGCATCGAAAGAACTACGACCAGAGCGCAGCAGGGCAGGGCAGAGGTGGACAGCCACCGCTCCTGGGGTCGGGGCCTCCCTGCTCTTGAGGGGGGGTGGCCGCGTGGGGCGCAGGGGCTGGGAGCAGTCTGGGCAAAGGAAGCAGGGAGCCTCCCTCAGCTGCTGCAGGGTCCCCGGGAGGACCACAGTCTGGCCCCAGCGTGGCCCCTGTGTCTCAGGTCCTCACAGGAGCGAGGGTGGTGCTCCCACTGGGAAGGCGAGGCCTCAGGAAGGAGAGGGTGAAGGGGGCGACGAGGAAGGGAGGTCAGGGTCCTCTTCTCTGCTGCTCATCCGTCTGTGAGGTGGGAAGGCTCTGGGGATCAGAGGGGACTATCTAGACTCTGCCTAGGTGCTAGCTAGAGGCTAACTAGGAGCCTGCCTGACCTGTTGGGATGTGCGGTTGGTTGCAGCGGTGCCCAGCTGCTCAGGGGGAAGGGCCTGGCAGGACAGGTGCTGATGAGCTGACTTGATGAATGTGAGGGTTTGGCCAAGACAATGGGCCCTGAGGCAGGCCCAGCAGCCAGGGGCAGAGAGGACCAGAATGAGATCAGGAGCCGTGATCAAGGGAAAAGGAAGGGCCCGGGGGTGGAGTGGACATGGGCCACTTTCTGGTGGAGCAGAATCAGCAAGTGGGAGAAGACAGGTGGACTTGGCAGGGGTGTGACCACCACGCCCAGCCTGGGAAGAGGTGATCCCCGCCATCTCCTCCCTTCCAAAGCACAGGCACCTGGATCTGCTCAGCATGGCACTCAAAACCTCTGTTTGGGCCTCAAAACCGCGTATCTAAACATATTCAGCTTCACTAGTGCATGAAATCTGGGGGGGGGAATTAATCTTTCATTTGCTTAAACTCTCATAAAAGATATTCACAGATTTTTATGAATAACCAGAAATTCTCACAAAACTCTGTGTTTTGATGGGGAAGAGCATTGATTAGCATTAATTTAGTGTCTACTGTATGCTCTCTCCCCACTGGTGGGCAGTAACAGCCTGTTCCCCACCCACCTCCCTCCCAGTTCTAGACCACTCTGAGGAGCAGAGGACAGGACCCGGGGGTGGAGGTGCAGCCTTCTGACAGCCTTCTGAACCCCGAGTTGAGCCAGGAGGTGGGAGGAGGAGGTACCCAGAGGCACAGGTTTGAGGAGGCCCAGGTTTTACCTGCTGGAGGTCAGGGGAACACAGGAGTGGGGGGCGGTGGCTAAAGGGTGGAGGCTGAGTGAGTGGGGATGGGCTGGACCTTTCCTGGCTCTGCAGGGCTGGGACGCAGCTCCCAGGACTAAGGACAGCCCTCTGGGCCCTCTATCGCCCTCCCAGTACTTCCCAGCCCCTGAGCCCAGCACAAAGGTGACTTCTTGGCAGTGAGTGAGCAGCAGCCCCTGCCACCCCCCATCCCTGGCTTGGCAGCTCTTCCTAACCCCTCAGGGCCTCGCTAGCCTCCACTGTGAAATGGGGAGAAAACGCCTCTCAGAGGAGCGCGGTGAGGGAAAAAACATGACTGAGCATTTCCAACTCCAAGCAAAATGCGTGACACAAAACAGGTGCTCTTGGAACCCCAAACCTTCACATGGGCTCCCTAACCACCCTGGTCCACCCGGCTCCCCGCCCAGCCCACGCTTCTGGGCCCACCTAAATGCCAGCCTGGCTCCAGGCACCCCCTGCCCGTCTGTGACCTCTGCTGCTCATCAGTCTGAAATGCCCTTGATCTCGTCCCGGACCCTGCCGCATGCCACCCTCCCACGATCCGTTTCTGCATCTAAGGCCCATGGCTCCTCCCTGCCCCTCCACGGGAGCGCCCTGGGGGCCACACAGCCAGCTCCTGCCACATCTCAGCCTTGCACCCCTGTGCTGTTGGAGGAGGCTGCCCAGCTCCAAGGTGAGAATGCTGAGTCCCGGGCCTGGAAGCAGGGAGAGGCTTGGTGGCCAGTCCAGGCTCCCCAGGCTCCTGGATTCTGAGCCACTTCTGCACATCCCCCGGCTGCAGCGATGGTGGGGTGTGAGCCGGCAGCAGCTATGGCCAGGTGCCCTTGCCCTCCTCACCAACGTCCATCGTTCTGGCACATGGTGCCCCGCAGCCACCCCAGGACAGCTGCCGGGCCTGGGTTTCAGGAAGTGCCTCAAAGGGACAAGCGTGCCCCTGCCCTGCCTGCAGGCAGACAAGCCATGGCTGCTACCTCTGTCCACGTGGCAGAAGGCACGTTGAGCGACAGGCTCCAGACGGCCATGGCACCACGCAGAACCGGGCCAGGACCACCAGGCCATGTGAAGGTGGGAGGAAAAATGCCTCTCTTATGTAAGCCGGCCCCGCTCCTGTGCAGGCGACCTGATCCTGATGAGGCCTCTGCCTGTCCCCCTTCCCTCCGCCAGCTCTGTCACTGAGGAGAGCAGGGGTGGGATGGGAAGCTGGGAGAGGCGACTCAGAAAGGGCCCGGGTGCCCAGAAGCGAGGCAGCGGGGTGGAGCGGGCAAGGAGGACAGAGCCTGGGGAGGGCTGTCAGTGCAGTGGGGCCCTGTTGAACTCAGCTGAGGAAACACAGAGGGTGATGCCGTGTACACTATGTGTACACGGGGCCGAGTGCTGAAGACGTAACTCAAAGAAGGCCTTGTGCCTCAGTGCCCAGGGCACACCCCCCCCCTCCCCCCCAGCAGGCTTAGCTGGCTTAGCAGGTAAATATCTAACAACCAGTTCTCCAAGTTATAGCGTCTGCTATAGACCAGTGATTTCCCTGGTCTAAATCCTCCACCATGTCAATGCTAAACCTTGAATAAATCCCTGAAAGCTGAATGGGGCACGCCACCCCCCCCCCCCCGTTGGCTCTCGGGGCGACTCCAGCGTACCACCACCAGGGTTGCCTGTCACAGGTCCCCAGTCCAGCCACGGGTCTTGGCCCTGAGTGCACAGGTTGCTTGGCCTGGGTTTGGCCATTGGGAAAGTAGAGACCGGCCCCCGGAGCCTTCCCACTGTACCTTAACCCTGGTGGGTCAGCCATGGCCGCTGTGTAGAGAGGAATTGGGGAACAGTCAGCTACAGAGCACCCCCTTGAGATGCCCACTCCCCCTGGCTTCTGCCACTGCCACCCACCCCTGCCAATCCTTTTTCTGTTCTGCCACAGCGTTCCCTACCTCCTCATAGTCAGAAGGGACTCTTCCCCAGCATATGGGGCACAGAGCTCACTCACCCTCCCAGGCTCCCCGGCCCACCCCCACACTCTGCTAGGCAGCTGTCTTCTTCCTGGCCTCTCCTCCCCTCACCCCTCCAGCCCTGCTGCCGACTTCCTGTCTGTCCCCACAGACACTTGCTGAAAGCTGCTCCAGGAGGACTGCAGTGCTGCCGGCTCTCTGGGGGCTGCCACAAACTGCTGACTTCAAGAGAGGGCGGATCATCCCCTCCAGCCTCCGTTCCTGACTCTCCCATCCCAGCACCAAGCCATCCAGACATCAGCTGCTCCACCTCCAGACAGCTCAGAGCCAGGCCCCCGTCCGCCAGCGACCTGGGGGCACTGAGGCTTCCCAGGCCCTGGGTGGGACACGGATCTAGGCCCCCAGTCCCCAGGCTCCAAGGTGCCAGCTCTGCAGGGGAGTCACTTAATGACCTTGTGAGCAGTAATTACACACCAGGGCCTGCTCTTAATAACCACGTATTCTCCCTGTCAATGTGCCTTAATTGAAAATGAGTAGGCGATACAAGTTGCTGTGAAGTTGGCTGGCAAGCCCTTAACGTGATATTAATTGTAGTAATTAGTAGTCACTTTGTGTTGGAGTCATCTATAAATAGGGGGTCCATTAGTTTAGCAAAAGAGCGTGATTTAAAATGCAAATACAAGCCCAATTAGACAGATAAATCACTCGTCTTTCCCAGCAAATTATCATCTGTGGGAAGGTGGGGACAGCAGTCACTCTGAGAATGCATTGGTCAGTTCAGGGACTCTGGAGTTTGATAACACCCAAGCAACTCATCTGGGACACTGTCCCTTTAAGCAGGTTTGCCCAGGCTCCCTCAGGAGGCTGTCACTCTTGGGGCTTCCCACAGGCTTTTAATTGCTGTGACTGTGGTCAGGCCCAAGTAGCTCCTCCCCCACCTGCTGATTGGTTCCCTCTGGCAACATGGGTGTACTTTTTAAAGGAACAGTAGCACAGTGCACATTTGGCGCTGGGAGAATGGACCTGGGGGTATGGGAGGAATACCCTTGTTGGATGCAGTTCCTCACAGTCCAGAGTGAACCCATGGGTACCATGTATTGTCCTGTGATACAAGAGTTTAAAAAAAGTAGCACAACAGTGTTCTGGGGGTGGACTATTTACTCTCCACTTCCTACAGTCTGCCACAAAAAAACACTTATGCAATTGTTGGAATCACACACACACACAGCACAGAGTGTTTCTCACAGGCTTTGGGCAAACACTGGAGGTGGAAATGACTGGAAGTAGTAGGTGGCAACTGAGGAGGCATCAAGAGGCTCAGCTTCACGGTCAAGGAGACGTCTGGTTCTGTTTTCATTTGATTAGCACCAGGTCCCAATCCCTTCTCCCAGGATAGTATTTCCAGCCTCACATTTAGAGAGGCTTTTGAGATGTGCCTGGGGACATGGGTGCTGGTCCTTCCCCCTCAGGTCACTGGAGCTGCCAGAGACCTGGTGTTCAAAGCCCCATCTGAGTACTTCCCAGCCCCACTTTCACCTGCCAACCTCCCACCGTCATCCTAGAACCCATCACTGCTTTATGGACTATTGAGGCTGGCTCTCCCACAGTATTTGCATTTTAATGAGAGCTAAAGCCATTATAAGATAAAGCACCCATTCCCAAACTCAGATAAGGATCAGAATTGTTCATTCCATCAGTTTTCTCTGTCATCCAAGAATGAGGAGAACGTGGGCAATTTGAGAGTACTATCCTATATTTTAATTTATTTTTTATTATTTTATGACACAGGGTTGCAAGAGGTGGTAGTACTTGTGATTTTTAATATCCTCTTTGACAGAATAAAATATTGGCAACCATTTGTGGATCTTCAAAATAGGTGTTTTTGGAAAATTTTGCCAGAGTATCCAATCCAAATGTCTGGGAGATGCTGAGCTAAAAGATCGGATTAGGGACTTCGGGCCAGATGAGTCAGAATATGTGTATGTGTGTGTCTATGTGCATGCACGCACATGCGCTCGTGTGGGGGCACTGGTGAAATAGGTTTATCAGCAGAAATTTCCCTCTCTCTGAAATAGCCCAGGAATACAACTAGATCATGGATAAGAAACTAGGAGGTGGCCCAGGCACTGTCTTGTCTGATCTCCTTACATCACAGATGAGGACACCGCGGACCAAGAAGTCTGAATAACTGGCCAAGCAACACAGTAAGTCAGTGGCCCAGGCTCTGGCCATCATCCACTGAGGGTACCTCCTGCAACCCCACATGCACCTTGTCCCTGGGTTGGCCCCTAAAGCAAACATCAGAGTGGGTGTCATAGGATAGTCAGGGTCGGTCTTGGCCTGCTATCTAGTTCTTCCTTAGCAGGGACCATTTGTTTACTTACACAAAGTCAAAAACAGCCCTACTGACCATCAGACAAGAAGTTCCCAAAGGAACCAAGACTATGATCAGGGAGCAGCCAAACAAGGCCATGGGGGCCAGCCTCTTAGAGGGACAGCTGTCTCCCTATTTTAACTCTCCCACCTCCCAGATAAAAACTAAGACCCCAGCCATGAATAGCCTCCCTTCTAGGCAGTGCCATCCCCAGATTAGCCTCTGCTTCCCCAGCTTCTCCTCCAAATCACTCAGCACCAGCCCAAACCCTCTAGGACGCCCCTCTCAGAACTCTTCTTTCCAGACACTCTGGGGAATCTTTGGTAGGTATGTTCTCCTTTGCCGCAGCAAACTAAATAAGCCTAAATGTTTTATTACAGGTGTGTTCCTGGTGGTATTTGATTGCTGGGCTTTGAACATCCCACAGATATTTGATTCACCATATTCCAGGCAATGTAGTGAAGAAAAGCAACAAACTCTGAAACTGTGTGGCTTCAGGATACACATGTGATCAACGGGAAAGAACTGAGAGTCTGGAAGTAAAACCATGTGTCCACAGTCAAGTGATTTCAACAAGGGTAAAAGGACCATTCACTGGGGAGAAAGAAGAGTATTTTCAACAAACGGTGATGGGATAACTGGAGAGCCACGTGCAAAAAATAAAGTTGGGCCCTTACCCAACGGCATTAAGTGATGTCAGTAACGCAAAGCGGAACAAAGAAGTAAACATGAAAGCTAAAACCATAAAATTATTGGAAGGGAACCTGGGGGCAGGTCTTCAGAATGTCAGATTTGACAATGGATTCTTAGCTGTGACAGCAAAAGCACAAGTACAAAAGAAAAAATAAATTTGACTTCAAGAAAAGTGTAAAACTTATGTGCTTCAGAAGACACCATCAAGACAGTGAGAAGACAAGCACTAGAATAGGGCGAAATATTTGCAAACCAGATCTCCAGAAAGCACTTGTATCTAGAATAAAGAACTCTGACAGGATTTCCCTGCTGGGCCAGTGGTTAGGAGTCTGCCTGCCAATGCGGGGGCTGCGGGTTCAATTGCTGGGCCGGGGGGACCCCAATGCCTTGGAACAGCTGAGCCTGTGCTCTGCAACAAGAAGCCCACACACCGCAACTAGAGAGTAACCCCTGCTTGCCATAGTTAGACAAAGCCCGTGCACAGCAATGAAGACTTGGCAGAGCAAAAATTTTTTTTAAACTCTTATAACATATTAATTAAAAGAGACAAACCAATTTAAAAATGGATAAAAAATCTGAATAGAAATTTTTCCAAGGAAGATAAATAAGAGCTAATAAAGACATAAAAAGGCACTTGACGTCCTTAGTCATCAGGAAATGCAAATCAAAACCACAGGAAGACATCACGTCACACCCACCAGGAGCGCTATCATCTGAAAATCAGATAACAAGTGTTGGTGAGGATGTGGAGAGACTAAGCCCTCAGACATTTGTTCTGGGAACGTGAAATGGTACAGCCACTTTGGAAAGTGGTCGAGCATAAAGAGCTAAACATAGTTATCATGTGACCCAGCAGTTCCACTCCTAGGCATGTAAGAGAAATGAAAACATATGTCCACATAAAAGCTTGTATATGAATATAGCAGCATTATTCACACTAGCTAAAAGGTGGGGGTGGGGTGGGGTGGGAAATGTCTGATGAATGGATAAACAAAATGTAGTATCCATACAATGGAATCTCATTCAGCCATAAAAAGGACTGAAGTGCTGTGGCATGCTACAGCATGGACGAACCTTAAAAACACTGTTAAGTGAGGAAAGTAAAACACAAAATACCACACATTGTGATTCATCTATATGAAATGTCCAGAGCAGGGAAATCTACAAAGTAGATTAGTGACTTGCAGGAGAGGGGGCTGAGTAGAGGGTTAGGAGGTGGTAACTGAAGAGTATGGGGCTTTATGAAGTGTTATAAAATTGACTTGATGTGGGGGACTTCCCTGGTGATCCAGTGGTTAAGACTGCACTTTCAATACAAGGGGCATAGGTTCAGTTCCCGGTCAGGGAACTAAGACCCCGCATGCCGCATGGCCAAATTTAAAAAACTGGTGATGGTTGAACTTATCTGTGAATATACTAATTCAATAAATTATATATGAGTAGGTTTACGGTGTATAAATTATATCGCAATTATTTTAAAACAAAATGGACTCAGCCCTTCCCTATGCAGGCTCCATTCTAGAGAAGAAAGTCTGCAGGAAGCACATCACCCCACAAACGGAGAGTTCCCACATGACACAGGCCCATGAGGGAGACGCAGCATGGGCCATGAGACAAGGCAAAGACTACTGGGGAACAGGTGTTAGCGAAGGCTGCTCTGGAGAAATGACTTTTTAAAATACCTTATTTTACAGCTTTACTGAGTTATATATTCAAATGTGCAAGTCAATGATATTTAGTAAATTTACAATGTCATGCAACCATCACTATAATCCAGTTATGAAACACTTTCATCCACCTGATAAGATTCTTTAATCCTATATACAGTTAGTCCTGTTCCACTAGCTGGACTAACCACTAATCAATTTTCTGTCCTTTAGATTTGCCTTTTCTGGAAATTTTATATAAATGGAATCATGATATATGATCTCACATGTCTGGCTTCTTTCACTTGGCATGTTTCGAAGGTCCACATTGTAGCAGTAGTTTATGACTTTTTACTGTGCATAGTACTCAATTGTATGCACAGACCCTGTTGTGTTCATTCATTCCACAGGTGATGGACACTTATGTTGCTTCCAGTTGGGGGCTATTATGAATGAAGCAGCTATAAACCCTTCACAGCTAGTCTTCACGTGGATGTGTATTTCCATTTCTCAGGTAGCTTCCTAGGAGTGGAATTGCTGGACTATGCGGTGCATTTAACCTTTTTAAAAACTGCCACACTGTTTTCCAAAGTCTCACCATTTTACATTCTGTAGGGAAGTGACATTGAAGCTGAGACCTCACAGATGAGGCGGAGCTGGCCTTGCAAGAAGGAGGGAGCGTACAGCTGCAGTGCAGACAGGGCCCGGCAGCACGTGTGAAGGCCAGGGGAGGTAAAAACTTACCTGGACAGAGCAGCTGGTTCCCTTAGGGAAGCGGGTAAGATTCTTTATGTTAAGCCACCTTTGAGAATTTGAAAATGCATCTGTCTTAGAACGAGGCCCCAAGGGTAGGATGGTGTGTATGCTGAATGTGGTGAACACGAGAATAGGACTGTATGTGACATGCTGGAGGTCGGCCACTTAGGGCACAGCTGGAGGAGATGGCACCAACTTTGGAGCAAGGCCAACTTGGGTTCAAATCCAGCTCAGCTTCTGGGATGTTGGGCATGTGTCCTAACCTCCCCGAGCCTCAGGCTCCTCTGCTGAAACTTCACCCTGTCACAGGAGGTTCTGAGCACTAGCAATAACATGTGTCGAGAACCTGCTGGAAGGGGCCAGATGTGCAGCAGGTGTGTAGCGGGGGGTGGGTGGGGGGGGGCGGGAATCTTCCCAACAGTTCAGTGCAGCTGAAGTGAGGAAGGCAGCTGCAACTCTTATCTACCTAGGAGGCAGTGGGAAACAGCTGGAGGAGCTGTTTCAGCTCCAAAGCTGGCCAGGGTGGGAGGCTCTGGTGGCAATGCAGAGAAGGGGAAGACAGAGGAGGGGACAAGTCATTCAGAGGTGACTGCCAGATGAGATTACAAGAGGCTGATGGAGGCAGAGGTAGAGAATGCTAAGTGGGAGGAGGAGTGCCTTGGTGACAGGGTTAGGGTGGCTGGGGGTGAGATGGAGGAGTCCAGCATGTCTCCAGCTGTCTAGTCTGGGCTGAACACGTGGGAGAGGACTGACAGCTGGGATGTGCCGCAGGGTATGTACCCATCCACAATAACATTTTCCAACCTTACTTGCTGTTGGATGTGGTCATATGACTAAGTCTTGCTAATGGGGGTATAAATGGGTAGTATCATTTCCAAGTGCCTATAGCAAAAAAGGTGTGACCTGCCATCATTCTTCCTTCCCGACAGTTGGAAGGCAGGTGCAATGTCTGGCACTCCAGCAGCAACTTTGGATCATGATGTTGTGGAGAACTTGGAACTGGAAATCACATACAGTTAACAACAAGAAAGAAAAAAGTTTGGGAGTATCTACATTGCCCAACTTCAGGGAGTACCCTTTATGTTGTATACTATGGTAAATAGAATACAGAATACAATAGGAAAGATATCCCCAAAATTTGCAAAGCAACACCCTGGAGCCTGGGCCACTGATTCTAGGGTGCCAAATCAGCCTCAACCATCTACCTCTGATCATCACTCACATAAGAGAGAAACAAACTACACTGTGAGCAACTGCTATTTGAGGATTTTCTGTTAACTGCAGCTGAATCTACCCATAACATCCCAAGTCTAAAACTTAGCCCATATCCTCCTTTCCTCTGCCCAAATTCATTTGTGCCCAGGATGAGCAATTGTTGATTCCTTTCAGGAGAAGCCCCACTTTACCCTTAATGGTGACCCCACAAGACAACCCACAGAAGTGGCATAGTCAGGATTCCCCCAAAGTCCACCAAAGTCTGACTTAAGTCTCTCTTAGGCTTATCCTGTGTTTGATGATCTATGGCCAACCATTCAAAACTTAGTAGCTTCAAACATCAGTTGACCTCCCATGGTTTTTCTGGGCTTACCAGGCATTGCTAACTTAGGATCTCCCAGGGGGCTGGAAGAAGGAGTCATCTGGAAGTGCGACAGGGCTGGGCATCCAAAGTGCCTCCCTCATACAGCGGGCAGGCGGTGAGGACCGGGAGCTGAATCGAGGCTGCCACCGGCACCTCTCCCAGCATGGAGGCGGGATTCCAAGGAGTGTCCCAGGAGTGAGCACCCCAGGATACTAGGCGGTGAGTCTTCTCATGCTCCAGCCTTGAAAGCCATATGGCATCGCTTCTGCCATGTGGTTGGGGCCAGCCCAAGTTCAAGGGCAAGGGACCACCCAGGGTGCAAATCCCAGGAGGTGTGGTGTCACAGAGGTAGGAGTCTGGAGCTTGGAGGGAGGCTGGACCAGAGACACGGCTTGGGCACCAGCAGCAGCATGTACGAGCTAACCAAAAGCCAGGGAATGGAGGCGTTCTGTGCACTCTTGAGCGTGTACGTGGTGTGTGGGTGTGTGTATATGTGTGGGTGTGTGTGCTGTGTGCTGTGTGGTAGGTGCAGTGTGTGAAGTGGGTCTTTGTGCCTGTACATGGTTGGGAGCTGGAGGCTGGCAGAGAATAACTGGGATTCGAAGGAAACGTGTGCCTTTCCATCAGCTTTGGGGGGTTGGGCTCCCTTTTCTGCTGCCTCCCACTTTCTGCCTGGAGCGCCTCCGCCACCTCCAGAGTCACCGGGCCGCTGTCAGGCAGCCCGCGTCCCCCTCACTCTCCAGCAGGCCCGGGCGGAGGCTGCCCAGTGAGGCAGGCAAGGCTCGTGAAGGCTGCCCTGCCAGCAGCCCCCAGAGGACACCATTCTTGTCACCAAAGGCCTTTGGGGACGGTGAAGGGGTGCTGTCCACCCGCCCAGGCCCTTGGGTCTGATATATGCAAAGGTCACTCAGCCAAAAGGAGTTCTGGGTTCCGCTCTGCCGTGTGACTGTGGGGACATCATGTGCGTTCTCTGAGCCAAATAAAACAACTGAACGAGAGCCCTGAGTTTCCATGTGAAGTCCCGGGACCGCAGGTAGCTCCACACAGCCTCTCCCACACCCTCTGCCCCCACCCCCGTCTCAGCTGAAGCCTGGAAGGGGCCGCTGAGGTCATCTCAGGCAGCCTCCTGCCTGGGTTCCAGCAACATCTCTGTCTGAGCCCCAGGCCCTCATCAGTCAGGGGAGCCCAGCAGCTGCAGGGGAGGAAGGAGAGGGGGAGTTAATCTTCCCTGGAATATTAATGGCCCCATCAGGAGTACTGAGGACAAGCAGAGCAGCAATCTGCCTTTATTAGGGAGGCGGGTGCCAGCTGGAGTTCAGGGGCCCCGGGAGAGAGAAGGGGGAGAGCAGAGGCAGGCGGGGAGCCCTGAGGGTGGAGCAGCCAGTGGAGGGGCGCCCCACTGCCCCTGGGCCTCAGAGCCCCTCCCACCCCTCTCCCTCCCTTCTCCTGCCCCCTCCTCCAGGAAGCCTTCCAGCAGTCTTGCTTGGCTGGTTCTCCGAGACCACCTCCATTCATTTGGACTGTGCTTGTCACCTGATGGACTGCCCTCCCTGTAACTGTCCAGCCTGGTGGGTCCCAGGCTTGCCACACACTATATAAAATCACCTGGAGACTTTTAGGCTTCCCAGGCGGTACTAGTGGGAAATAATCTGCCTGCCAATACAGGAGACACGGGAGACGTGGGTTCGATTCCTGGGTCCAGAAGATCCCCTGGAGGAGGAAATGGCAACCCACTCCAGTATTTTTGCCTGGAGAATCCCATGGAGAGAGAAGCCTGGCAGGCTGCAGTCCACAGGGTCACACAGAGTCGGGCATGGCTGAAGGGACTTAGCACGCACGGGGACTTTTAGCGACCCTGATGGCCTATTCACACCCGGAGATCATTTCAGTAGTCAGGAGCAGGCCTTGGTGTGGCTGTTAATGTATCAGTCTCCGGGTGCTTGCAGTATGCCTCCCAGATGAGATGCCCAGCCTGACCTAGGGGACCCCCTCAGCTTTACCAGCACCCTGCTGCTGCTCCAGAGAGTGCTAACACGTACCTGTGCCCACTGTAGGTCAGGTGCAATTCTATGTGCTTGATACACTCACTGGCTCCTCACAACAAGCCAGGGACCTACTGTTATGTTCCAGGGTATACGGGGAAACTGAGGAACAGAGAGGTCAAGTACGTTGCCCGAGGTCACACAAACTGGTAGTGGGGCCCCAAAGCTGGGCTCTGAACCACTCTGTCTGGAGCCTACAAAAGGGACCTAATGACCAGAAAGTCTCAAGATGCAGGTCCTCTGCGGGGAGACAAGAGGACATTACAGCCAGGTCACCGGGAACCGGGTCTTTTTCTGGGAACAGATGCAACAGACCCGAGTTGGGTGCCAGGGAGAGGACAGAGGGAACAGGGCACTGAAAGAAAGCCCAGGCAAGCCTGAGCAAGGCCTAGGCAGTTCAAAGAGCTTCCTTTCCACCAGTCACCTTGAGGCCCTCCAAGGCCTGTTCCAAAGCCCATATTACTGATGGGGAAACCGAGGCTGGGGCTGGGGGGAACGGGGCCGGCCAACCTCTCAGCTGGTTCGGGTAAGGGTTGGGGTGGACTCACCTGTGAGAATGCGCACTGCTCAAGGGCTTCCTCCTTGACCAGGTGCATGTGTGCCCCAAGGAGTCAGGTCTGCAGGGGTGGGGGGCGCATGCATGCCCTGAGCCCACCTGGATACCTGGCCCATACGCCCCTGCAGGCCCCAAGGGAAGGAAAGCAGTGCTTCGACTCCACGGGCCATTGGTTCCCCTGTAAATAAGCCAACGTGGGGAGGAAGCATCAGTTAGCCAGCACTCACTCCACTTAATCACTTAAGCCACCACCAGGACAGGGGTACGAAGCCGAGATTAACCACTGGCCTCATGACTGGAAGCAATATGTATTTTGCCTTACCCTCTTTTGCCTTTTTTGTTCACCAAGTTGAATCAATATATTAGAGTTGCTCGAAATCAATTTGGTTTGATTCCTCAATCCTGAAGAAGAGAAGTGAGGCACTGGGGCCCCAGAGCCAGATTTCACTCATTCAAATTAACCTGCACCAGCCAGAGGGGCCCTGGCCAGCCTGTCACATGCCACCTGCCCTGCCCTCCACTGAGCTGTGCCGACCCCCAACCTGAAGGCTGTCTGAAGGCCCCAGGAAATGGGGACACACTCACCCCAGCTGCATCCTGACCCCTGGAGCCCCTCTCCCTGACCCCAGACATTTCTAATCGAAACCAGATCCTCACCCCACTCAGCACTCCAGATGTCACATCACGCACACTCCAGTGAGCTGTGCTTTCCAAGGCAGAGCCCCACAGCATGGGGTGTGACAGGCACCTTCCACAGTCCCTCCCACCACAGTGCCTCCGACTCCACCATCGGAATCCTAGGTGATCACAGCAATGACGATACTGGCGAGCATCTACTGGGGGTTCCCCACGCATCAGGTGCTGGTTCCATGAACTCATCTAACAATGTAGATGCTATGATTGGCTCCCTTTTCTCAGTGGAGACATGGAGGCCGGAGAGGTTAAGTGGCCTCCCCAAGGCCACACAGGCAGCACGTGGCTACGGCTCACACAGCGGATGCACTATCCAGAAGCTGCCATCAAGCCCCCGTTCTCTTCCTTCCCTTATGGCTGGAAAGCTGAAATGCTCACCTTCCCAGCCTCCCTGGCTGCGAGGAATAGCCCCATGACATAATTTTAGTCAATGAACAAGAGGCAAAAGTCTTTGGAGCACCTATTCTCAAAGAAAAAGCCCAGCTAAAGGAGAATCCTTCACCCCTCTTTTCCCCACTCCTCTCTGGGGGCTCCCTTCCCTTCTGGCTATTTACGGGGGACACATAGACATTATGACCAGAGGTGCAACAGGCACCTTGTGAGCATGAGGAGAAACTCATTTGCTAAATGTGATGGAATGGAAAATCAAAGGATGCCAGGTCCCAGTGACATCCTTGAGCTACTGTATCAGCTCAGGACTACCTTCTCCCAGCTCTTGGATGAACCAAAGAAACCCCTCATTTGTTTAAGCCCCTCTACCATCATTCTCCGTTCCTCACTGCTGAATGTATTCCTAGCTAATAAAATTCAAACACAGTGGTTTGGCTCCAGAGCCCCAGAGCTTAGCAATCTTGTCCCACCTGCCCTGAGTTTGTAGAGGACATTTTGGAAGTTCTTCATGATACACGCTCTTTGGGGGTCCCCTTCTCTCCCAAACTAAAGGGCCATTTATGCCACGTCACTTGGCAGCTGCCTGAGCACAGCTCATTGGCTGTAAGGTGGACACCTGGCCCAGAGCTGAGGCAAGCAGATTCCCACTCAAGGGCCTGAACCCAGCCTGGGGCCCGGTCTCAGGCAGAGAACACCGTGATGCTCTACCCGCATCCCTCTTTAGGAGTGGAGGGTGCATTTCTCAGCTGCTGATGGGAGACATCTCTTGGCTGCCACCCCTTCAAGGACAGCCTCAGAGCAAGAGAGTCCTGTCAGAGGTCATGCCCTCTTTCCTAGACGGCCCACTCCAGTGACTAGTTGGAGGTGGGTGGGTGAGGTGTGTTAAAAGTCCAGTCCTCTCACCATCTGGGTCCAGAGCTTTCTGTGACATCTGCTGAGGACATTTGGAGGATGGTGTCCCAACCGGAACTTTCCCTTTTTTCACCCTGAATGCTTCCTTTCCTTCCACAGGTGTTGAGCTTGAGAACTTTCCAAACTAAACGTCTTCCAGGATAAACTCACCTCAGAGCTACCTCCCAGGGAAGCCAACCCCATGATACAAGAACTACAAGGGCTGAAGAGACTATGTCATCCACAAACAGAGATGGGAGCCAGAGCCTGGAGCCCAGCGAGAGGCAGGTACCTGGCCCCAGGGAGGGAGCAGATGAAACTGCTGATTCCTGACATCTTCCAGCTCCTGGTGAAGTCCTCGGTTCTGTGAGACATCCTTGATCCCTCATAATACCCATCTTTGCTGAGCTTGCTTAAGTGAATTTCGATCTCTTGCCCTCAAACCATCCTTGAAAAAGACCTGCTGCTACTCTGCATTTTAAGAACAAGAAATGAAAGCCTAGAGGGAAGGGGCTTCCCTGAGGTCATAGCAACTTAGTGAGAGAGGAAGGTCTTCATCCTTTACTCATGTAGCAAATAGCTATTGAGGACCTACTGTGTGCCATGAATTGTGTACATTTGGGGGTTAATAACTGTAAGCAAGGCAAACACTCCTTCCTATCACTGAGCTCACAATCCCATGAGAAAGAAAAATAAATAAACAATTACAATACAGGGAGATAAGGGCTGTGGAATCACCTAGGAGGGGCACTTATCCCAGGCAGGGAAGCTCCCAGCAACTCCCTAGGGGAAATGACATCTATGCCACAGGAGAGTCTGAGCCCTCCAGGGAGAAGGGAAAGTGAAAAGGCTCAGAACTGAAAGGGAGTGGTATGTGGAATCCACACGCTGGTTTCCTCTGCCTGGCATCTTTCCCTTGGGGAGGAGGGCCTCAGTTTCCCTGGGCCCCTGTTGCTTCTGGGAGATGTCCAATCACCACCCCGATGTCCCTCACCACATGATTAGGTCCACAACTCAGTCTGCCCAATCAGAGCCTCCCTGAAAAGTCCGCATCTCTAATGGAGACACATGGGGGTGGAAGGTGGTAAGGGCTGAGACATCCTGTAGCAGTGCCCCGGGGGGAGTGTCCACAGTACCCGGATGCCCAGAGCTGCGGGGGTCCTGTGCCTCTTGAGCCTCAGTGTCTAGCTTTTCCTTCTATTCCATGCCCTGCTTCACTGTCTCTTCGATAAATCCCCTATTCTTGTTTTACTCTTTCATCAGAGTCAATTTTTGGTACTTGCAGCTGAAGAATCCTGATTTCAGAAATTAGTACCACAAGTGGAATTTATGACATTAAACCTTAGGGATATGTGAGCTACCTGAAATTGGTTTTCTTAGCTCCATGGGGCCAAAATCAGAAGGACTCTGGTTCACATTATTCGACAGAAAAGAGGTTACCAATGGTATGCAGTGGTGAACAGGTAATCATGCCACACATTCCGGTCACCTGGGACCAAGTGCCGACTGAATGTGAGAGACTCCAGCAGCTGCTGTGGGCCAATTTATAAAGGATGAGGAAAGTAGGGACCTTCAGCTGGACGGCTGTTCCTAACATTGGATAATTTAAAGCAAGCAAATGACAGGCTCAAATCAAAATGTTCGCCTCAAGGCACAGAATAAAATTCAGGGCCATTATATGAAAGAATCTTTTATTGCATATTGCTACAGAGTTTGAAACTGCTGAAGACTGAACTTCGAGATTGATTTTGAAGTTCCTGAATTACAGTGTCAGTAGAATTCACAACCTCACTTGGCCCCTTCTGTGAGTGGGAGGTCAGTGGTCAGGAAACATGAGTGTCCTACCGGAGTGCTGGTACCTGGGGGGATTACCAGGACCCTAAGCCTAAGCAGCTCACCACCTCACCCTTGAATTCCTTCCCCATCCACCTCTCACGTTTTCTTCCTGAGTAGTCAAGAGTTCAGACTCCTCGTGGTCCAGATGAGATGATGAAGAATCAGGGGAAGAGAAGTTATACTCAGAAAGGACTGCAGGAAAGCACTAATGTATATTTCTAACGTGTGAGGAAGATGTGTGGGGAGAATGCCTGTATCAAGTGGGAGGGACACGGGTGGGGGCCGGACTGCATTTACTGATATGGGCGCCGTCACCAGAAATCTTGCATTCAAGGTGCTCTTGCAGACAGTTGGCAGACGTTCTGACATTTGCAGAAATCATTAATGCGAATCTGAACCAAGTGATGATCTGCACTAATTGGCTAAAAAGGGCCAAAAAATCCCTGGCATAAGTAGGGGAAGGAAGACCAACCAACCAGCCAAGAACACCGAATGGATCTATTGATGGGCACAGATTCCAGGTCACTTCCTCTTCCTACTTCCCTTGCGGATGCTATCAGTGAGACAAAGTCATGATCTTGTCTTTTATAACCAAAAAATTAGTAACATATTTCAGATATACAAAAGGCATAACGAATAACACAACAAACATCCGGAAACCTCTTATGCAACCTAAGATATGGAAAGTAGGAGTTCAAGTCCTCTGGGAAGCAGACACCATGATGGGATTTAAAAACGCCTGCAAAAAAAAAAAAATTAAAACGCCTGCAAAGGATAATATTGGGGAGGCAGAGCAGGAGGAAGGGTCAGCAGATCACCACGAGGTCTGACCCCTGAGAAGGACAGAGGGAAGAGTCCCAGACAGCGGCACGGTTCTGAGAAAGTTTCAGGAAGGCTACCAGGGAGTCCTGGAGCCAAAGTCGCCCTCGACAGGACCAGGGTGGGGAGTGGGGGTGGTTGCCTGGCATCCCCGCCAGGCCCAGCTGGGACAGGTGCAGCCTGGGAAGCGTGTTGCTGTTGTTGTTCAGTCACCAAGTCGTGCCCGACTCTTTGTGACCCCATGCCAGGCCTCCCTGTCCCTCACCATCTCCCAAAGTTTGCCCAAGTTCATGTCTGTTGCATCAGTGATGCCACCCAGCCATCTCATCCTCTGATGCCCTCTTCTCCTTCTGCCCTCAATCTTTCCCAGCATCAGGGACTTTTCCAATGAGTCAGCTGTTCTCATCAGATGACCAAAATACTGGAGTTTCAACTTCAGCATCAGTCCTTCCAACAGGTATTCAGGGTTGATTTCCCTTGAGATTGACTGCTTTGATCTCCTTGCTGTCCAAGGGACTCTCAGGAGTCTTCTCCAGCATCACAGTTCAAAGGCATCAATTCTTTAGGGCCCTGCCTTTTTTACGGTCCAGCTCTCACAACCATCCCACTGATAGCTCAGTTGGTAAAGAATCCGCCTGCAATGCAGGAGACCCTGGTTTAATTTCTGGGTTGGGAAGATCCGCTGGAGAAGGGATAGGCTACCCACCCCAGTTTTCTTGGGCTTCCCTTGTGGCTCAGCTGGTAAAGAATCTGCCTGCAATGTGGGAGACCTGGGTTCGATCCCTGGGTTGGGAAGATCCCCTGGAGAAGGGAACAGCTACCCACTCCAGTATTCTGGCCGGGAGAATTCCATGGAGTGTATAGTCCATGAGGTCACAAAGAACACGACTGAGTGACTTTCACTCACAACCATTTGTGACCACTGGGAAGACCACAGCCTTGACTATACGGACCTTTGTCAGCAGAGTAATGTCTCTGCTTTTCCACACACTGTATAAGTTTATCATGGCTTTCCTGTCAAGAAGCAAACATCTTCTGATTTCATGGCTGTAGTCATCATCCACAGTGATTTTAGAGCCCAAGAAGAGGAAATCTGCACTACTTCCCCCATTCCCTCTTCAATGTTTGCCATGAAGTAATGGGGCCAGATGCCATGATCTTAGTTTTTTTAATATTTAGTTTTAAGCCAGCTCTTTCACTCTCCTCCTTCACCCTCATCTAGAGGCTCTTTAGTTCCTCTCTGCTTTCTGCCATTGAAGTGGTATCACGCACATATCTGAGATTGTTGATGTTTCTCCCGCCTATCTTGATTCCAGCTTGTAACTCACCCAGCCTGGCATTTCTTGTGATGAGCTCAGCATATAGATTAAACAAACAGGGTGACAGAAGACAGCCCTGTCGTACTCCTTTCTCAGTCTTGAGCCAACCAGTTGTTCCACACAGGGTTCTAGACCCCCGGGCTCGGGGAAGTTGATACAGGGCCTCTCGGGATGAGATGAGAGAGCAGCCCACGGGGCACTCACCTGAGCCCACAACCCAAACCCTCTGTGCTGCGGGCTCCCTCCATCGCCTGTAGCTGGGACAGTGACCTCAGTCCAGGGCTGGGTGGGACCCAGCGACCCTCAAAGAAAGGGGTGGGCAGCACTTTTGAACAAGGAGCTATTGCCACAGCACAGAAGACACAGTGCATCTTCCACCGAACGTCCCCCAGAGAAAGCCGCCGCTCTTCTCCTGGGTCGCTGAGCACACGCGGAGGGGACAAGCGGGTGAGTGTCTGGCTCACTCTGACTCCTGGGGGCCTGGAGGTCAGAGTGGTCCTGTGACAGCTCAGGAAGAAGGCAGTTCTCACCTGAAGTCACCACACAGCAGGTCAGTGAGACACCAGCCCCCACCAGGAATTACTTCCCAAGTTCCTGAGAGGAAATCAAGGCCCTCGTGGGTGACAGGAAGCCCACCTCAGCTTCCTGACCGGAAGACGAGGGCCAGTTACAATAGGAAAGGCCAAGGGGAAGCCATTTATGCTCTCCCTGCCTGCAAATGGAGGGAACCAAAGCAACACTGCAAGCCCAAGGAGCCCACAAAGCTGGGCATCCCCGTCTGACACCAGAAAGGTGGCCTGTGATGGCCCGGTCACACCCCCGATGCTATCACACAGACCCGCTAGTGTGAAAAACAGCCAGCTCTTTGCCAGCAACAATGGCGTATTGTAAACTCAAGCGGGTGGTGGCTTGGTTTACAGTTGCCGTTCCAGGTGTAGCCTCTCTGGTAGAGCAAATTAATCCAGCCCCGGCCCTTGGTATCCAGTTACCAATCTGGAAAGTGGAATGTACTCCACGTGATCAACAGAAAACACCAAAAGCCATTTGCTTGCATCTGACCAGGAGAATAGTAAAAGGTTACTGCCCTGCCTCAAGAACACTGGCTTTAGAGTTCCTCCTGCGGCCTTGGACCACCTTTCCATCCCCTGGACATCACCCTGCCAATAGGTTTATCCCCGGCATCGGCAGCAAAATGCAGGCAGGATAGGACCAAAAAGAAGTCACGGTGTCCCAGATGTCTTGGTAAGACGCACATGTGACAGAAACTGGGCTGTAACTCAGGGCCTCAGCGAGGATCCGGCACGTCCAAGATCTGAGACCTGTGGCCTACTCTCTTCAGAGGAAAGAGAATCTTCTGCCACCTGAACCCACTGTCTCTAAAAAGAATGCAAAATGCTCGGTGGACTTTGGATTTTGGGAGCAGCCTGGAGATCAACTCCTTTTCTAAGGAACCCAAAGGTGTCCAGCTTTGAGGGGCCCCATGCAGCAGAGGCTCCACAGGGGCCCAGCTGTACTGCAAGCCTCAGCCCTGGGCCAGCGGTGCCCAGAGCATCCAGGGCAGGGCATGATGCTGCCTGGGGCTCCCCTGAAGCAAGTCCCAGTGGGAAAGCCCCAGGAAAGCCTCTAGAGCTTTTGAGCAAGTAACTCTTCTCCTTTGAGGAAATGGCTCCTTGCCACGGCTGTAGAGACTGAATATCTGACTTTGAGTCATGAAGCAGTTAGCGGCCTGAGATGCCCCTCATGAACCAGATGCCATCAGTCCCCCTGACCCCACATGGGGCATGCCCAGCAGCGTCCATCTTCAGTAACCCTGTCCCACATGGGAGTGACCTTTGATACTCTAGGCAGCAGAGACCAGTAGTATCAGACAGGGATATTTTAGTTGCCACAGAAAACCCTGAGGCAGTGGAAAGGCTCACATAATTTTTAAAAAGCCAAAGTTACCTGCTTCAGGTGAGGCTGAATCCAGCAGCGCAGTGATCTCACCAGAGACAGTATTCCTGCCTCTCTTTCTGCTTTCCACGGTGTTAACCTTATCCTAACATTGCCCTCTCTGGCTCCCTCGGGATGGCTGTCAGCATTCCTGCTGCTTCTCTGCTTCCTCCTTCAAGCTCGGCGGCAGTGAGCGCAGCTTCGCTGGTGGCCCCTCGTGGGAAAGCAGAGGAGCTCCTTTCCCAGAATCCTCCAGCAGCCTGTGTCTGATTGGCCTGAACTGGGTCACGTGCCCGCCTGCAGACCAATGCCGGTGTCTGGGGAGCTTCACTGGGCGGCAGCAGACATCCAGGTGCTGAAGGAAGCCAGTTCTATCCAAGAGCTGGGGGCGTGGGGTGGCGTTCTAAAGGAGATGGGGTCTTCACTGCCATAAAACTGGGGACAATGGATGCTGAGCCCTGTAAGCAGCAGGCTTCACGCAGGGCACAGGGGAGGGGAAGGGAATCAGATTTCATTGTAGAACCATATTTCGGCTTGAATCTTAAAAACTCCCAGACTTCATGTCCCTGGGGTTTTTCCTTCTCTGGGGCCTCTGCTATCTGCGAGGAGGGGAAGGGAACCATAGCCCCTGGTGGAGGGCAGCGTGGAAAACCTCAGAGCTTCAACTTCAGCTGTTTCTCCTGAATATCCACCAGCATGTCTGCGAACCTGGTCACCACAGGCCTGGGTTCAGGTTCGGCACTTGCAGACTTTCTGCCCTGCCTTGGAAGTTACACCGCTTTTCACGACAACACCCCTGCCTTTTTGTTGTAAAAAAACATTTCACCCCAAAGCCAACTAACGAAACACACTTTTCAAAGTTATATTTGTGCATTACAGCTTTCAATGAAGTCATATTCAGCTTGTTTACTGGACTCTGCCGTCCGGTCTCATCTCAAGCAGAGGTGGTCCTGGGGGACACGTCTGAGTCCCGGGCCAATGTTTTGCTTGTTCGGGGTTAGGGGTTAGGCAGTGCGGGGTTAGGGGGCCATTTCCTGTTGCCTGTGAAGCCGGCTCCATCTGTTGGAAAGTGTTCTCTGGGAAGCCTTCACTTTGCCCATCTGTTGGAAAGTGTTCTCTGGGAAGCCTTCACTTTGCCCAGAAGTGTTTTTTCTCTGCTGTGACTCTATAAGCCCCTCCCCACACTGCTTGTCTCACAAAAGGGACAGAGAAATCGTTATCACATTACATTTTAGTTAGGAGCCACCGTATTTAACTCCAAGTCATTGCTTACTCCTTACATTAACCTGTTTTCCTCGTTCAGTGGCTGTGTCTTTCTATCTGTGAGAAATTGTCTTGGCGAGGGGTTGAATATACCGTCCTCTTATTCATTAAAATTAATGAAAATATTTTTTCATTTTATGGTTTTTCACCCAGGAGCGAGTTTTCCTGAAATTAAAGTCGTGGAGTGAGGAATAGGTGCATTTATCCTGCGTGTATCTCTGCCTGTAACAAGGCTCGCCACCTTGGCTGAGGAAGTCTTGGGAGGGCAGGTGTTGTCCCCATTGTGCTCTTCCGGGCAGCCCTTACATCTTCCCCTCACAGGAGGCTGTCTGTCGGTCATCCTGCCCCTCCTGTCTCCCGGGGCCCAACAAGGCTCAGCCGAATCTAACTCACAGTGGGCAGGATGACGAATCTAACTCGCAATGGGCAGGACAACATGTTATCTCGGGACGTGCACCCCTGAAGGCACCTCCAAAATGTTGAAAGCTTTCCATCTCCCTCTGCAGGAGGCTGGAGCCACGGACTCTCCTGTTCGAGACACCCACCACCAGGCGTTCAGAGTAGTCCCGCCCGACCACAGCACCCTCCCTGAGAACTAGAGACCAAAGAGAGAGTCTCTCCCAAACAAACATGTGTTTAGAAGGAGCTCCCAGCAGCTGGGCCACCGTTCGGTGGGGAGAAGGGAGCCTGGAGGCTGGGGGAGAGGGTGAGGGCTCTAACGGGTCAAGTGCTGCAGCGGTGGCCTGGGCAGGCGGAGGTAAAGGGAAGCAAGAATACCGTGGACGTGCCAAGGCGGGGCTTGGAGGGTGGGGTGGGGGAGAGGAGGACGGGTGGAAGGTGGGGGAGGGGCCAGCAGACTGCGGTTGGGGGTGGGGAGAGACGCATTCAGATGCGTTCAGTATAGGATGTGCGGCAGGCAGGCGGGGTGCATACGCACTCCCCAAGCAGATAATCCAGGGGGATGCCGGATGGGGCGCGTGGCTCCAGAGTCCAGAGGGAGGCCTGCTCTGGGCTGTCTTCCTGCTGAACTAAAGTTTCCTCAAAGCCTGCAACAGAGTATTGTCACACCCCGGGGAATCCTGCACCTGGCATATAATAGGTGCTGAAGAAATGCCTAGTGAATAAATGGGTGTGCTCCAGGCCAGCACAGGAGGTGAGCCTGGGAGTCTGTACACACCTGTGCACACCTCTGTGTGTGCACGCACGGAGGTGGGGGTGGGGGTGCCACACCCAGCGTGGTCCGGCTGGCGTCTCACCTCAGCCGCGGCAGTTCCTAAGGAGCTGCTTCTCTTTCCAGCTTGATTTGTGAGACAGGTGTTGGCAGTTTATCTAACTGTGCTAATGAAGAGGATGGGGTGCTAATTTCTTCTCACTTTATTGAATCCTCCAATCCTTCACAGCCTTAGGGCCCTGAGAGGGGGGTGATTAAAAGACACTTCAGCAGGCTGGTTATTGCCAATTAACAGGCTCCAATATAAACAATTAATAAAGCCACTGTGGGTGGCGAGTGGGGAGGATTCGATGCCCCAGCCGGGACCAGCTCCGCCAGCTCCTGGGTGGGGCTGCGGCTGCAAGTCCATCCCTGTGATCCGACAGACCACAGTCCGGGAAAGGAGGGGGTGGGATGGGGCGGCTGCCCACAGCCCCAGGGACCGCCTGCGCAGGGCTCTTTGGGCCCCCCAGCCCACACCTTTCTTCCCCTGCCTCCGCCCACTGGACCAGGCAGTGGCCAAACCTGACGGGTCTTCTCCTGGAGCCAAGACCAAGGAGCCTCTAAGAGACGCTGTTGTGACTCTGCCCCACCACCGTCCCCAAAGCTTGTTTTCTCCAGGGTAAAATGTGCCACATGTGCCAGGGAGTGGCCTCACCTCCTGAGGGCCAATAGGGGCTCACTGTGTGAGCCTCCGAAAGATGCTGGCACCAGGGCCCACGAGGGCCAGATGCCACCCAAGCTGCTCCTGGGCCATCTTCCAACCAACCACAGCAGGAAGTTAGAGTTAAAGGGGGAAGACACACCTGAAGAGAGGGGTGAAGGAACCTGCTTGTGTAACCTCATCCCTCTCAGCCAGTCAGGGGCTGGGCTCCAGGGCCAAACTCACAGATCATGGGCGGCGGGCAAGTGTTCAAAAAAGGGCCAATAGGGAGCATTTGAGTTTTGCGCTTTATCTTTTTGGGCTCCAAAATCACTGCGGACAGTGACTGCAGCCATGAAATTAAAAGATGCTTGCTCCTTGGAAGAGAAGCTATGGCAAACCTAGACAGCATATTAAAAAGCAGAGACATAAGCAACTCTGCAGCTCAATTTCAGAAAAATAAATGACCCAATCAAAAAATGGGCCAAAGAACTAAACAGACATTTCTCCAAAGAAGACATACAGATGGCTAACAAACACATGAAAAGATGCTCAACATCACTCATTATCAGAGAAATGCAAATCAAAACCACAATGAGGTACCATTACACGCCAGTCAGGATGGCTGCTATCCAAAAGTCTACAAGCAATAAATGCTGGAGAGGGTGTGGAGAAAAGGGAACCCTCTTACACTGTTGGTAGGAATGCAAACTAGTACAGCTGCTATGGAGAACAGTGTGGAGATTTCTTAAAAAACAGGAAATAGAACTGCCATATGACCCAGCAATCCCACTTCTGGGCACACACACTGAGGAAACCAGATCTGAAAGAGACACGTGCACCCCAATGTTCATCGCAGCACTGTTTATAATTGCCAGGACATGGAAGCAACCTAGATGTCCATCAGCAGACGAATGGATAAGGAAGCTGTGGTACATATACACCTTGGAATATTACTCAGCCATTAAAAAGAATTCATTTGAATCAGTTCTAATGAGATGGATGAAACTGGAACCCATTATACAGAGTGAAGTAAGCCAGAAAGATAAAGACCAATACAGTATACTAACGCATATATATGGAATTTAGAAAGATGGTAACAATAACCCTATATGCAAAGCAGAAAAAGAGACACAGATGTACGGAACAGACTTTTGGACTCTGTGGGAGAAGGTGAAGGTGGGATGTTTAGCGAGAACAGCATCGAAACATGTATATTATCAAGGGTGAAACAGATCACCAGCCCAGGTTGGATGCATGAGACAAGTGCTCAGGGCTGGTGCACTGGGAAGACCCAGAGGGATCAGGTGGAGAGGGAGGTGGGAGGGGGGATAGGGATGGAGAATACATGTAAATCCATGGTTGATTCATGTCAATGTATGGCAAAAACCACTACAATATTGTAAAGTAATTAGCCTCCAACTAATAAAAATAAATGGAAAAATAAAAAAATAGAAAGCAGAGACATTACTTTGCCAACAAAGGTCCATATAGTCAAAGCATGGTTTTTCCAGTAGTCAGGTATGAATATGAGAGTCGGACCACAAAGAAGGCTAAGCAGTGAAGAATTGATGCTTTCGAACTGCAGTGTGGCAGAAGACTTGAGAGTCCCTTGAACTGCAAGGAGATCAAACCAGTCCATCCTAAAGGAAATCAACCCTGAAGATTCATCGTAAGGACTGCTGCTGAAGCTGAAGCTCCAACACTTTGGCCACCAGATGCAAAGAACTGACTCATTGGAAAAGACCCTGATGCTGGGAAAGATTGAAGGCGGGAGGAGAAGGGGATGACAGAAGATGAGATGGTTGGATGGCATCACCAACTTGATGGACGTGAGTTTGAGCAAGCTCCAGGAGATGGTGAAGGACCGAAAAGCCTGGTGTGCTGCAGTCCATGGGGTCACAAAGAGTTGGACACAACCGAGCAACTGAACAAAAACAAGGCCCCATACCATTTGGGTCACGACTGCTTGACACTGCAGGACAGCGTAGACCATACAGAAACCACTGATTGAGGCCTCGTGCCAATAAAACTTTCTTTACAGACGATGAAATGTTAATTTCAAGTCATTTTTCACACATCACAAAATTTTCTTCTCTTGGTTCTTTGGCAGTCACTTAAAACACTGTAAAAACCACTTTTAGCTCTGAGACCACCTAGAAACCAGTGGCAGGACAGATGTGGCCCACAGGCCAGAGTTTGACAACCCCAGATTGATGCTTCAGGAATCTTTGGGACTCCCTGGGCATCCCAAAGAGAAATTCCCTGGGGTACGATCCCTCGGAGGGAGCCGGGAATATGAAGTGCCACCACATGGCCTTGCTGGTGGAGGCTGGAAGGCAAAAAAACTGGGCACAGACCCGGTTCCACCAGAGAATCAAATAGCCCCAAAAGACGCCCCATGAGGGACAGAAAGAGGCTGAAAGGCAGGGTGTGAGCACAGATGAACAAACAGACATGGATATGGAGTGATGTAGCCAGTCTCCCGCTGCTTGACTTGTGTGGGGGCATGGACAATCCAAAAGGGTGGCTGGGCCTCAGCATCTGAACCCAGGACCGATTCCAGCCCTCAGATGGGATCATGGGTGCATCTGACGTTCTGAGACTTCAAGGTAAATGAGAAAGACCCAGAGGGAACTGACAAGTCGTCCTTCTCTCCTCACCCCTACCCACCTTATTCATGCAGTCAATAATTCTTCGCCCCCCGCACCTACTAAGGGTGGCTTGGTTTTCAGCGTGAGACAAAGCCTCCCAGCCTTGCAGCTGTCTTTGGAAATGACCCTGGGGGAGGGGAAGTGTTGTGCTGGGGTTGCCAAGGACGTCCCTCTGCTGCCTGGGGAGTGAGAACAGACAGAGGACATCCGTGCTGACGGAGCAGGTAAGGAGTCTCTTGAGGGAATCCCAGGTGTTGGCAAAGCAAGTAATTTAGCGAACCCAGTCCCATGTAGAAGCAGCAGGAAGGTGTCCCCAAAGGTTTCACGTAAAAGGCAGTATTAACTCATGGGAAGGTGAGAGCATCAGCTTTGAAAAACCAAGAGGTGACTTTGCCCTCTGGCCCCTATCGGGTGCTCCCTGCCGGTGGTCCCTGCCGCAGTTTCCTTGGGGCACCTTCTCAGGCTGGGGACAGGTGGCAGAACCAGAGCTCCACCATCACGTCTGGAGCAGCAGGGCCAAGGCCCAGAGCCACTGATGGGGGCACCAGGGTGCCGGGTGGCATCCTGAGCACCTCTCTTCTTCTCATCCTGTGCTGGCTTCCCTGTAGCTCAGTTGGTAAAGGCTCTGCCCGCAATGCATGAGACCCCGGTTAAAGTCCTGGGTCGGGAAGATGCCCCAGAGAAGGGACAGGCTCCCCACTCCAGTGTTCTTGAGCTTCCCTCATGGTTCAGGGGGTAAAGAATCTGCCTGCAATGTGCGAGGCCTGGGTTCGATCCCTGGGTTGGGAAGATCCCCTGGAGAAGGGAAAGGCTACCCACTCCAGTATTCTGGCCTGGAGAATTCCATGGACTGTATAGTCCACGGTCTCGCAGAGTTGGACACGACCGAGCAAGTTTCACTTTCACTTTCATACCGTCAACTCAGAAATCCTACTGGTTTACTTTGAAAGTGTGCCCCAAATCCAGCCACTTCTCCCCCCCCCCCACTGCCGTTCTGGGTGAGCCAGGAAGAGTGCAGTCAAGCCCTCCTGGGTGCCCCCGCCCCACATCAGGTCCTCCACACACACCCAGAGTCACCCTCTCTGGTTTCCGTGGTCCCACCGCCTGCCTTCCCTAGAATGCATCCAAACTTTCAGCGTGGCTGGAAACTGCAACCCTGTGGTCCCCAGGCTCACCTCACTCAGGCATACCCACTCTGCTCCATGCCCAGGACCGGCTCCCCGTTTCCTGCCCTCCGTCTTCCCCCAGGTACCCCCAGCTTCCCTCCCTCACTTCCTGCAGGTGGCCCCCAATGATTCGGCTCCTCCCCCCACCTCCTTCTCATTTGTCTTCCCTGCATTTCACTCCGCTGGCTATTTTATCTATTTCCAGTGTATCTCCTGCTACTGGGAGAGGCCTGCTCTCTACAGATCCCCAAGGACCCCCATATAGAATTCTGGGGGTCTGTCCATGTGGATGGGGGAAAAAAATCACATCTTTATTTTCACTAATCTTCAGTTAAAATTGAGCACCTCCTTCCCTTGTGCATGTCAGCAGCAAACCACAGTAGTCATCTCGGACCCCGTGGCTCTGTCACACGTGGAAAGTGCAGATCATTTCAAATCGTCTTATAATTGCGGCAGAAATCTTGAAATATCATTTATGCTCAACCTTACTTCAAAATGATGGTAGTTTTATTAGACCCACTGCTCAATCTTATTATTTAGTGCATTAATAAAGGAGAACATGTATTACTCCATCGCAATTTTTTCTTAATATTTTGATAACTGCATTTTAATGTAATTGGTTTCCTTTGAATTTTCAAAATTTCATTGCGTGGATTTACAAATGTTATTCTGAGAAGGGGGTCTATTGCCCTTCCCAGACACCAGAGAGGTCCACAGAGTCACATCAGGGAGGAGCCTCTGTTCTACATGGAAGCTCTGTGCAGAGAGGGCCTGACTCAAAGTAGGACAAAATAAAGGTGGAAGATATGTGGGTGCAGAGGAGGGTGGGGGAAGCAGGGGAGGGAAAGAGCCAGCACAGAAGTGAATAAGGGTTAGCGGTGAGACCGAACCTGAATCAGACTGCTCTGGGTGAACCCAGCTCCATGATGTGCCCAACGTGGAGCCCTGGGTGTATCATGGAAATGGGCAGAGCCTCAGTTTTCTCACCTGTAAGATGGGGTCAGGCATACCTCCTTATATACTTGTGAAGATGAAACTGTGTGCTTGCTGCCTGGCCGGGTGCACGGTGAATGCTTCATAAATTATGGCATGTTTTGGTCAATGCCGTTCCTTCCCCAGTTCTAGGCTTTTACCCAAGGATCTGGCTCCCCAGCCAGGAAGGCATGGGCATCCCACAGAGCTCTCCCCTATCAGGGGTCCCAGGCATCCCAAGGAGATGCAGGACCCCACCTGACAGGCTGGGCCACCGGCCGGGACCGAACAGAGGACATCCCGTCCATTGCAGCAGGGCTGAGGGTCCTGCCTGCACAGACACGCTTGTGTAGGGGGTGTGGATGGAGTCTGAATCATGCCCCTATATGGGCAATCCGCCAAGACCCTAACTTGTGAGGCTGAGGGCATTTATGAGGGTGGCAGTGCCAGGAAGGCACTTGGGACAAACCGTTAGGAAGGGGGTCCTGAGGACCGTGGACAAATGTGGCCCCTGTGCCCCACGGTGTGAGTTTCCCTGTCCTCCTGCCTGAAGCCGGCCTCCTCAGGGTCAGCACCCTCGTCCTGCCCGCTCAGGGAGCCCAGGCTGGCCTCTTGCTGGAACCCTGCGTCCCGACCTCTTGCCCATCACCACGCACACAGAAAACGACAGCCTTTGTCACGGCACACTGTGACCAAGGATGAGGGGGCAAAGGCAGCCAGCCTCACAAGCACCCAGAGGACAGAGCCGCGCCTGACAGCAGCTGCCTTGGCCCTGAACAGGCCGGCGCCCCGGCCTCGGGACTCACCTCGGTCAGGCCCTCTGCTCTCCACCCAAATATCCACGTGATCTGTCACCATCACTCCCTCTCATATCAGCTCAAGTTCCAGCCATTGCCAGAGATCTAACGTGGTGGAAAGATCTGGCTTCAGAGTGGTTCATCTGTAAATGGGATGGTACCATTGGCTTCCTAGGGTTGGCCATGAGGACCACGACGGTGGCTGGGCACCCCTGGGTGGAGCAGGAACATGGTGACTGGGGCCCTAGGTGACCAGCCCCCTTTCCCAAACGCCTTACAGCCTCCCTAGCATCAGTTCAGTTCAGTTCAGTCGCTCAGTCTTGTCTGACTCTTTGCCACTTCATGGACTGCAGCACACCAGGCTTCCTGTCCTTCACCAACTCCCGAAGCTTGCGCAAACGCATGTCCATTGAGTTGGTGATGCCATCCAACCATCTCAACCTCTGTTGTCCCCTTCTCCTCCTGCCCTCAATCCTTCCCAGCATCAAGGTCTTCCAATGAGTCAGTTCTTCGCATCAGTCGGCCAAAGTATTGGAGCTTCAGCTTCCCAGCATCAGTCCTTCCAAAGAATATTCAGGACTGATTTCCTTTAGGATGGACTGGTTGGATCTCCTTGCAGTCCAAGGGACTCTCAAGAGTCTTTTCTAACACCACAGTTCAAAAGCATCAGTTCTTCAGTGTTCAGCTTTCTTTATGTTCCAACTTGTACATCCATTCACAGCTACTGGAAAAACCATAGCTTTGACTAGTTGGACCTTTGTCAGCAAAGTAATGTCTCTGCTTTTTAATATGTTGTCTAGGTTTATTAAAGCTTTTCTTGCAAGGAGCAAGTGTCTTTTAATTTCATGGCTGCAGTCACCAACTGCAGTGATTTGGAAGCCAAAGAAAATAAAGTCTGACACTGTTTCCATTGTTTCCCCATCTATTTGCCATGAAGTGATGGGACCAGATACCATGATCTTAGTTTTCTGAATGTTGCATTTTAAACCAATTTTTAAACTCTCCTCTTTCACTTTCATCAAGAGGCTCTTTAGTTCCTCTTCCCCTTCTGCCATAAGGGTGGTGTCATCTGCATATCTGAGGTTACTGATATTTCTCCCAGCAACCTTGATTCCAGCTTGAGCTTCATCCAGCCCTGCATTTCACATGATGTACTCTGCATTTATGTTAAATAAGCAGGGTGATGATATACAGCCTTGACATACTCCTTTCCCAATTTGGAACCAGTCCATTTTTCCATGTCTGGTTCTAACTGTTGCTTCTTGACCTGCATACAGACTTCTCAGGAGGCAGGTAAGGTGGTCTGGTATACGCATCTCTAAGAATTTTCCACAGTTTGTTGTGATCCACACAGTCAAAGGCTTTGGCGTAGTCAATAAAGCAGAAGTAGGTGTTTTTCTGGAATTCTCTTTGCTTTCTATGATCCAACGGCTGTTGGCTATTTGATCTCTAGTTCCTCTGCCTTTTCTAAATCCAGCTTGAACATCTGAAAGTTCTCAGTTCACGTACTGTTGAGGGCTAGCTTGGAGAATTTTGAGTATCTGTTTACTAGCATGTGATATGACTGCAATTGTGTGGTAGTTTGAGCATTCTTTGGGATTGTCTTTCTTTGGGATTGGAATGAAAACTGACCTTTCCCAGTCCTGTGGCCACTGCTGAGTTTTCCAAATTTGCTGGGTCTAGGACCCACAATAGGTTTCCCAACCTGGGAATCTGGCAAAGGGACTGATAAGCCCCAAGGAATTTAACTTTGGGACTTGATTACACAACTTCATAGAACTGGGGCACAACAAAACCTTGTGTGCACCAGGACCCAGGAAAAAGGAACAATGACCCCAAAAGAGAGCGAGCTGGACTTGCCTGTGAGTGTCTGGGAGCCTCCGGTGGAGGCGTGGGTTCACAGTGGCCTGCTGCAGGGTTGGGGGCACTGACTACAGCAACGCTGGCGTAAGTCCTTTTGAAGGAGGTCACCATTACCATTACCCCTGATGCGGTAATGGCCTGCCCATCAGAACAGGATTCCCCCACAGTCAGAAGTTTCCCATCCACAGAAGTTTCCCATCCAGAAACTTCCACAAGCCTTTTATCCTTATCCATAAGAGGGCAGACAGAATGAAAACCACAAACACAGAAAACGAACCAAACTGATCACATGGAACACAGCCTTATCTAACTCAGTGAAACTATGAGCCATGCCGTGTGGGGCCACCCAGGACGGATGGGTCTTGGTGGAGAGTTCTGACAAAACATGGTCCACTGGAGAAGGGAATGGCAAACCACTTCAGTATTCTAGCCTTGAGAACCCCATGAACAGTATGAAAAGGCAAAAAGATAGGACACTGCAAGATGAACTCCCCAGGTCAGTAGGTGCCCAATATGCTACTGGAGATCAGTGGAGAAATAACTCCAGAAAGAATGAAGGGACGGAGCCAAAGCGAAACAATACCAGCTGTGGATGTGACTGGTGATGGAAGTGAAGTCCGAGGCTGTAAAGAACAATATTGCATAGGAAACTGGAATGTTGGGTCCCTGTATCAAGGTAAACTAGAAGTAAAATTGGTCCCCTGAGGGACCAAGGAGATGGCAACAGTGAACGTCAACATTTTAGGAATCAGTGAACTAAAATGGACTGGGATGGGTGAATTTAACTCAGATGACCATTGCATCTACTCCTGTGGGCAAGAATCCCTTAGAAGAAATGGAGTAGCTCTCATAGTCAACAAGAGTCCCAAGAGAACATGGGTGCAATCTCAGAAATGACAGAATCAACTGTTTGCTTCCAAGGCAAACCATTCAATATCACAGTAATCCAAGTCTATGCCCTGACCAGTAACGCCAAAGAAGCTGAAGTTGAACAGTTGTATGATGACCTATAAGGCCTTCTAGAACTAACACCCCCAAAAAATGTCCTTTTCATTATAGGGGACTGGAATGCAAAAGTAGGAAGTCAAGAGATACCTGGAGTAACAGGCAAGTTTGGCCTTGGAGTACAAAACGAAGCAGGACAAAGACTCCAAGAGAATGCACTGGTCATAGCAAACACCCTCTTCCAACAACACAAGAGATCACTTCACACATGGACATCACCAGATGGTAAGTACTGAAATCAGATTGATTATATTCTTTGCAGCCAAAGATGGAGAAGCTCTATACAGTTAGCAAAAACAAGACCAGGAGCAGACTGTGGCTCAGATCATGAACTCCTTATTGCCAAATTCAGACTTAAATTGAAGAAAGTAGGGAAAAACACTAGACCATTCAGGTATGATCTAAATCAAATCCCTCCCTAGCGTGAAAGCACACTTTTGCTCGTTGGCACCCCTCTATGTCCTTTAAGGGAAGTGGGCCGATGTCATTGTGCCCATTTTATGGGCATTATGCTCCCTCAATAGGGAGTTCGAGGCTTTGAGGGACAAAATAACATAGAGTCCAAGTCTTTGCCGCTGAGTGGTGGTGTGTGTTTCTTCCCACAGCTCTTGTACTGGACTGAGTGAGGGGGCTTTCGTCTAGAGTCATGTGAGTTCTGAGGTTGTCCTGGGGCCCCATCACTATGCCCAAAGAGGGGGACTGTGTGCTTTCAGGGCGGTATGCAGTGATGACAGCCTTCATTAATGGAACCCCGACCGCATGCTGAGCATCTGACTCTGGGACTTGTCTGACCTCACAAGTCCAGGAATAGGTGCAGCTGTCCCCACCGGAATGAGGAAGCAGAGCCTGAGCCAGCAGTCAAGGCTGGTCCTGGAGATGAGAAAATCTGTGCCTGTCCTGCAGCACTGCTGGGAGGCGGGGACCAGAGGATGGCTCACGTGGGAAGAAAGAGAATTCTTGTCTTGGAGAAACTGTGAGTTTGGGGACTGGGACGTTGGAGGGGACACAAGGGCTGGAGGCTGCTTCAGGAGACAGAACGCCAGCCAGGAAAAGTGAGCTGGCAACCTCCCTGGGAGGCTCACACTGAGCCAATGAAAGAAGGAAGCTGCCAGCACAGCTGCACCCTCTGGGCCAAAGATGCTTGCGGCAAAGCTGGGGTGAGGAGGGGGCTCCTAGGGACCCTGGGGTGATTCTGGGCCAGGAGGCCCCCACTCGCCAACCCTCTCCTGCCAGATACGGCCACCAGGCCTCTCAGCCCCTCCTGCTTCCCAGGAACCTTCTTCAGATGGGATGGATTCATGGGTGTTGCTGGACAGGTGTAAGTTTCTGAGGGCTGGTTTACCAGGTTGGGTACCTGGGGTTAGAGCGCAAGGCATGAGGACATCTTGGCATTTTCAGTGGTAAGTGGGAGAGCTTGTGTGTGTGTGTGTGTGTGTGTGTGTGTGTGTGTGTACAGTAAGTGTATGGTGCATGCATGTCTTCATGTATGGGCCAGCACGTATGAGTTTGCATGTGCATGTGGCATGTACATATGTGTATGTGCATAAACTAGGGTGTTTGTGCATGCATCCGGTGGCATGAGATATATACACACATGTGTATATGCACTCTCTCTCCGCAGACAGCCTGAGTGAGGGCATGGGGGAGGATCCCTGCTGTTCCCATCACCACCACCCCCCCATCCCGCCAAGCTGGCTAGGAAGAAGGTGCTAGAAACCAGAGGCCTGGGGAGCCTTCTTTTCCCAAAGGTGTCACCACCAGCAGGGGAGGAAGGGAGGGAGGAAGCAGCCCCTTATTTAAATGCAAATAACTGAAATACAACTTTCTTTATTAAAATGTAAATTGCACCTCAGTGTCTGACACCTCCCCAGTGCCAAAGCCACAGAACACAATTGGGGATCAAAGCTGCAGGATTCCCCCCCCCCCCAGTCACCCAGTGTGGTGGGAGGCCCCACTTCCTGGTGTACAAAGCAGCGGAGGACAGAGGAGAGGACCCAGGTGAGCTTCGGATGCTGAGCCAGATGCTGGTCTCCAGGGCTTCCGGGAGAGGGGAGCAGCAGCTGATGGCAGAAGTGGGGCTGGAGGTCTGTCTGTCACCCCATCGGAGACCGGGCTGGAGCTTGCCACGGGATACCTGCTGGCTCTCTGCCTGACCGGGGCCACGTGCTCTGTGGTTTCCTAACGAGCCTGGGTTCCCTGGTAAACCTGGAGCCCTCAGTTGGGAGATGGCAAGAACTCTTCGTCTACCTGCCAACGTGGTTAAACGGATTGCCTCTTGGGTGGGCAGAACCCGGCTGCTGGGAGCAGAGCATTGGGGTGTCCCCAAAGCAGCCCCCAGCTCCGAGTCCAGGAGAAGCCTGCCAGGTACAGCTGTGCAGATCATGGGGGCGCTGCCGCGAGGCCCACGCCCTACTCCCCAAGCTGGGTGACTTGGCCCGGGGGCCCAGTCCTCTGGGAGGAAGGGGATCTTTTTTTCCAAGCACTGACACATTTGGTTTACACCTTTTCCTAATTCATCAACCCGCAGAGGGCGCTTTTTCCTGATTTTCACACCTTCACTGTAGAGGCTGGGGGCCCCTCAGACCCCAGACTCCTCTTTCTCCTGCCCTACACCCTCCTTTCAGATCTTACCCCTCCTCCCTGATCCTTGGTCTCCGCCCCTGTCTCAACAGTCTGTCTCCTCCACTCATCTTCTATCTAATATCCTACCCTCTCTTTGGGTCCCTCCGGTTCGCCCCCTAGAATCAGTCTACACAGAGTCCTTACCCCCTAGGGTCCCAGGGAGGTTCAGATAGCCCAGGGAGGGTGGGCCAGGTCCTTGATGGCTCAGGGCTGGCATGCACGTGCAGAGAGCCCAGCCCGGGGCGACGCGGAAGGTCCCGCCCCTTCCATCTGCCGAGCTCCTAATATAGGCGCAGCAGCCCCGGCGCGAGCGGGGGAAGCGGGGGAAGCAGAAGGCAACGTGGAGCCGGAGGGTGACAGGGCTGCGTTTCCTCCGTATAAATAGTCCCGTCTGTCGCCCTGGGGGCGGGCGGCTTCCTGGGGCACCTCTGATGTCATCAGCTTCCCAGGGGAGTCCTGCTGGGGTGAGGCGGGGCTATGACAGGGTCTGAGATGGGGAGGCAGCAGTGCTGGGTGCCTAGCCCAACACATCTGGGGACCAGGGCCTTAGTAGTTCCGGCCTTTCCCCGGCATCTTCCCGGCTGTTCGCGGACCCGCACCCCGGGCGGTCAGGCGATGGCTTGTGCACCTCGAAGACACCTACAAAGGCACTTTTCTCTGACGACACCCCCAGATCTGTCTGCTTATCCCACCCAACCGAGCGCTTACTAGTCCTGCGGGCCACCCTGGGGGCCGTGATGAGATGGTAATCTCCTTTAGATCCCCGCCCGCTCTTGGAGGGGCTCAAGTACCAGCACTGAGAAAGATTCTGGGCTCACTCTCCCAGCAAAGCTCTGCCTGGGCCGCCAGGACTCGGCTGTCCCCGCCGGGAAGGGAGAGCGCAAAGACTTCCTCTCGCGCCCACCCCGGCACCCACCCAGCTTCCCAGCTTCTGCTGGCTTCTCTGAGTGTCCGCACGGGCTTCTTCAGACCCTGCTGCCCTGTCAAGAAGGCAGAGGAGACAGAGCTGCCCCGAGGCCTGGAGCTACGTCTCCCCAGCCACACTGGGCGCTCCCAGAAGCACTGCTCTGCCCATCAGAGTTGGGAGTGGGGCGGGAAGGGATGGTCCTTAAGCGCAGGCTGCTCGGGGCAGCCTGGAGTTCCCACGCTATGAAGGGCGTCCTTTAGTCTGCTGGCGGGGCCCTGGTCTGGCCCAGACAGCCCCTTTTGCGGGGGGGAGCTGCCAGGATTCTCAGAGATCCTGACTGGTAAGAACGGCCTCAGCGGCAGGGCTGAGGTTTGAACAAGAGGCACAGGAGGGCCCTGGGCCTCTGCCCAAGGCTGGAACCCCTCCCCTAGCCCAGGAGCTGAGTCAGTGTGAAGGGGAACCTCCCTCCCCCTTCGGAGAGGGACTCCGATCTGCTCAGAGGGGGGCGCTGGAAGGCTGTGGGACAAGGTGGGGGCTGCTCCCTGTAGAGGTGGGTTTCCAACAGTGCGGATCACACAGAACAGCGAGCCTGTAACTCTTGCTCACTAGCTCTGTGATGTTAGGAAAGCCACTCCACCTCTCTGAGCCTCATGTGCCCCTGCGGCCGGGGGGCAGGGCCTAATACAACAGGCCTGGGGCACAGCAACGACTGTCCTGAGGACTGAGGCCCCCGGGTCTCCACTAGGAATTCTCTCACAGGAAGGGGCCCTCCTGGCCCAGGAGTGATGACTGGCGTCAACACCGCCCCCCAGCAGCAGCCCCGTGGCGGCCCCACCTGGTGCGGAGCTCTGGTCTCTCCCAGGGGTCCCCAGAGCCCCTGTGGCCCCCATCACAGCCCTCCCTTCCTGTCTCCCTCCCCACCCCACTCCCAGCGTGTCCTGGGATCACCTCCCAGTTCAACTTGGGCGCAATGGGATTAGAATCTTTGTGTCTGGGCTACCTCTGACCTTCGCACAGCTGTGGGCGGCAATCCCCGAGACCAGGGACTAATGCTAGAACCGGGGTGGAGGGTGGGGTCCTCCCACAGCTGCTCCAAGGGCCCCGGGGCCAGAGCTTTGGGGAGACACTCTCTCATCAGGCTCTGCAGACCCTCTGCTGCCTTCAGTGCGGTGACAGGAGCAGTCTCCTCTCCTGCTATTGGTTCATGTGTCAACATCCTCTTATCAGTCTTTCCAAGTGAGGCTGTTGGCAGGGCATGGGTGGCAGCAAAGTCATGCCCAGTTCTCAAGGAGGTGGGGTCAGAAAACAAGAAGATTTTAACACCATTAGGCACTTACTGTGTGATGTTTTGTTTATTCTCATGACAACTTTGTAGGCAGGGCTGCCATGTACAGTTGGGAAGGTTGTTCACTAAACAAGGGCATCTGGCCAAGAAAGCAGACCATGATCTCCACAAGCAGCATACCTGGCCTATACCTATGACCCTTGGAGGGGAGAGGGAAGCTTTTCTTAATCTATGGAAAGGCACAGTATGGCCATTCACGGTTTAGGAGATAAGGCCTATTTTATCTCCATTTTATCATTTGCAGACTGAGACACAGAGAGTTTAAGAAATTTGTTCAAGATTTGCCCAAGAAAATTTGTTCAAGATTTGCCCAAGATTCGGCTGAGCTCTGGAGCCAAGAATTCTAGCTTCAGAGTTCACACTCCTCATGCAGCCTTGTCAGGGCTGAGCCAGTCACAAGAGCTGGAAGTCTGCCGAGGGTCCTGACTGCTGGGGTCAAGCAGTCTTGAGACTCACGGACCCCGAGAACCAAGGGAAGACAGTCATCTCCCCTCGGCTCCTCAGGGGTCTGGAGGCCTGAGGCACCGGCTACAGGGGCGATGTGGAGTAGCTGGGAGGGCAGAGATCAGGATTTTTTCGCATCATGATCCCGAGGAAGTCACCTTGCCTCACAGAACCTCAATTTTCCCATCCGTAAAAGCTGACAGGCCCCACCCTATCTGCCTCACTGGCAGGGATTAAAGCATCTATTTGAAGGATTTGAAAGGGAGGGAGTGATTCTCCAATGCCTAAAATCACACCTAGAATTGCTTCAGTTAAAGCTCAATAGGTGGGAGGGATAAATTAGGAGTTGTGGAATTAACATATACACACTGCTATATATAAAACAGATGACCAACAAGGACCTACTGTATAGCATAGGAAACTATATTCAATATTTTGTCATAACCTGTAAGGAAAAAAGAATCTGAAAAAAATATATATATATAACTGAATCACTTTGCTGTATACCTAAAACTAACATTATAAATCAATTATACTTCAATTTTTAAAAAAGCTTGATACATATTTGTCATCTGCTTAATACAACTATTATTTTCCAAGTCTGTCTGTGAAGGTCCCCCCCTGCACCCACGTTTTACTGCTTGGGAGCCAGTCCTTCACAGGCTGCCTGCCTTCCTTCTCAGACACAGAACAGCAGAGCCCAAATGCCAGGGCACTCCCAGCTAATGACTCAGCCTCCAAAACGAGTCCAAACATCTGGCTGACAAAGGGCACGGCTCATCAGAAGCAGCTCCTTCTGCACAAATATGTTCTTAATATTCAATTAGTATTTATCCACCACGAACAACAATTACACCATTGACTCTCAATGAAGTGCCTGGTTAATTAATTAACGCAGTCTTTAACATGCTGGCAGTATTTCTCTATGAGCACGATAGTTAAAATAATAGCACAGTGACGCCGGGATGAGCCGGGGGCAGGTGGGGGCGCCTGGCTCTTTTGGGCTCCAGATGTGAGTCTGGTGTGAAGCATGTGCCACACAAGCCATCTTCTGCAGTTAAAAAAAAAAAAAACAACGCTGATTTTGAGCAAGCCACTTAACCCCTCCCAACCGGCCTCCTCTTCAGAAGCGGGTGGGCCAGATGATGCCAAGGTTCCTTGGAGTCCTAAGCCTTTGCAAGGGCTCTATAAGTGACGTTCAGATCTGCCACGCTAACTGCCGCACCCAAGGTCCTCCTGGGCCCCACACCGTTCTCTCTGTAAACCACACATTCCAGCAGCCGCCCTGCCTGCTAGCTGCCAATCATTCCAGTGCCTCCTTCTCAGGCTGTTTCCCATAGGTGATACTGAGAGCTCAGGCCCAACTTCTGGTTCTGACTGCTCCCTTCTCCCAGCCTCTCCCCCAAGCCCCTTGGCTACCAGGCTCCCAGGTTCCAACTGCCCCCTCTCTCTGCTTTCAGCTCCATCAGAGCCTGGTTTCACCCCAGCACTCCACTTACCAGCAGCGGGACCCTGGCCCAGTTACCCAACGCCCCAGGCTGCGGTTTCCCCACTTCTAGAATGGGTACCATCCCGTGGGCCATAATCATCGCCTCCACTGCCTCAGTCAGGATGGGCTAACCTGCCCTCGTGGACCCAAAACGCAATGTCTCAGACTCAGCAATGGTGTACTTCTCATTCACCAGCAGGTGGGTCCCCGCAGTACGGTGACGCCAAAGGCCCAGGCTCTTTGCCTCTTGTTGCTCCAGCTGCCCCAGGGGGCTCCACCATTGCCCTGGTGCTCCGGGCTGGGTCCCCATGCCTGGTGTCCCCCTGGGGAGGAACGTGGGGAGAGCAAGGCTGCCTTCCTGAGAGCTCTGACGCCCACTCCGCACGTGGGTGAGAAGGGGTTACACGGACTCCCGTGGCTGCAAGGGAGGCCGGGAGATGAGGTCAGGTCCTGCACCCAGAGAGGAGCAAGGGGACCCATCATGGGTCAGTGCAGTCCCTGCCACGTGCTCTCAGAGGGTTGTTCCATTCAGTCGCTCAGTCGTGTCCAACTCTTTGCGACCCCATGGACTGCAGCACCCCAGGCTTCCCTGTCCATCACCAACTCCCAGAGTTTACTCAAACTCATGTCTATCGCGTCAGTGATGCCGTCCAACCATCTCATGCTCTGTCATCCCCTTCTCCTCCTGCCTTCAATCTTTCCCAGCATCAGGGTCTTTTCCAATGAGTCAGGTCTTTGCATCAGGTGGCCAAAGTGTTGGAGTTTCAGCTTCAGCATCAGTCCTTCCAATGAACAGTCAGGGCTGATCTCCTTTAGGATGGACTGGTTGGATCTCCTTGCAGTCCAAGGGACTCAAGAGTCTTCTCCAACACCACAGTTCAAAAGCATCAATTCTTCAGAACTCAGCCTTCTTTATAGTCCAACTCTCACATCCACACATGACCACTGGAAAAAACACAGCTTTGACTAGACGGACCTTTGTTGGTAGAGTTATGTCTTAGGAAGATCAAATGAGTTAAAACATATAAAACCCTTAACGCTTGGCGCCATGATTGTGTGCCTGCGCTAGTTCTGTGAATGTGATGACTAATCAGACACATTCCCTGTGTGTGAGGACCCCATGAAGGAGGGCGGTAGAGACTTATAACCCACCCACTATCATTTAGAAGGTGCTACACCTGAGATACACACAAGGTACTGTGGGACAGGCTAGAGGAAGTGCAAATTTGGGGGTTGGGGGTGGGGCTGAGTCTCCAGGAATGGGGGCAGTTGACCAGAGACGAGATTCCAGCCCCCAGCTATGCAGGGCCATGGTAAGGATGCAACGTGGCCACCACCAGATCCATGAGTAGCTATGGTCACGCTCTCAGGACAGAAAGAGGAGACTTCCTTCCAGGCGCAGTGGGAGTCTCCGGAGGGGTTAAGCTAGCATAGGAAGTGACGTTACCTGACCTGAATTTCAGAACGTTCCTCCGGGTGCAAAAGGTAGGGTAGATGAGAACAGGGCCAGAGACTGGCCTCAGCATCCTTCCTCTCCTGTCTGCTGTGCCCACCAAGTATCATGGGGCCTGGCAGACTAACACTCCATTTCCAGACTCACTTGGGCTGAGTTTTGGAATATGAATTTGGTTCTCCCAGGTGAAAGCAGTTGCCACCATCTGGAAAGCACAGTGAGGTGGGGCCATCTCCCCCCTTGCCTGTCCTCCTCTGGCAAGCAGGGGGAGAAGACTCTGCCTCTGTTATCCAGCATCCAGTGTCCCATTCCTGGAGGGACCACTGCAATGGATACAGCAACATCCTTATCCCAGCTTCCTGACCCCTGATCCCAGCCCCAGGAGGCAGGATGCGTTCTCAAACTCATGGTTCTAACGGTGACCTGGGGATCCCCCACTGTCATGATGGAGCAGAGGCTACAGCTCCCCTGAAGGGCCAGTTCTGCAGATGGCACGGGCATCATCGTTCTTGAAGGCCCTTCTGAGGACTGGATTAACTAGTTAACCAGATTAATCTAGGAGGACTAGAGTAACACCTGGAGGGCTGGAAGTAGAGGCTAGCAGGGAGGCTTTAGGAGTGGTCTAAGCAAGAGTGATTAAAGGCTTGAAGCAGGGCCGTGGCTACAGGCCGTGGAATTGCAAATAGATTTGAAAGACAATCCTGAGTAGTTAGTTAGGCTCATTAGTCTGTTTAGGTGTAGGGACCTCCCCCGCAGACCAGTGGTTAAAACTCCACACTTCCACGGTAGGAGGCATGGGTTCAATCCCCGATCAGGGAAGTGTAGTTTGGGGAGGAATTAAAAACTGACCCCAAATCTCCTGATTTGCGTGACTAGTTGAAGAAACAAGCCACTGGCGGAAGAGCAGAAACAAGGAGGGAGGTGATGATTCTAAATTGGTCTGTTGTGAGGACTTGGGGAGGGATGTCCAGGTGGAGGCGCCCAGAGGCAGGTGCAGACTGGAGTCCGGAGCACAGGAGGAAGCCTGGGACACGCTGGTCCAGAGCTGGGAATTCTGGCCACAGGGGATGCGGGTGGGAAGGTGTAGACGGAGCAGAGAAGGGGGTACCAGGGTGAACTCTGGGGAGCCCCGACAGTTAAGGGGCAGGCACAGGAAAAGGAGCCCAAGCAGGGGTGTGAGAAGCAGGAGGGTGTCAGACGGGCAGAGAGATGCGCAGTGACAGCAGCAGAGCCCTGGGGAGCGGGTCAGACGGGCAGGAGGGGGTCAGACAGGCAGGAGGAGGTCAGATGGGGCAGGAGGAGGTCAGATGGGGCAGGAGGGAGTCAGACGGGCAGGAGGGGGTCAGACGGGCAGGAGGAGGTCAGATGGGGCAGGAGGGAGTCAGACGGGCACGAGGGAGTCAGACGGGCAGGAGGGGGTCAGACGGGCAGGAGGGGGTCAGACGGGTAGGAGGGGGTCAGATGGGGCAGGAGGGGGTCAGACGGGCACGAGGGGGTCAGACGGGCACGAGGGAGTCAGACGGGCAGGAGGGGGTCAGACGGGGCAGGAGGGGGTCAGACGGGCAGGAGGGGGTCAGACGGGCAGGAGGGAGTCAGACGGGCACGAGGGAGTCAGACGGGCAGGAGGGGGTCAGACGGGCAGGAGGGGGTCAGACGGGCAGGAGGAGGTCAGATGGGGCAGGAGGGGGTCAGACGGGCAGGAGGGGGTCAGACAGGCAGGAGGGAGTCAGACGGGCACGAGGGAGTCAGACGGGCAGGAGGGGGTCAGACAGGCAGGAGGGGGTCAGATGGGGCAGGAGGGGGTCAGACAGGCAGGAGGGGGTCAGACGGGCAGGAGGGGGTCAGATGGGGCAGGAGGGGGTCAGGGGCCCCTGGGCACCAAGTGTCCTGAGACAAACCTTCCTGTCCTCCAAGGAGGCTACTGGCAGCCCACCGCATCCCCACACACTGCAGAAATGGAGTTTTATCTTCATCTTAATTTCCCCAAGGGCTCCCTTATACCGTGAGCTCCTTGGTGGGCTTCCTGAGGTCCCTGGGACAAGGCGGCATCAGAAGCCACATTGTGCAGGAGTGAGGAGCGGGTAGGAGTCAAGGAAGTACAGAGAGGAGCTCTTTCCAGGTCTGCAGGGGAACAAGGTGGGAACAGGAGATGGGGCTGAGGAGCTGATCCCCTTTGGGTGGGAAGGGCAGATGAGAGCATGACTAACCAGACAAGGGGGGCCTGAAGAGGGGAGATGGACCCCTGGCCTTCATTCCTACTGCTCAGACTGCGGACACCACACCCCACCCTCCCGTACTCCGAATCACTCACTGGCTCCCCATTGCCCAAAACAGTCCCAGGCTCCTTGGGCTGCCAGGACGAGTCCTCCCTAGTCTCCTGCAGCCTCCCTTCCTAACCATTTGTCTGCTCTTTCCTCACTGAGAAACCTGCTGCTGCAGCCAACCGCTCTGATTTAATCTCTCCCAAGATACGCCATAGTCATTCAGGCCTGGGTAGAAGCCATTTTAGACTCTGTTAAACACTTGTTTGAGTTCCCTAATGGCTTCAGAAGTGTAGGAAGTAAAAGGATTTGACCCTTTGAGAAGCTGAGCTGTGACAGACACCCACCCAACAGACATGCCCCCATCTTCATGTGTGGGGACTCAAGGAAAGAAGTCTCCTCCCCCAGGGCCACCCACGATTGCCAAAGCCAATCATAGCAAGCCCATTTTGTCTCTTTAGCCAGTGATTGGTTTAAAGGTAGGCATGTGGCCCAGTTTTGGCCAATAAGTTATAAAAAGAAATTTTCAGGAAAGATTCTGAAGAAGATTTTGCTCCCTGATAAAAAAAAGAGAGCCATATCCTAGGATAGGAACTCTTCTTGCCTGCTTTTGGTTATTGTGGTATGAGTATGTGATGTGGCAGCCACTTTGTGACCATGAGGGGAAATTTGGCAGATACTCTAAGAATAACTGAGTGGAATGATGAACAAAAATGAAGTAAGGATAATGTACTAAGCCATTGTACCTACTCTGTATCTACCCAGCTTCTTGACATTTTGTTAAGCAAGCTTGTGACCTTAAGCAAACTGCTTCGGCCTCCTCATTTGCAATATAATAATAATAATATTTTCTTCATAGGGTTGTTATGGGGATTAAAGTGAGTTATTATTTGTAAGCTTCTTTAAAATATACCTGCACATATGCCTGGAAATATTGGTGTTTAATAAATAGAAATAATAAAAATTCATATTGGCTAAGCCCCTTTGAGTTGGCTTTTCCGACCCTTGGATAGTGAAGAGTGAGCTCCTTCAGCAGAAGGCCAGGGCTGAAAAGCAGCACAGAGGGACCTGTATGGGGCCGGGGTGAATGTGAAGGTTTGGGAGGATCTGGAGCCTCTGGGAGGACGGGGTGCCATGCTGGCCTCTGGCACACCAGCCGGCTGCAGGTGAGGGGCCTCTGTCTGCATGGTCTGGATGGCAGGGGGGACATCCACCCCTCTCCTTCAGCACAGTCTGGCTCAAAGGGCCAAACTCATGCCTGCTGCAGAGGGACTCTGAGCACGGATGGGCTGCCAGTGGGATGACCTTTCAGGTGCCCAGGGCGGCATAAGACCAGGCTCTGTGCATCTCAATGTCATCTCCAAACCATCCAAGAGCCGCCCTAGCCAGACAGGCCCTCCCCTATTTCTGCTATGAAGTTTCACACCTTTCTCTCTGATTAAAAAATAAACAAACTGGTGGCTGGGGTCCCACGAGCGGTTCCGTTTCTTGATGCTGTCCATCTCCAGGCCACGTAGAAGCCCGGACGTCCCGGACTTTGAGTCTTCTGCTGGATTCTGTGGGCCAAATCTCCCCCGTCCCCGGCTGGCTTCACGAGTGTGTCCCCTGTCCACGTCACGTGGGGCCCCATGCTTCGTGTATCACTCTGCCCTTGCCCTCTTAAAATTCTTAATGATTTTTCAACAAGGGACCCCTGACTTGAAAACTCAAGGGGCCCCACCAACACTGGGCCCACTGCCTATGCAGCCAGGATGGATCTTCACCCAGGCTGCCTGAGCCGAGGCTCCTGCTCTTGCCACCGCAGACCCGAGGGCACGCACATCCCTCCCCCGGCGCCGCCCTCAGACTTGGACCCCTGGACGCCTCCTCCAACCAGCCCGCCATGGAGCTTCCCGAGCACCTCTTCCCGCAGGCACCTCCGGGTCTCAGATTCCCATCTCAGCCTCCTGCATGACTGACTTAATAGCTCCTAAACCCCACTCCCCTCTGCGTGGCTGCCACCGAGATCTTTCTAAATTACAAATCCGATCGTGTCCCTCACCTGCTTATAACACTTCAGAGGCTCCCTGCAGCTTAAGTTATAAATTCCAAGCTTCTGTGGCCCTGTGCACAGAGCCCTTCCCGATCCAGCCCTTGCCTGTGTATCTAGAAATCACGCCAAGCGGAGCCTCATGATCCCTCCTCCCCACCACCATTTCTTTTAATTTCCAGAAAGAGCCTGTTTGATGCTGTGTCTCCGCACACACTGTTTATGCTGCTGGAGTGCTCTGTCCCCCATTCTTCATCCAGTTAAGCCCTGTCATCTTTAGAACTCAGGTGCCACCTCCTCCAGGAAGACTTCCCCTGTGCCCCACAGCCCCGAGGGCCTCTCCCAGAGTGGTGGCTCCAATTGCCCATTTCTCTGTCTCCTCTGCATCCAGCACAAAACCTGCTGGGGCAGCAAGGCAGTGGTGTGCTGACCCCTGGGGGGCACCAAAGTCACTTCCTTCTCTGGACCTCGGTCTGCTGGCTCATTCATTCAGCACACGTGCTGGGCAGGCATCTGCGATGCAGCCGGGACCAACCACACACAAGCCCTGGCCTCGGGGAGCATGATGGGCAGGAGGCGATGACAAGCGCGGGGACTAATGACAACGTGAGATAATGTTCGATGGTGGAGCGGGGCAAGGAAAGAGGGTGACGGCGACGCTGCTGCCTTCGATCTCAGGCCCTCCTGATGGCCCCTCTGGTCAGGGGACCACCGGGCAGAGGTCTGGATGAGGGAGCCCTGCGGGGGTGGGGGCGGGGTGAAGTTCCAAATAGAAGGAATAGGGCCGGGGAAAGACAGGAATGCTTCATGGGTCCCAGGGACAGTGAGGACGCCAGTGAGGCCGGAACAGGCTGAGTGAGGCGGCGGATGAAAGGAGATGAAGGTCAGGGAGGAAGCCGGCCAAATCCTTATAGAGCAGTGAAAGCCCCGGCCAGCCCCGAGCTACCCCCGAAACCACCCGCTCTGTCTCCTCCCACTCCAGCAGTGAACAGGTCGTCCTTCCATGACCTCTGCCTTCTGCCCCTTGATCTTCCCACCACCTCCTTCAGCCCTCAGCACCGCACCTCCTTCTCCCCCAAGCCAGAGAAGCCAGCAGAAGGAAACACCCGGGGACCCCCCACGCCTGCCTGCTCTCCTCCCGCCCCCATCCCCAGACTGGCGCTCTGAGTGCCCCTGGCCACATCCGATCAGTCCTCCTGGGATTCCAGCTGTGTACATACCATCCCACACTGAGCGTCCCACCCCCGGGCTCACCCATTCTCTGTGCTGGGGGTGGGGAGGAACAAGGGTGGCAGCCCAGGAGACTGAAGGACTGGGGTCAACACTCCCAAGGGAAGCCTCATCACAGAAGGTGGGAACAGGCAGATGAATGTCCTTCTGATGAACGATGCTGAGAGGCACCGTGCAGAACTGACCTCCAGCTGCCTGGAGCAGCGACTGGCTCAGCGCCACTGGCCCCATGTTAGCTTTCCCCCCTTCTTTCTCTCATTCCCTCCACTCCCTCAGTCGTATTTTTCTGGGGTGCTTCCCAAATAAACTTGTCTCAAGTTAAACGTGGAGTTTAACTTGCACCAAGTCTTTACTCTCAGGCTCTGCTTTCAGGGAACCCAAATTAAGCCACTCCCTGTCATTACATAATGCAGGAGGGGTCCCTCCTCTCGGCCCCCCAAGTCACACCTGTTCCCTGACCCCCACCTCCTGGAGAATCTTCCCCAATCCAGCCACTGCTCTCTCCACAACCTGATGTATTTCCTCTTTTCTGGATCAGTTCAGTTCAGTCGCTCAGTCGTGTCCGACTAATTGTGACCCCATGGACTGTAACATGCCAGGCTTCCCTGTCCATCACCAACTCCTGGAGCTTACTCAAACTCACGTCCTTCACATCAGTGATGCCATCCAACCATCTCATCCTCTGTTGTCCCCTTCTTCTCCCGCCTTCAATCTTTCCCAGCATCAGGGTCTTTTCCAATGAGTCAGCTCTTCGCATCAGGTGGCCAAAGTATTGGAGTTTCAGCTTCAGCATCAGTCCTTCCGATGAATATTCAGGACTGATTTCCTTTAGAATGGACTGGTTTGATCTCCTTACAGTCCAAGGGACTCTCAAGAGTCTTCTCCAACACCACAGTTCAAAAGCATTAATTCTTTGGCACTCAGCTTTCTTTATGGTCCAACTCTCACATCCACACATGACTACTGGAAAAACCATAGCTTTGACTAGATGGACCTTTGTTGGCAAAGTAATGTCTCTGCCTTTTAATATGCTGTCTAGGTTGGTCATAGCTTTTCTTCCAAGGAGCAAGCGTCTTTTAATATCATGGCTGCCGTCACCATCTGCAGTGATTTGGGAGCTGCAAAAAATGAAGTCTCTCACTGTTTCCATTGTTTCCCTTTCTATTTGCCATGAAGTGATGGGACCAGATGCCATGATCTTAGTTTTCTGAACGTTGAGGGTTTTTTTTTTCATTTTAACAATATATTTTATTTAATGCAACATATCCAAAATATTACTTCAACCTGCGACAGAAATATTTTACATTCTTTTTCAGTGTTTGAAATCTCTTGTGTGTCCTACACTTAACAGCACATCTCAGTTGGCACCAGCCACATCTGAAGAACAACAGTCTCACATGGCCAATGGCTACCACAGTGAATGGTGCGGACTTAGGCCTTTTTAAAGCAATAGAGACCATGTGATTATCCCCCAGGAACTGCTGCTGCTAAGTCGCTTCAGTAGTGTTCGACTCTGTGTGACCCCATAGACGGCAGCCCACCAGGCTCCCCTGCCCTGGGATTCTCCAGGCAAGAACACTGGAGTGGGTTGCCATTTCCTTCTCCAATGCATGAAAGTGAAAAGTGAAAGTGAACTCACTCAGTCGTGTCTGACTCTTAGCGACCCCATGGACTGCAGCCCACCAGGCTCCTCCGTCCACGGGATTTTCCAGGCAAGAGTACTGGAGTGGGGTGCCACTGTCTTCTCCTGAATGTTGACTTTTAAGCCAACTTTTTCACTCTCATCTTTCACCTTCATCAAGAGGCTCTTTATTTCCTCTTCCCTTTCTGCCATAAAGGTGGTGTCATCTGCATATCTGAGGTTATTGATATTTCTCCTGGCAATCTTGATTCCAGCTCATGCTTCATCCAGCCTGGCATTTTGCATGATGTACTCTGCATTTATGTTAAATATGTAGGGTGACAATATACAGCCTTGATGTACTCCTTTCCCAATTTGGAACCAGTCTGTTGTTCCATGTCCAGTTCTAACTGTTGCTTCTTGAGCTGTATACAGATTTCTCAGGAGGCAGGTCAGGTGGTCTGGTATTCCCATCTCTTTAAAGAATTTTCCACAGTTTGTTGTGATCCACACAGTCAAAGGCTTTGGTGTTGTCAATAAAGAAAAAGTGGATGTTTTCCTGGAACTCTCTTGCTTTTTCAATGATACAGCAGTTGTTGGCAATTTGATCTCTGGTTCCTCTGCCTTTTCTATATCCAGCTTGAACATCTGGAAGTTCATGGTTCACGTACTGTTGAAACCTAGCTTGGAGAATTTTGAGCATTACTTCGCTCACATGCAAGTGAGTAGAAGAGTGCAATTGTGCGGTAGTTTGAGCATTCTTTGGGATTGTCTTTCTTTGGGATTGGAATGAAAACTGACCTTTTCCAGTCCTGTGGCCACTGCTGAGTTTTCCAGACTTGCTGGCATATTGAGTGCAGCACTTTCACAGCATCATCTTTCAGGATTTGAAATAGCTCAACTGGAATTCTATCACCTCCACTAGCTTTGTTTGTAGTGATGCTTCCTAAGGCCCACTTGACTTCACATTCCAGGATGTCTGGCTCTAGGTGAGTGATCACACCATCATGGTTATCTGGGCCATTAAGATCTTTTTTGTATAGTTCTTCTGTATATTCTTGCCACCTCTTCTTAATAGCTTCTGCTTCTGTTAGGTCCATACCATTTCTGTCCTTTATTGTGCCCATCTTTGCATGAAATATTCCCTTGGTATCTCTAACTTTCTTGAAGAGATTTCTAGTCTTTCCCATTCTACTGTTTTCCTCTATTTCTTTGCATTGATCACTGAGGAAGGCTTTATCTCTCCTTGCTATTCTTTGGAATTGCATTCAAATGGGTATATCTTTCCTTTTCTCCTTTGCCTTTAGCTTCTCTTCTTTTCTCAGCTATTTATTAAGGCCTCCTCAGACAAGCATTTTGCCTTTTTGCATTTCTTTCTCTTGGGGATGGTCTTGATAACTGCCTACTGTACAGTGTCATGAACCTCCATCCATAGTTCTTCAGGCACTTTGTCTATCAGATCTAATCCCTTGAATCTATGTGTCACTTTTAGTCTAAAATCCTAAGGGATTTGATTTAGGTCATACCTGAATGGTCTAGTGGTTTCCCCAGTTTCTTCAATTTCAGTCTGAATTTGGCAATAAGGAGTTCATGATCTGAGCCACGGTCAAAAGCTGACTGTATAGAGCTGACTGTATAGAGCTTCTCCATCTTTGGCTGCAAAGAATATAATCAATCTGATTTAAGTACTTACCATCTGGTGATGTCCATGCATAGAGTCATCTCTTGTGTTGTTGGAAGAGGGTGTTTGCTATGACCAGTGCATTCTCCTGGCAAAACTCTGTTAGTCTTTGACCTGCTTTGTTTTGTACTCCAAGGCCAAATTTGCCTGTTACTCCAGGTATCTCTTGACTTCCTACTTTTGCATTCCAGTCCCCTATAATGAAAAGGACGTCTTTTTTGGGTGTTGGTTCTAAAAGGTCTTGTAGGTCTTCATAGAACCGTTCAACTTCAGCTTCTTCAGCATTACTGGTTGGGACATAGGCTTGGATTACCATGATATTGAATGGTTTGCCTTGGAAACAATAGAGATCATTCTGTCATGTTTGAGATTTCATCCAAGTACTGCGTTTCAGATTCTTTTGTTGACTATGATGGCTACTGCATTTCTTCTAAGGGATTCTGCCCACAATTAGTAGATATAATGGTCATCTGAGTTAAATTCACCCACTCTAGTCCATCTTAGTTCACTGATTCCTAAATTGTCGATGTTCACTCTTGCCAGCTCCTATTGACCACTTCCAATTTACCTTGATTCATGGACCTAACCTTTGAGGTTCCTATGCAATATTGCTCTTTACAGCATCAGACTTTACTTCTATCACCAATCACATCCACAACTGGGTGTTGCTTTTGCTTTGGCTCCATCCCTTCATTCGTTCTGGAGTTATTTTTCCACTGATATCCAGTAGCATATTGGGCACCTACCAACCTGGGGAGTTCATCTTTCAGTGTCCTATCTTTTTGCCTTTTCATACTGTTCATGGGATTCTCAAGGCAAGAATACTGTAGTGGTTTGGCTTTCCCTTCTCCAGTGGACCATGTTTTGTCAGAACTCTCCACCATGACCCGTCTATCTTGGGTGGCCCTACACAGTATGATTCATAGTTTCATTGAGTTAGACAAGGCTGTGGTCCAGTGTGATCAATTTGGTTAGTTTTCTGTGACTGCGGTTTTCATATCCTCTGATAAGGATAAGAGGCTTATGGAAGCTTCCTGATAGGAGAGACTGACTGAGGGGGAAACTGGGTCTAGTTCTGATGGGCAGGGCCATGCTCGGTAAATCTTTAATCCAATTTTCTGTTGATGGGCGGGGCTGTGTTTGACCTGCTGTTTGACCTGAGGTCAAACTATGGATCATTTTCTGGACCATTCACATCTAAACAGGCTCAGGTCCCTCCCAGCAGAAAGAAGGTTGAGACACCCTTCAACCCCACTTCCCTCTGGCTTCCAGAGCTCAGCTAGCTCCGCCTTGCTGATGCTGGCGTGTCTGGCACCACTGCCCACTCCCTGCACCTTCAGACACTCTCTGCTTTCCCTCCTCCCTCCCTGGATGCGTCTTCTCAGGCGCCCCACCTCCCACCCTGCCCAGGTCCTCCTCCACGTGCAGGGGCTCCTCAGGCGGGAGCCCTGGGTCTTCTGGTCCTCACACGGCATGCTCTCTTCCTGGGGGTCTGCCAGGGCCCCCAGATATCTGCATCTGTGTGTGTCCAACCCAGACCTCTCCCCAAGCACACACCAGAGAGCCAACCAGTGTCTTTCACCTGCACTTGGATGTGTCAAAGACACGGGAAATCAGTACGTCCAAACATCCCACCACAGCCTCTACCCACTCCTTCTCCTTGGTTCCCCATCTCAGCGGTCTCTATGCAACAAGGGCACAGGTCCCACACCAGCCTGGGATCAGCCTTGCTCCTCTCTCCCCTCCCCCATGTCCAAACTACCACAGATCCTCTAGATTTTGCCTCTTTAACCTTTTCTGAATTGTCTGCTTGTACCCATTTCATCACCAATAAGTTAGTCCTGGACACTCAAAATTGCCATCAAACTAGGGTTACTGGATGAAACATAGAATGTCCAATTAAATTTGAGTTTCAGATAAACAATGATTTTTTTAAAAATATAAGCATATCCCAAATACTGCATGAGACATACTAAACAATTACTCATTGTTTATTTGAGATTCAAGCTTAACTTGACAGCCTGTTTGGTGGGGAAGGGATTGTGCTTGTTTATTGTGTGTGTGTGTGTGTGTATGTGAGTGTGTGTGTATGTGTGTGTTTGCCACACCATGTAGCTTTCAGGATCTCAGTTCCCCAACCAGGGGTCAAACCTGGGCCACAGTGGTGAACATACTGAATCCTAATGACCAGACTGCCAGGGAATTCTCCAGCCTGCATTTTTAAAAAATATCCCTTTCTAGTTAAAATGTTAAATTTTCATGAAATCTTTGAAACGTTTCAAGATGGTTTTAAGGATTATCTTGTATTTTTATTTGCAAAACTGGCAATCCTAATCCTAATTGATCTCCCCTCATTCCCACACTGTGGCCTGATGATCTCATTCAAACACACTTTGCTAAGTAGCCAGTGAAACTAAGTATGTACATCATAATTGCTAGATTCACCTCTTTTTTAAAAAGTGTATGTAATATGCAGCACAGTGACTATAGTTACTAATACTATATTGTATATTTTGAAATATATTGTATATATTTCAAAATATACAAATTTATTTCAAGATATATTGTATATATTGTATATTTGAAATATATTGTATATTTGATCTACTCTACCAAGAGAGTAGATCCTAAAAGTTCTCATTGCAAGAAAAAAAAAGTTTGGAACTATGTATAAGTGATGGATGTTAACTAGATTTATTAGGTGATCATTTTGTAATAGATATAAATATCAAATTAATATGCTGTATACCTGAAACTAATATGATGTTATATGTTAATTATAGCTCAGTTTTTTATTAAATCAAAAAATTAAAATTAAAAATTTGAAAGTACAGAGAGGGATGTTGTAGGAGTTTGGGATAAGCAGATACAAACTACTATATACACAGTGGATAAATAACAAGGTCCTACCGTATAGCACAGGGAGCTATAGTCAATATCCGGTGATAAACTACAGTGGAAAGAACATTAAAAAGAATGTACATATAACTGAATCACTTTGCTCTACAGCAGAAATTAACACAACACTATAAATCAACAATACTTCAATAAAATAAAAGAGAATAAATAAAACAACAGGGGAAAACACTTCTCAGTTCAAAAATAATTAAAAGCACAGAAAATTCAGTTACTAGCAACAACTTAAATCTGCTAACATTGTATTAAGTGCCTACTGTATACCAGGCACGCCTAGAAAATGAAATGTTCCATTTAACCAAATATTCCGAACAGCCAAGTTATCATAGGTAATATACATCACGTTTGGCATCACTATTGGCAAGGATTATAATATAACAATATAAGCAGCACTAAGACTGAACTCAGCATTTTGTAGATAGGATGCTTCAGAGTCACCCCATAAAGCATCTTAGAGGCACATAAACATTAACCCAGGATCCGGAAAGGACACAGGGCTGAATGCCAGGGACACGGAGATCTGATCCAGTCTCACTCACGCCTGGTTGTTGGATTGGGGCAAAGCGCTTCACTTCTCTCCACAGCAGTTTCCTCGTCTATAAAGCGAGGAGCTAGACTAAATGATCTATCTCTAAGGGCTCTTTTGGCCCTGATTCAATTAACTTAGAGTGTGATAGATTGAAGAAATGCTGGCTAATGGTGCTTCTGTTGAGAGAATGCTGAATATACTAGTTTTTACTGTACTTCTATGAAAATGAAAAAGTTCTTAACTTCATATCTCTGAGAGGAAAAGATTCATCATCATTGGACTAGAGAAAATGTGGTCAATGTAGTATGATTCTGTAAGGATGGAAATGGATTAAGAAATTTTTATAGAGTTCCCAGAAATCCAAAGGGCTTCCCTGATAGCTCAGTTGGTAAAGAATCCACCAGCAATGCAGGAGACCCCAATTCGATTCCTGGGTCGGGAAGATCCTCTGGAGATGGGAGAGGCTACCCACTCCAGTATTCTTGGGCTTCCCTTGTGACTCAGCTGGTAAAGAATCCACCTGCAATGTGGGAGAGCTGGGTTTGATCCCTGGGTTGGGAAGATCCCCTGGAGAAGGGAACGCTACCCACTCCAGTATTGTGGCCTGGAGAATTCCATGGACTGTATAGTCCAAGGCGTCTCAAAGAGTTGGACACGACTGAGCGACTTTCACTTTCACTTTCAGAAATCCAAGGACAGAGAAGACACTAGATCCCTAATTCCCAGGGCAAAGGTCCCTGTGGAAAATCTTCACAAAGTGCTGAAGTCAAGATCTGCCTAATGGACACAGAAGTCCGGAGGAAGTTCACATAGCTTTTAAGGAGAGCACCTTCCTCCCAGCTCTGGGAAATCCAGCTCCTCAATAGCATGCAGACAGTAAAATAAAACAGCGTGTTTTCCAGTGGTAGCTTATGCTTCTCTGAGATGTCTAAAAAATGAGAATCTAGATAGATTCTTTGATAGACCAAGGAGGCAGTTTGTATTGTCTCAAGAAACTATTGAAAATAGTTTAGAATCTACTCAGCCTTCCTAAAGTAAAACAAGCAACACCATAATTCAACTATACTTTATAAAATATAAATTAAAAAAACATAATACAGAAAAATAGTCAAATAATCCGCCCCCAAAAAAGCAGAAAGGAGGAAACAGAACTGTAACTGATAACAGAAGTTACAAATGGAAATTGAATCATAAAATGGAAGTTTTAATCCAAGCATATCAGTAATTACATTAAACATAAATGATATAGACTTACCAATTAAAAAATCAGAATTATTGGAATGAATATAAAAACTAACAAGATAATAATTTTTTGCCTACAAAGAAATCCACTTTACAATGTAACAGTAAAAGTTGGGAAAGGATATACCTTGCAAACAGTAATCAAAGAAAGCTAGAGTAGCTATCTTAATAACAGACAAGGTAGGTTTCAGAGTAAGTAAAATTACCAAGAATAAAGAGGGACATTTTATACATCTAAAAGTGTATGCACCCAGTAGCAGAGCTTCGAAATGCATGAAGCAAAAACTGATAAAAGTGAACAGAGAAACAGACAAGATCTACAATTACAGTTGGAAATTTCAACACTCTTCTTTCAGCAATTGATAGAAAAAGTAGATAAGTAAGGATATAGAACTGAACAATATCCTTAACAAACTGAATCTAATTAACATCTGTACAACCCTCTGCCTGTTGACAACGGAATACACATTCTTTTCAAGTGCATATAGAACATTCACCAATACAGACCATATCCTGGGTCATAAAACAGACCTTAACATTTTAAAAATTGAAGTTATACAAAGTATGTTCCCTGATCATAATGGGGTTAAATTAAAAGTTAATAATGAAAAAGTTAACTAGTAAATCTCTAAACACTAGAGATCAAATACTACTATCCAGTTGAATACCACTCAGCAATAAAAAGAGACTATTGAGGACTTCCCTGGTGGCACAGTGAATAAGAACCCGCCTACCAATTCAGGGGACACAGGTTTGATCCCCAGTCCAGGAAGATTCCATATACCACCGAGCAACGAAGACCGTGTGCCACAGCTACTGAGCCCGCCTGCTGCAATTACTCAAGTCCACGCACCTAGATCCCGTGCACTGAAACGAAGGATAGCTCCCACTTGACACAACTGGAGAAAGCCCTTGTGCAGCAGCTAAGACCCAACATAACCAAAAATAATATAATAGATTTTTAAAAAAATTTTTTAAGAAAAAAAGAGAGACTCTTGATTCAACAACTTGGGTAACCTCAAAGGCATTTTGCCAAGTGACAGAAGCCAACCTCAAGAGGTTACATAGGTAGATTCCATTCCTATGAGATTCTGAAAAAGGCAAAACTCCAGCAATGGAGAACAGATCAGCGGTTGCAGGGGGTAGGAACAGAAGATGGGTGATGAACAAGTGTCAACACAAGGGACTTTAGGGACCGATGGAATTGTTCAGAATCCTGATTGTGGTGGGTATAGAAATGTAATGTGTATGAAAACTCATAGAACAGTACACCCCCCTAAAAGTCCATTCTTTATGGTACATTAATCTTTTCAATGTTTTAATTTGACCCTGTCATTAATCTGCTGAAAATCTTTCATGGCTTTCCAGTGGTCTTGGACAAAAGCCAGACTCCTCATAGACAGGCCTGCAGCCCATCTGCCAGCCTCCTCTCCCACCAGCGACCCTTCACTCTGCACCCTCCCCCTCCCCAGCACACCAGGCCCTTCCTTCCTTCTTTGAAGATACCTCCTGCCTCAGGGCCTTTGCCCATGCTGGGTACCCTTACCTGGAGGCTTCCTTCTGCTTCTCTGCAGCCAGCAGTTGTGAGTTGCAGGAAGGGAGGGTGTGGAGGGGCACACTCTAGCCTCTTCCCAAGCACCCCCAAACCGGTGAAGGGCTCCTCCCCAGTCTACCTGATTCACCCTCCCCTCCTTTCCTCCAATTCGCCCCCGAAATTGTCAAGGACGCCAAGGACCATGAGTTTAAAATGCAGATTGTGAAGTAAACCTCAGAACACACCCCTCACCAGTGATCTTCAAACACAGCGGGGTTGGGGTGGGGGAGATGCTGGTGAATGCAGATACAGAGCTTGTAACCCAGGAGGCTGGGGGCAGGGGAGGGGAGGAATCGGCATTCCAGCGAGACACCGGAGGCCTCCGGTGCTCCTGGGACCTCGTGGGGGCGCTGCCCTACCTCTCTCTCCCCTCTGGGTGGAGGCCTCTGAAAGGCCCCCTCGTGGGCTCGAGAAGCCCCCTGTTTGAAAGCAATTTGGAAACCTTTTCATTTCTTCTTTGTGAGGAAGAAGGAAAACAAGGCTGATTTCTCTGCACATAACCGTCCGGGGCGCGGGAGAGCCCTGAAACGGTAGCTGGAGCGCAGAGGCGATGGGCAGGGTTTCGCGGGGGCCGCAGCCCCACCTCCCTCCCAGCCTGAGGTCGGCGGCTGGTCCGGGAGCCAGGCTGGGGACGCGGGGCCGGGGGCGACGTCCAGACTGTGGACAGTCAGGATGGGGCACCCCACTGAAGGCTGGGGGTCAGGAGATTGTGAGGCCCCCGCAGAGGGGCTGCGCATCCGCCCTTATGCCCCGACCCCGCCCAGCCTTAAAGAGCCTCCAACACCCGAGCCTTCCTCCCGGCCCCTCCAAGGCTTCAGAGCCCTGGGTGTCCAGTGGCGGGGCGGGGGGACTGGGGTGGGCAATGAAGTAGGGGAAGACCCCAGTAGGAGAGTCTCCCAAACCAGAGGCTGCTTCCAGAAGGCCCTAGAAAATTCCTGGAAGGGGCAGAGGGGCCAGTCATCTGGCAGAGTCAAGGCACCAAGGAAGGGATGGGAGGCCTGGGGCCAGAGGCCAGAGGGACACAGACACTCTGCCCCCCGCCCAACCCACCCCCAAGTCAACCCTGGGTCTGTGCTTCCCGTCAGTTCTACTCTCAAAACACATCCAGCTATATACATCAACTGTATCTCAATTCAAATATTGTGTGTGTGTGTGTGTGTGTGTGTGTGTGCCCAGAATCCCAGCCCCGCCCCTACCTCCGCAGTCCCCACCCTCCTCCAAGCCGCATCACCTCCCACCAGCGCACTCCACGTGCCCTTCTCACTGGCCCCTGCCCTCTTGGCCTGCCCTGTCCACTGCCCTTAGAAGCTGCAGAAACCCAGCAAAACCTTGCCAGAGCCTGTGCCTCTTCTACTCAGACCCCCCCTCCCCTGCTCCCCAGTTCTCCCCAGTGAGTGCCCCCCCACCCCCGACTTCTGTCGTCTGCATCACTGTCTCCACCCCTGTCTCCCCAAGCACTGCACTTCTGCTTTCTCAGCCTCTTTCCTGCTCAGACAGACCAACCTCAGGCCTTGGCACTGGCTATTCCCGCTGCTGGATGCCCTTCCCCCAGATCTCCACAAGGCTCTCTCACCTCCTTCAGGGCTGTGCTCAAATGGCACCTTCCCAGAGATGCCGCCTGGAATGGCCCCACATGAAAAGCAGCAACCCGCTTCTGCACATTTAATGCCCTCCCCCCTCGCTTGCTGTCCATGGTGCTGATCACCATCGAAGCCTTTGTTCAACATCAGTCGCTTGAGGACCTGCGAACACTGCTGTGTCCGCAGCACACAGAGCAGTGTCTGAACCACAGCAGGTGCTCAATCCATAATCATTAGATGAATGTGAGGACCCCAGATCAGGACTGCCTCGCATACAAGTCGGCTCCCTCCCACCCTCCTCACCTTCACGCCTCACCCACCACCTACCAAGGAGGGAAGTTGGATGTAGAATAAGATGGGGAGGCAACCAGAGGGTGAGTCACTGCCCCTAGACACAAGCTTGGGATGCAGGTCAGGCCCTTGTGCCCCAGAAGCATACTCCACATTTCCTTAGCGATGTGCCTCCCCCTCTCCCAGTCCCCCTTCACCCCTGGGGGTTCCCCATGTGGGGACCACCTGGTGCCTTGTAGGTGGGATGAACAGAATCACCAGGGTATCTACTGCTGTGCCACATGCTTAGCCTTGTCCACTCACCAAGTCTTACAACAATACTCCACGAAGTTGGTACCTGTGCCCATTTTACAGGTGAGGAAATTGAGGCCCAAGAGGCTTAAGTGACCTGCCCAAGGATACACAACAAGTGAGATCCCCATGCATGGTGTTGGATGCCACTGGACCAAATTCCAGTCTACCCACAGACCTGTGAGCCCTTAGCTTAAGTGAAGAGCCACGCGATTACTAGTGTGGTCACTGCTTCCCACTCACCCCCTACACCTAGCCAGATGACTGGACCTCAGCAGAGCAACAGGGATTATTTGAGGGAAAGGGAAGAAGCTTCAGGCTGGTTATTGTGCCAAATGTTTTATATACATCACTCCATGAGCCCTGCCATGACCCCATTACACAGATGAGTGGATAGAGGCCAGGGAGGTTAAGTAACCTGTCCCACGCTGCTCAGCTAATAAGCGGCAGATAGGGCTTCCAGAACAGCTCCAGTACCCAGAGATGATCTGCCAAGTTCCTGAGGCTTTCCTGTCCCTCCTCCCACAAACCCTGCAGTCTCCAGCCCAGGATAACTTCCCTGCTGGCCCCTCCGTGGCAGGGGAGAGTGAGCAGAGGCAGGCCAGGCCCAACCACCAGAGGGCGGCGGGGGCGGCAGCCATGTGTATTAATTTTCTGCCTCGGTGGGTCTGCAGTCCCTGCCGGAGCCTGCAGAGTTGCCATCCAGTCTATTAAATAATTCTATCTGGGAAGAACCTGGCCTGCGAGGGACTGTGCTGATGGGCCTTTAAAATTTAATTGCCGTGCTAAACGAGATTAGAAGTGGGGAGGTGGGCGGGGTGAGCCCGGATGAAACGATGGCTGTGTTGGAGGAGGCGAGGCGGGAATAGGAAACACGTGGCTGTCAGCCCCTCTGGGCCCTGGCGTCCCACGGCTCCCACGCCACCCTGCTTGAGTCCCCGCCATGTCCCCATCATCTGGCAAAGCACTGGCCCCCTGGAACTGGCTGTCCCCCTTCTTCTCCTTCCTGACCCCAGCCCCGCAGGCTTCCTCCTGGCCAGCGCGTCAGCCTAGACACCCTACCCTGACGCTGCCCGCTCAGCCCGACAGCTTCACCTTCACTCGCACCATCTCTTAAGTTGCTGTTCTGTTCTCCCTTCACCGACTCAAACTCTCACCACCCTTCAAAAACCCTCCTGTGGCTTCCGCTCAGCACATCTTTTCTGCTCACACCTGCCCACTATGGCAAGAAGCCGCACGCAGCTTTCTCTATGGGTGACGGAGCTTTCTCCACCTCCACTGCCTCTGGCCTAGACTTCCCTCCCAGGAAAGGTCATAGATCAAGCAGCACCCTGTCTCCATGCCTCCCTGCCTCCCTGGTAGATGGGTCAGGCTCCTCCCCAGCCACTGGCCATGGGCTTGGGGCTCACAGTCAGGTGTCCACCGAGAGTGCCAAAGGGCCAGGCTCACCGAGGCTGTGGCCTGTGCATCAGGAGAACCACGGGCTATAAACCCTCATCCCACCTTGCTTGGCAAGGGTGTCAGCCTGGTCACTTCGCTATGGTGACACCCTGCTATTTTCAAAGCACAGTTCTTTTCTCAAAGGAAATCTAAGTAGAGTCACCATGTGCAAAACAGATAAAAGTCTTATTTTGTTCACACAAATGCATTTGATATGCTCACGTGGATGCCATATTCTGATTGTAGTGGCAGAGAACAATTACAGTAAGATTAGATAAGATGAGAATAAGGTTGTTTGGTTGAATATAAGACAAAAATAAGGGATTATCAGTGATGATTTCTATCCTCAGCCTCCAACCTGTTTCCACATTTTCTTTCTGTTGTACATTATTACTTATTCATACAGATAAGTAATTGCAAGTTAAAGAGGGTTTGGTTTCTTTATTATCCCTCCTTGCAATGCTTTTCAGTTAAATACAGATGCAGGAGCATCTTAAAGTCCCAGGTCCATTCAAAGCAACCTATCTGGTGATTTTGCATGGGTTAAAAGTTGGGTAACATAATTGCCAGCCTATATTTGTCTTGAATTACTGTCTTATCATAAAAATGGTATTGAAAATGGACTGGAGTCAAACATTTGTGGACTCTTCAGTGCCTCCAGAGTACCCCAGGGGTCTGCAGATGTGGTGTGGAAGGCATGGCCTTTATGGCCACATCTCACTTAGTGGTCCCTCCTCTTGGGGCCGGGGCCCTGCCCCCCAGAATTTACCACATTCCTTGATACCCAAAGAGTCAGACGGGCTCAGAGTCGGGAAGGACCCCAGGGCTGTGGGGCCCAACATCCACCTGCAGTCATTCCTCCATAGGGGCCCCACAGCTAGCCCTCCAGTCTCTGCTTGAACGCCTGAAGCGATGAGGAACTCACCACATTCTGAGGCTGGCTGGTCCAGTCTGGTCTGTGATGGATCAGCTCTAATTGTTAAACATCTCTTCCTCTCTGCGCCTGCTTCCTTGTCCGTAGAATGGGCATAATATTTATCAAGACTGACTGCTGGGAAGACTGAGTCAGTTGACGCTCAGCTGGCATGTGCTGCCTCCCGTGTCCTTCCCAGCCTTCAGCGCACACTTGTTTTATTTTTTTTAAACACTTCTTTATTTGGTTGCGACAGGTCTTGGTTGCAGCTTGCAGGTCTTTCACCGCGACGCACAGACTAGATATGGTCCTCGGGCTCAGCAGCTGCAGCACATGGGCTCTCTAGTTCTGGTATCCAGGCTTAGTTGCCTCCTGGCGCATGGGATCTGAGTTCCCCAACCAGGGACTGAACTTGCATCCCCTGCATTGCAAGCTGGATTCTTTACCACTGGACTACGAGGAAATCCCCCACCTTCATTTGAGAGAGGCAGATAGCCTCACACCCACAGGTCAGGTCCGGGTGTGGAATATGCCTTGCAGGGTAGGCAGGGGTGGGGCTGGGGAGCAGGCATTCCTCTTTGACTTCCCCAAGGGAAGTGTGCCTTGGGAGGGGGCCGCTGAAGAGGAGGGAAGAGTTTCACCAAGTCCACGTACCCCACCCCCACCCATCCCAGGGCCCCACACCCCCACACCAGACTCAGAGCCTCATCTGTCTTCCCTCCTGTCACAGAGCTGGAGCCTTGTCAAGGAGGCGAGGGGATTAAAGCCCAGGGCCAGGCTCGCCCCCACCGAGGAGCGGGCACTTCATTACCCGCCTGCCCAGCTGTCTGTGGCCATCGATCGGCCCTGGCCTGAGCGACCTCCGATCGATGGGCAGCATGTTATTTACTGGATTCTGTCCTGAGCTGGCTGGGAAGAGGGGAAGGGGGCCACATTCCCGAGGCGGAGAGTCCCAGCCATCAGCAAGCCCTGGGGTGGGAGGGATAGGAGAGCAGGGAGTTGGCAGGTCTCCACTGAGGGTCAGGGGTCCTGGGCCAGGCCTCCATGAGTGAGGCAGCGGACCTTGGCTGAGATCTCTGGGCCTCGGCCTCCTCTGTAAGAGGATCGGGTGGAACAAGCAGGGCTCGAAAACTCAGCTCCCACAGAGCAGCAGGTACTGAGGATGAGTGAAGGGGTGGCGTGGAGCCGGTGGGATACACTCGGTGCCCTGAGCAAAGGCAAGATAGGGAAGGCAGGGGTTGGAGCAGGGGGCTGGGGGGATGGGGCTTATCAAACAGATTACCTCACTAGTGTTGATCAGGAAATTCCAGACTAATTGGCTTAATATTCTACTCCTGGGAGAGGCTGTAACCACAATCAAGTTGGTTTTATTGTAGTCTTAATGGAACTTAGCATAAGTGACTCCATTTGAAGCCTATTGTTTCTTTTTAACGTTTGGAACCGAAAAATACGTGAACTAGGACTTGAGCAGGAAGGGCATGCTGGCAGTGGGCACAACATGAGTAAAGATACAAAGGCAAGGAAGGTACAGTGGTGTTCCGGAATGGGGATGGAGAGTGGTCCACCTGTGCCAGAGCAGAGCAGGGTATCTGGGGAAGCATGTGTATACGTGTGTGCCCAGGTGTGTGAACAGATGTGAGCCTGTGTCCCTGGGGGATGTGAAGATGTGGAAGGTCAGGATACAGAATGGGATGAGGGGCCAGAAGAGTGGGCTGTGCCGGGTCACGGGAGCCCAGAGCATCAGGAAGCACCACAAGCAGATAGGCGGGTGTCCTAGACTCCTAGACAGATCTGGTCCTGGGCAGAGTGGAAGGAGGCTAGAGGAGCTCGGATGGGGCAGCAGGAGAGGCAGGACCAGAGATGGCTGCCCTGGGAGGACGTCGATGGCATTGGGTGTGGTGGACAGAGATGGGGACCGCTATTTCCAGTCTGCATGACCAAGGGAACCGCGGGATTGTTGAATTACAAACAGAAGCGTGTCAAGACTTCCCTGGTGGTCTAGTGGCTAAGGCTCCATGCTCTGGTTCGATCCCTGGTCGGGGAACCAGATCCCACGTGCTACAGCAAAGCGTTCACATGCTGCAACTAAAGATCCCATGTGCCGTGACTCGGCACAGCCGAATAAATAAATAAAAATACATTTTTTTTTAAAAAGAGAAGCTTGTCTTGATTCATTGGGCTCAGGACCTGTGGTCTAAAGGTGAAACTGGACCAGGCAGTTGGAATGACTGATCAGGACAGAAGCTGGTGGTTCAGACCAATTTAGGAGGCATTGGCATGGAGGAGACTGCAGGAAAAGATGAGTTCTCCAAGAGAAGATGTCTGTGCTCATCAGAGCTAGTTGCCCACCCACTGTCCATTCTGTGCCAAATTAAAATTCTGACACTCATTCCAATATATGGGTTTCCCACCATAAACTCAGCACACACTAATCAAAGAAATATATTTTTGCAAAAGATAAGACAAAATAAGAGTGGCCATGTTTTATACTTTTGCAGATCTTTTTAAATGTCTGGCTTAATAGATGACAGCTGGGTCCCCTCATATCGTCTTCCACGTTCAGCCTCCTGCAATATGTTGTTTTGGTTGAAGTAGATAAAGAAAATCTGGCCTCCTCTAGACATGGAGTGGAAAAGGAAAGAATTCTAGTAGTCTTTCCCATTGTTGTGGGCATTCTTCTCTGATACTACACCAAACCTTGACATGTGGTAGATTCTGGAATCTGAAAGTTTTCTGTTGGTTAATTCTATTATATTTGAATCCATTGGTCTACCTTGCACTTTCAATGAATCTGTGACCCATAGATGATTTTGTAACATCATGCATTTGTCATTTGAAATGCATTTGAAAATAACAAGTCTTGAAGCATTGGGAAGCTCATAGTAGTAGATAAAAGTTGTCCAAAATCCAAAATTTTTGCTTGAAAGTTTGAACTTTATCATTGGCAAAGAATACTGTCAGTTGTTTTCCTTGAACTGACAAGTTCCCTTCATTCATTTTCAAGTACATGTGTGTCAAATACCAGAGACTAAAAAACTAGTGTTTGTCTATAGCAAGACTTTTTCTTTTTCTTAAAACTGGAGCTCCATGAAAAAGATGGCTGAATCAGCTTACTACTCAATCAAGTAAGTGCTAGTCTCTGAGACAATTACCATACAATAGTCTTGCCTTATCTGCAGTTTCACTTTTCTGGGTTTCAGTTATCCACAGTCAACGGTGGTCCAAAAATATTAAATGGAAAATTACAGAAATAACAATTCATAAGTTTAAAGTGCTCACCATTTTGAGCAGTGCGATGAAATCTCTCACCATCCCACTCCCTCCAGCTGGGTCATAAATCATCCCTTTGTCCAGCATACCACACCGTTAGTCACCTAGTAGCTCTCTCAGTTATCAGATCGACTGTCAGGGTATCAGTCACCTTGAACTTGTGTTCAAGTCACCCTTACTTTACTTAATAATGGCCCCAAAGTACAAGGGCAGTGATGCTGGCAACTTGGTACATCAAAAAGAAGCTATAAAGTGCTTCCTTAAAGTGAAAAGGCAAGGGGCTTCCCTGGTGGTCCAGTGGCCAACTCCAGGTTCCCAAGGCCTGGGTTCCATCCCTGGTCAGGGAACCAAAGATCCCACTTGCCACAAGATCCGGTGCAGCCAAATAAATAAAAATAATATTTTTTAAAAAGTGAGAAGGTGAAAGCGCTCAACTGGATCAGGAAAGAAAAAAATCATATGCTTGAGGCTGCTAAGATCCACAGTGAGAACGAATCCTTTATCTGTGAAGTTGTGATGAAGGAAAAAGAACCTCGTGCTAGTTTTGCTGTCGCACCTCCAACTATACAAGTTACAGCCACAGGGCGTGCTGAGATGGAAAAGGCGTTACATCTGTACCCTAAGATATTCTGAAAGAGACAGAGAGGCCACCTGCATGTAACTCTCATTACAGCACATTGTTATAATTGCCGTATTTCATTATTATTGCTCGTCTCTTACTGCGCCTAATTTATAAACTTGATCATATGTATGTGTGTACAGGAAAAAAATATGCTATGTTTTTTCAGTCTTTAAACTTTATTGAGGTTTTCAGTGGCTAAGTCAAAGATCTCTCTTGGCAAATGTCACATTGCACTTGAAAATATGTGGATTACTTTCAAATATCTTTAAATTTCTAACAAACTCCACAGTAAGAAAACTTCGAATGATTTCAATGTCTTTAGACCATGAAATTTTTGCACCTTGTTTTATGTCCCTGGATATGTTCTAGAGTCTTCCAGTTTAGAGTCTATGGGAATTTGAATAGAATTTATATCTTGCTGCTGTGTGAAAATTATATAAATCTTAATTATGTTGAATTGCTTCATAGTGCTTTTCAGGTCTACTATATCCTTCTACTTTTTTGCCTACTCATTATATTAATTTTTTAAAAATATATAATTTTATTTATTTGGCTGTGTTGCATCTTAGTTGCAGCATGCAAACTCATGTTGAGACATGTGGGATCTTGGTTCCCCTGGATCAAACCCAGGCCCTGTATATTGGGAGCACACAGTCTTAGCCAGTGGTCCAGCAGGGGAGTCCCCATTCTATTAATTAGCAAGAGTTTGACATTGAGACTCCAACTAAAATTTTATTTATCTATTTTAAAAACTCATTGTAATATACAGTGGAACTATATGTGACTTTGTTCTGTATTTGCCAAGTCTCCTCTGAAGTTTTATCATTCTTTCATAACTTAAAAAATGGAGAACGAGGGACTTCCCTGGTGGCCAAGTGGTATAGAATCTGCCTTGCAATGCAGGGGATGAGGGTTCGATCCCTGATATGGAAAGATTCCACATGCCACAGGGCAACTAAGCCTGTATGCCACAACTAAGTCCAGATACAGCCAAATAAATAAATACCTTTTAAAAAAAGAAAGAAAGAAACATACTATGTGCACATAAGGTTCACCACTGTCCGTGCTTTCAGGCATCCACTGGGGGCTACTGTACAGAATGTTAAAAAGGTGTATACTCAGGGACACAGGTTTAATAAAGCTAATGATTTTTATCGGCTCCTCAAGGACACTCTGTGAACCTGGTTTCTTCCTTCCGGCCATGCTTGCTGATACCACCCCCAGGTCTGTGCAGAGGCACCAATGTTTTTAGGCACTATAGCTTTTGCACCATCGGTTGCAAATATCAACGCAGTGAAAACAGTGAACAATATGTCTTCATACTACTATGAAAACAGTTTGGGCCTCTCAGCCCCTCGAAAGGGTCTTGGGATCACACCTTGAGGTCTGAGCCCCTAAAGGTAGAAGCTGTATCACCTTGTCCCTGGGTCCTCGGCACAGAGACAGTGCAGAGTCAGAGTCAGTGGTGCCGAGCGCTCTCCAGGAACCTTCCCAGGGCCGACTCATCACCCTCACAGCACCCTTTGAGGTGGGTACTTTTCGCATCACACCCATTTCAGAGGTGAGGAGACTGAGGCACAGCTCGACCTCTCTGCTCAGAAGAGAATCGTGTCCACCCACAAAACAGCCTGGGAAATGATTACACCCCATGTTTTTGTTGGCTTTTGGAATTCCACAAAACCCCATCAGGCCACGGGAACCCCCCGGGCTCCCGTCAAGAAGGTGGGCATCCTCTCATCCTTATGCGGCAGTCAAAGAAACAGACACAGGAGAACTTAGGGGCTCGTCCGGGGCTTGAGCCCACGGCCGCCAGGGTCTTGGACACCAGAGCCTGCACAGCAGCTGGAGGAGGGCCCAGGGCTCCAGCCGCAGTGCCCCGCCTGGCCCAGGGTGCCCAGAGGCGAAGCAGTCCTGGCCGTCACCCAGAAATGCCTCTTCCCCACGCTCCCCTCCCCATCCTGGGACCTGAGCCCCATGGACAGGTACAGCTCTGGTGCTGTGTGGCCTCCGAGGAGTGACCGCCCCTCTTTGGACCCCAGTCTCCTCCTCCAAACAGTGGGCTGGAGGACGGTGGCCCAGCCTCCCTGACTCCGCATTTCCCTCTGGGGCCTCCCAGGCTCCCCAGACTCGCTGTGCATGCCAACAGCTTCCGGGAGGCGCCGAGCCCGCTGACAGAATCTCGCCTCTCCTCTCTTTGCTGAGGCCCCTCGAGGCCCCCTGCTCATTTTGTCCCCATCCCGGAATTGCAGAAAAGTAAATAAGCTCCCGGAGCCACTCCACTGGGTAAACAGCCTAGAGTTTGCTCTCCAAATCGCCCCTGCCCCCACCCTGAAGGCCGCGCGGGGCGCGGACAGGTTTGTCTGTAATTCACAGTCCTGTGGCCCCATCACCCACTGCCCACCCCGCCCCAGCCTGCCTGCGGGTGGAGCCTGGGGTGGTGGAGACGGCATGTGAGGGACCGAGACCCCCTACTAAACAGAGGCCCACACGGGAGCCAAACCCCGGGGTTGTGGCCCCTGCAGCTGTGTGGATTACCACCTAGGGCCGCCCCTCAAGGCTGCCCGGCCCTCCGCCCTGCTCGGAAACCACCCCCCTCTCTGCCCCATTCCTCGCCACTCCAGCTTCTTCAGAGCTCTGTCCCATCCATACCCCACGACCGCACCACCCCTGTTTTCACTTCCTGGTCCTCCTCCCCACCCCACCCTAAGGAGCCCCCATGACACCCCCTTTCCCCTGCCTGGGTCCCTCCAAGATGTGTCCATCTATCAACGTGCAGGCCCTGGGGACCCAGACCCTGAGGGGGCCCTGCCCTGGACAGCAGACGGACGGGAGGGTCACAGAGGCACATGCCACTGTGCCCCAGCCATCCCCGCTCCCACGTTACACGTGCGGACACCCAGGCTGGCAAGGCAGAGGGCGTGCCCGGCCACACAGGCCGTGAGTGCCCAAGCTGGCCTGGACTCCGGCCTGTCTCCTGACGTTGGTAGGGACTCAGCTGCAGAGCAGCTTTGGACCTGGATTCCAACCCTTGGGAGCATCTGTTAACACCTCTGAGCCTCAGTTTCTTCATCTGTAAAAGAAGAGCAAATAACGCCTGCCCTCGGAGAGGCATCTTCATCTAGCAGGTATTTTAGAAAGCAGTCGCTCTAACAATGGGGCTTCCCAGTGGCGCTAGTGGTAAAGAACCCACCTGCCACTGCAGGAGACGTGGGTATGATCCCAGGGTCAGGAAGATCCCCTGGAGGAGGGCATGGCAACCCACTCCAGTGTTCTTGCCTGGAGAATCCCATGGACAGAGGAGCCTGGCGGGCTACAGTCCAGGGGGTCTCAAAGAGTCAGACACGACCGAAGCGTCTGAACATACACAGCACAGCTCTGATGATAATGGTAATGACAATATCCCAGTGACTCTGATAATAATATTACTATTACTAAAATTCTTGTTTCCAGTCTGACGACAGTCCCCAGTTCCAAGAGCAATCCTTTGAAGTATGTATTTATTTGGCTGCACAGGGTCGTAGTTGTAGCCCATAGGATCTTCGGAGCTGTGGCATGTGGGATCTAGTTCCCCGACCAGGGACCGAACCCAGGCCCCCTGCCCTGGAATCATGGAGCCTTAGCCACTGGACCGCCAGGGAAGTCCCCCAAGAGTGAGTTTTAAGGGCTGGTTTTGCCAGACAAACAGCCCGTCTCCTGGCCCCAGCACGGGAGCCATTAGCCGAGGCTCAGGCTGCTGTAGCTAGGCGGGGGATGAGGGGCAGGAAACGGTGACAGCTGGGGTCTGCAGGGACATCCGCGCATCCGACAGCTCTGAGTGCGGCTGGCCTGAGAAGATTAAGGTTCGATGTGTCAGCGTCACCGAACGGCTGCGAGAGGGCAGGAGTCCAGCCGATAGCCTGCTGGGGGACCAGATAAGGAGACTCCCCACCCCCACATCCCCGCAGCCCTAGGACAAGGGCCCTGGGGGCCTGAGAGAGATGTCTGGGGTTGGAGGAGGCAGCCTGGAGCCAGCCTGCAAGCACAGGCAGAGGAGCTGGTCCTGAGAGGTGGGGTGCTGGAGGCGCCCACATGCCGAAGGGTCTGCTTCGGGCTGGAGAGGCCCCTGCCCAGAGGGCTTGCCAGGATGTGGACCAGAGGGGTTCTACATCTCCTGGAAGGTGCCCGCACCCTGTGGCCACCTCAGGTGCAAAGCCCTGTGCCATCCTGCGTGACCTGGAATACCCAGCGAGGGGGAGCTGGCCACAAACGCACGGTATCAGCTTGGTTCGGGATTTCACACACAGAGAAATACATTTCTACCTTTTTAAGCCCCTTTTAATTTGGGCCTCTGCCACGGCATCCATTCTTGGTAGCAACTAACAGAGCCAGCCGCAGCTTCATCACCCCTCTGCCGGTGTGAGAGGGACCAGTCACAACACAATCTCTGTTCAATATTTTCTGCTTAGTCTTGTATTCTGATTTACTTTTTTAAAAAAATATTTATTTATTTAGCTGTGCTGGGTCTTAGATGCAGCATGTGGAATCTAGTTCCCTGACCAGGGATCAAACCCCAGCCCCCTGCATTCAGGGCACAGAGTCTTTGCCACTGGACCACCAGGGAAGTCCCTGTGATTTATTCATTTATTTTTTTAATAGGAAATAAATGCACAATACAACATTTAAAAGGCACAAAAGCTTGCCATTTAAGACTGGGTTTGACTGTAACAGAGATTGTCATTGACTGTGGCTGAAACAAGGTAGGTGTTTCTTTCTTGCGTGAAAGTCGAAGGAAGCAAGCGATCCAGGAGAGTTCAGGGACGCAGGCTCCTTCCAGCTCTCAGCTCCACCACCCTGGGTGTGTCCCCTCCGCCATGGTCCACATGGTGGCCGTGATATCTCTGTCCCAGGCAACAGGAAGGAGGTGGAGAAGACCGAGCAAGGGGCCAAGGACACGCCAGCTGTCTTTTGAGGAAGGTGTTTTGTTTTAATTTTAAGGCATGTGGGACCTCACTTCCCTGACCAGGGATGGAACCAGAGTCCCTTGCATTGGAAGGTGGAGTCTTAACCAATGGACCACCAGGGAAGTCCCTTAAGGAAGGTTTTTAGAAGCTCCCTCATGATGTTTCTATTCACACTCCATAGACCAGAACTTCATCACATAACCACACCAATATACAAGGAAGATTGGGGAATGTAGCCTTCTTCCTGGGCAGCCACGTGCTCCAGGGAAAAACAGAACGGTGAACATCAGTCATACACAAGATGTACGGTCAAGAGTCTCTGGAGGAGATTCTCTGGGGCAGACACAAGGGAACTTTTCAGGGTGATGTAATGTTCTTTATCTTGACAGAGACTGGATTACACAGGTGCATACATTTTTCAGAGCTCAAGGAATGATCTATTTAAGATTTGTGAATTTTGCTTTATGTAAATATTATCTCTAAACATTGCTAACAAACACAAAAAAGAACTGTAAACAAATGCTGAGCTCTTGTTAACGACACTCAAGCACAAGTGTAAGGGGTGAAGTATACTGAAGTTTGCAACTCGGAAATGCAGCTAAAAACAAGATGGTTGGGTGAGCAGAAAGATGTGAGATAAAGTCAACCTAGGGAGACGTTAACTGCAGAATTTAGGTGGTGGATAGATGGGCGTTCTCCATTGAATTCTTTCACGCTTGAAAAGTTTTATAATAAACTGTTTGTTAAGAAGGCTCCTTGGGGGAATTCTCTGGGGGTCCAGTAGTTAGGACTCCGTGCTTTCACTGTAGGTGGCATGGGTTCAATCCCTGGTTGGGGAACTAAGATCCTGCAACCCAAGCTGTGCAACATGGCCCAAAAAAAGTCTCCTTGGTCTCCATCCCATCCTCTAGCCACTCAAATCCTCCTAGCATCTTCTGTGTAGCCCACTGGCAGTAGTCTATGCCTGCGTGCTAAGTCGCTCAGTTGTGTCCGACTCTGTGTGACCCTATGGACCACAGCCTGCCAGGCTCCTCTTTCCATGGGATTCTCCAGGCAAGAATACTGGAGTGGGTTGCCATGCCCTCCTCCAGGGAATCTTCCCCACCCAGGGATCAAACCCAAGTCTCCTACATCTCCTGCATTGGCAGGTGGGTTCTTTACCACTGAACCACCTGGGAAGCCCGACAGGAATCTGAGTGTAAACAAGCCACATACACGGTGCTAACCTGCTCCCTGTGCTGCCTGCTCTTTGATTGGGAGAAATCCCTTGATCAAAAATCCCCACCCCTGGGGGCCACCGCCTCCTGGAGCTGGCCCAGGCAATCAAAGGAAGTCCGCGCTAGGGACCTCCCCTCATCACTTAAACATCCCCCTAGCTTCCCTGCTGCTCTGATCCACACCCCACCTGCTCAGTGAGTCCCGTCTCCACAAAGTGCTCCATTTTTTTTAGAACCTTCCTGCCACCTCCCGGCCTTAAGGAGCCCAGCCGGTTCCTTCCCAGTAACTCCAGCCCCTCTCCTTCACCCCCTCCGCCGCTCCCCAAACATGAGGATAGACGGGGCTGGGAGGTATCCCTCTGTACTCTCCTTGGCCCGTTGGTCCTCTTAGTCCAGACCTTTCTTTCAGGTTCTTTATTTATTTGACTGCACTGGGTCTTAGTTGCCGCATGTGCAATCTATTAATAAATAGTTCCCTGATCAGGGATCGAACCCGGGCGCCCTGCACTGGGAGTGTGGAGTCTTAGCCACTGGAGCACCAGGGAAGCTCCCTCTTCTAGGTTCTTAGCCTGGGCGCTTCCTTGCCACCCTTCCTAGTCGGCCTGCCTGGTGACCGTTCCAGAGGCTGCAGGGAGGGAGTGGCTGGGGGGCGGGGCTTGAATGGGGAGCAGGGCTCTGAAAGGTGGGGAATGGACGGTCTGGGTCAAGGCTGGGGGTGGGAGAGAGAGGCGCCGTCAGGAAACAGGGCGGTGGCTGGGAGGGAAGAAGCAGACGGACTGGGGGCCACAGAGGGAGGGAGGCCGGGGCCTTGACACCAGGCGGGCAGGCAGGCAAGCGAGGACAGTTAGTGCGGAGGGCGTCCACCCCATCCGAGGCTGAAGAGGACAGAGCCACCCCGGCCCCGCAGGGAAATGTGGCAATGCGAGATTGGAGGGAAAGCTATTTTTTATTTTGAAAGGCACTGCTAATTCCCCTCCGGGGGGGTCTTGGCAGCCTCCTGCTCCCTCAGCGAGGTTTGAGAAGCCTGCTTTGTTCCAGAGTTTCTGAACATGGTGCTCAGATGCGGAGTCTGGGGAACCTGACTAGGTATTGATTTTCCCCCAGCAGGTTTGCAGAGAAGCCTCGCTCAATCCTCGGGTCGCCAGGGCCACAGCTCCAAGCCCAAGTCTCTCTGCCTCTCCCTCCCTCCTCTCCTCCTCCTGCAGCTTCCTGCCCTTCACCAGGCTCACAGCTGCAACCTCTGATCTTCAGCCCAGGTACCACCTCCTCCAGGAAGCCCTACCTGAACCCCTGCCCCAGAGTGAGAAGCATCTTCTCTGTACTCCCTCTCTGCCCCACCCCAACCTATCTCTGCGTGCAGCAACTTGTGTGTGTGTCGGGGGGGGGGGGCGTTGAGGAAGTGGCCTTCCTGCTGCTTTTTGCCTGTCTTTCCAATCAGGCCCTAAGTTCACTGGTAAGTATTCAGCATCAACATGCATTTGCACCTGTCGGTGAAAATGTCTGTGCTTCCTCTGAAAGAGAACACAGCTGTCAGAAGCCCAGGTGTAAAGACTCAAGTAGAACACACGGTTGGATTCAGTTTCTAGAAGTCAGATTTGGGAGGATGAGACGATCAGGGGCAAATTCAAGATCTCACAACCTACAAAGAGAGTTACTGGGAAGGAACCAGCTGGGCTCCATAAGGCCTGGAGGTGGCAGGAAGGTTCTCAGAAGACGGTGCACTTTGTGGAGGAAGGAGATTAGATCTGATGGGACCCACTGAAGATACCAGTGGCATGTCACTACCCCATTAGCCTCTCTCAGCATTTCCTTATAATGAGGAGAGATGAGAGACACCTGAAATATCATGAAAGATGAGATAGAGGCAAGACCCAAGAAAATCAGGGCTCAGCACTGAGGTTCTGGGCTTGTTTGTTACTGCAGCATAACCCAGCCTGTCCTGACAACTACGCACACTCCCCCGTCAGATAGGAGAACAGCTACCAGCTCCCCTTCACACGGGCGCGGGTATGTGGGCCCAGACATGGGGCGGCACAGCCGCACCTCGAGTATTCACTGAGCACACACTATGTCAGACGTGTTCAAGGCACCGAGGATACAGTAACGAAGAAGGGCTGAGAGTCCCTGCCCTCGTGGCGCTTCCAGTCTAGAGGGAACGAGACAGACAATTAACAAATAAGCAACCGAAGCGTACAATGTTTTCATAGCATTTATGAAGAAAGAGCAACACCAGAGGCTAGAGCGTGGGCACGTGTCTTGTTTTAAATGGGGTGGCTAGGGCAGCTCCTCTCTGAGGACATGACCTTTAAGCAGAGACTAGAAGGGAGTGAAAGGCTAAGCCATGTGGGTGTCTGGGGCCAGGGTGGTCCCGGCAGAAGGGGCAGCAAGTACAAAGGCCGTGAGGTGGGAGTCTGGTTAGCACCCGGCGTGCATCCTGAATCCTGAGTCCCCCTGGCTCTCTCACTCTTTCTCACCCTCTCCAGCAGCTCGGGAGAAGACAATGCTGAACTAGGTTCAAAGGAAGTGAATCAAGCAGGCTGCCCTGGGACCTCCTCCGATTGAGTGCCCCCCACCCCACAGCCCTGGACCCTCCACCAGCCCCACCTGCCAGCCCTAGTTAATAGGTAGGCACATAAACGGCTCTGTGCTAGGAATCGAGAGCATTGCCTTCTTTGCCTGCCAAGTCCCCTGACTTTTTTACTCAAAGCCCAATGCCATAATGCCTGACTGCCTGTTTTGCGGCTCCCCAGCTTGGATCTGGTGGGCCAGAAACTAGACTGGGGCAAGGTCTCTTCCTGCAGAGTGCCTGGAGCGTGTGACTAAAGGGCCAGCAGAGAGTCACAGGGTAGGAAGCGCCCAAGGGCTCCACTCTGAGGCCAGCTGCCCAAGGGTGATGTTTCCAAGGAGGCCACTGGTGCTAGGGTTGAACCCCAAGGCTGTGGAGCCAGGTGGCCTGGGCTTGAATCCTGGCTCTGTCCCCCACTAGCTGCCCACCAGCAGGTTGATTACCCTATGGGCGCCTCTCACTAAAAAATGGGGGTGATAACAACAGGGTGAGTGTGAGGTCTAAATGAGATCATATCTGTAAGGTTCTTAGCCCATAACAAGTGCTATAAAAGTGTTTTTTAAGTAAAAAGGGAAGTGCTTAATGAAGTGTATTTTAAAATCACTCTCTTTCATGTAATTGTATTTAAAATGTTCGGAAGGAAAAGGGTTTGCCCCCTTTAAGAATAATCTGGAATAAACTGCTTCTGTCAGCACAAAGTCAGTGATTAAGAAACAAAGCAAGAGTTGGCATCGGTTTAATTAGTTCCTTTTAGCCTTTAAGGCCAAACCCGGAGGCCTGCTCAGGTGGGAGTGGACACCAGCCTGGGAGCTGCCCGCACACCCTGGTTTGGGAGCACCAGGCCCCTCCCGGCCTCGGCAGACAAGCTGAGTTGAATGGGCAGAGCCCAGGGCTCAGCCGGTAGGCATCCGCCCCTCAACGCCCAAGGAAGCTCAAGGTTAGAGGGACCGTGTGTAAGGTACAGTTCGGGCCAAAGAGGAAAAGAAGGAAAGACCACCTCAATGCAGGTAGGTTACCTTTATTCAGGCAAGGAGGGGCGACAGTCAGTCTAACAACCAGGCTGAGCGCGAGGGATCAGGGAGGCTTCATATTTAAAGGGAGGTTTGTGGAAGCGATAAGGGAAACGTTAGGCAGGCAGGACGTTTGGGGTAATCTTCAGTGAGATGGCATTTGTAGTTGAACAGAGGGTGGGAGGTTTCTGGGCAGAGGGTGATAAGTCCCAGGTAGATGCAACCAGCCCAGAGCATTAAGGAGGGACTTAAAGTTTGGTTTTGTTTTCCCTGAAGTTAGATGACTCAGCAAGGGCCTTTGAGACCGTTGTTTTCTTTTCTAGGCCCAAGGATGCCCTCGTTCCAGACCCTGAAATCATAAAAAATGGGGAAAAGGGCGCCGTATCTCTCTGGCTACTTCCTGCTGGATAGGGGCGACGGTTCTGGGTCTGGAACGGAGGATCATCCTAGGGCCCAGGGTCTCCTTTTCCCGAGGTCAGGGTGAGGCTCTCAAGAAGAAGAATAGTCTTGACTTGGTCTCGAGAGAAGGCCCGAATCCATTCTTGGAGAAACCTTTGAAAGAGATTGAAGAGACAGGGGCCAAATAAGAGGAATAGAATGATAAGTATCAGTGGTCCCAAGAGAGACAGCAACCAATGGAGGGCCAGTTGGAACAGGTTTGGGGGAGGGTAAAGCTTCTGTAACTCTTTTCTGCGGCATTTGATTCTGTCTCTAGGTTCTTTGACTTTCCCTGTTAATGCCCGTTTCATGAACAAAGTAGCAGCAGCCCTCTCCTAGAAAAGGCAGGTCCCTCCCTTTTCCGCGGTGAGAAGGTCCAGGGTGCGCCTATTTTGTAGGGCCACAGAGGCTAATGTTAATTTGTCTGGACTGAATCGAAGGACTCCGCTACCCACTCCATGTCCTCACTGAGTTCTTGGGACAGCTTGTAGTAGAAACGGGCTGAGGTCGAGATGCCCCCAATCCTGGTGCCCGGGGCTGCTGCTATGCCGGTCCCAATCAGGAGAGGGGCTATGACAGCTTGTTTTTTTCCTGTGGGAAAGTTCCCCTTGTGGGTAGACTGTTTGTTCTATCTCTTCTTCTTTGAGGAATGTTAGACCCTGGGTCAGAAAGACCAAGATGCAAGGTCCAGGGGGGTCAAGGGGGAGACATGAATATGCACAGGTCCCGCAGAGAATGAAGATTCCCAGGTTGGTGCAATTATTTATGCTGTTCCAGAGAACCCAAGTGGAGCAGAAGGAAGGAGTTGAGTTTGCAAGACCAGTGTAGCTGGGGACTAGAGTAGTTGACACAGGTTAGGTTTGAAGAGGCTGAGAGAAGGACATTGTCAGAGACTGGCCCAGTGAGTTGTGTAGTTTTTGTTGGGGAGGGGAGGTGCAGTTGCCCTGAGACAGCCAGGTTGAGGGTGAGGGAATTGCTGTGTGTGGTGAGGCAGCGAGTGACAAGCATATCCAACACTGCGGTGTGTGCTGTGCGTACTGGAAGAATTGGAAGGAAGAGTTGAGAAGGCGGGTGAGGTCTTGGTTGCCAGAGGGAGGTTTTAGGACAGGCCGTTATTGGGAAAGGAGGTCTAGGCGTTTATAAGGCTCAGGGGCCGCCTGTAACCGGGAAATTATGTTCTTTATGACTTATTCTTGTTTCTTTTCCCGATTTTGATCTGGTACCCTGCCCCCATCTGAGTACCCCCAGTGGGTAATGGGATAGAAACATATGCTTCTTCCATTTGGCTCATGGCAGGCACTCAGGAAACTCCCTCTCTTCTGTACTTTAACAGTGAGTAGGGGTTTAGACATCCCCGCCCCCCTGCCCCCGAGGTTCATGGTGCACGGTCTTGGAGCCGTATAATAACGTGAGGAATGAACATAGGAATAAATGTCTGAGTCATGGGTCTGTCAGTTAGGCAGTGCGGAGGAAATAGCACCCTAGGAGTAGGACCCAGCTAACAACATAGGGGATACTGACGAGGAGATGAAGGATAGGTGGCCAGTCCTGAGGGGAGACAGTTACTAGGCCTATGGCAAGGACTAAGATTAAGAGTGAGGTTATAGTTAGACGGGGAGAGGCCAGTCAGGGCGAGGGGCGGAAGGTCCCGAGTTTTGTGGTAGCTTGAATCCGAAAAGAAGACTGTTCATAAGGATGTAGACTGATGTAGAGAATGAGAGTAAAGAAATCAATTTCATCTGGAGTCAGGTTGTAGAAGGTTCCCCGAAGCCACAGTTGAGACACCAGCGTGGTCAGCTCTTCGAGGGAGGTTCCTGTCGGGGCGCTGGTGCAGAGGTCTGGTGGTAGTTGGGTCGGGAACAGTTGTAGGTTGAAGAGAGTCCAGGTTATTCAGTGTCTTCTTGGATGGTCAACAGGGGTTGTCACCGGGTGATTTTAAGGAGGTGGGCCCTGTGAGGGAGACCTGATAGGGGTCAGTTAAGCAGGGCAGTGCAGGATCGGAGGTGACCCGTTTTAGGCGAGAGGGGTGTACCCAGGAGGTGACCTTCTCGGCTGCAGTCGGGGTAAGGAGGATGATTTTGAATGGTCCCTGCCACTTTGGGGTTAGGCCACCCTGGGGACTATCGGACAGATAGACCATGTTCCCAGCTTGTAAAGGGGGCAGGGAGGTTTGGGGGTCAGGGGCAGGCAAGTTGTGGTTGAGTATTCCCAGAGGGCATCGTGGAGTTCCGCCAGCGGAGGGGAGTGTAGGAAGCTTGGTATGGGAGGAGGTTCGGGGGGAGTCCAGGAGGGAGCATGGGCCTTCCACACATCACCCCAAAGGGGCTCAGCCCCAGGGGCTTTCTGGGCAAAGCCCACACTTTGAGGAGAACAGTCGGCAAAAGTTTAGTTCAATCCAGATGCACCTCGAGGGTTAGTTTGGTAGGAGTTTCTTTGATTATTCTATTCATCCTTTCTACCTTTCCTGAGGACTGGGGACGATATGGAATGTAAAACTTCCAGGGTATCTGTAAGAATTGGACAAGTTGTTGGGTGACCTTGGGCATAAATTCTGGGCCATTATCAGACTGTAGGGATGAAGGTAGGTCAAACCTGGGGCTAATTTCTGTGAGGAGGATTTGGGCCACGGTGTGGGCTCTTTTGTTTGTCCTGGGAAATGCTTCTACCCATCCCGAAAAGGTGTCCACAAGGACCAGGAAGTATCTGACTCTCCAGACCAGGGGCATATGAGTAAAGTCTATCTGCCAATCCTGTGCTGGGAGGCTGCCTTGCATTTGATGGGCTGGAAAGGATGTCGGTTTAAGGTTGGAATTGGGGTTAGTATGTTGACATGTTTGACAGGAGCGGGTAAGTTTATCTAAATATTGTTGGTCAGCATTGGATATGGGGAAGTGGTTACAGAGGAACTGTTGGAGTGTCTTGGATGAGGGATGAAAAAGTGAGTGTAGATAAGAGAGGATTTCTCTGGCAGTGGGAGGGTCGGGTGGAGTCAGAGCGAAGATGACGGGACTGGAGGGAAGGATGGGACGGGGCTGTCTCCTTTGCCTTCTGGTCGGCAGCATTGTTGTAGGCTGATATGAGACTTCCCTTTCGATGTCCCCTACCGTGGAGGACGGCGGCTTTGTTTGGTAAGAGTGCTGCCTCTAGAAGTTTGTGGATCAGGTCTGAATTAATGATGGGTGATCCCCTTAGGGTTAGGAAACCTCTTTCTCTCTCCATATTAGGATGTTTGACTGAAGTATGTTATAGGCATATTTGGAGTCTGTGTGGATGTTAACCCTTAAATTTTTAGCCAGAGTCAAAGGTCTGGTGAGAGCTATCAGTTCTGCCTGTTGGGAGGTGGTGTGAGGTGGCAGAGGTGAGGTTTCAATTGTCTGGGTCCCGTGACTGTGATGAAGACCGCCCTGGATGATGGCATATCCTGCTGCGAAGGGTGGGGATTTTTGAGAACTGCCATCAATAAACCAGTGTGGGGTGTCTGGGTCTAGGATGGGCTGATCTGTTAAACGTTGGAAGGGGTTTTGGGTAAGATCTACTGTTAGGCTGCAGCTATGCAGGAGGGGGTCTGTTGTAGAGGACATGGGTAATAAGCTGGCGGGATTAAGGGGAAAGCAGGGGGAGAATGAAAGCTGAGGGTCAAGAAGAAAGGCATGTAGGACCTGTACCCTGGACAGGGGAAGGGAGAGGAAAGCCTGATGTGGTAGTAAGTCTCAGAAGGTGTATGGAGGACAGACTCTTAAAGGGGCATGCCTAGAGAGTTTATTTGCTTCGGTACAAGGGCTGCGATAGCAGCCATGGCCTGTATGCAGGGAGGCCACCCCTTGGTCACCATGTTAAGCTGTTTTGATAGATAGGCTCTGGGAGCCCAGGTGTCTCCAGCCCGCTGACATAGAAGCCCCAGGGCCTGTCCTTGGTTGGAATGTGCAAGGAGAAAGAATGGTCTGGTGTGATCTGGCAGGTGGAGAGTTGGCACTCGGAGGAGGCTCTGGGTGAGCTGGCGAAGAGGATTGGCCAGTGAGGAGGGGTTAAAGAGGGGCTCATCCAGACATCCTTTAGTTGCCTCACAGAGCAGCTTTGCAATGAGGCAGATGTTAGGGATCCAGATATGGAAAAAATTTAGGAGGCCGAGGATAGACAGGAGTTCCCTTTTTGTTTTTGGAAGTGGACAATTATAAGGCCTGGATTCTATCTGGGGGAATAGTTCTCTGTTGGTTGGATATGGAGTGCCCCAGGTAGGTGACATCTGTCTGTACTATTGGGCCTTGGATCAGGACACCCTATAACCCCAGGATCCCAGTGCCCCAGGGAGTTTGGCAGTATGTTGGAGGCAGAGTTTTCAGGTTGGGCTACAAAGGAGGTCATCTACATATTGGAGGAGATGACTCAGGGCTAGGTCAAGTGTCTGTAGGTCCTTTTGTAAAGCCTGTCCAAAAAAGTGGGGCCTGTCTCTGAACCCCTGGGGGAGAACTGTCCATGTTAGTTGTTGGGAAACGTTGAGTCTCAGGGTCTTGCCAGGTGAAGGCGAAAAGGGGTTGGGAAAGGGGGTGGAGGGGGATGGTGAAAAAGGGGTCTTTGAGATCTAATACCATGAAGTGGGTTGCAGTCAGGGGTATGGTAGACAGAAGGGTGTAAGGGTTAGGGACTACTGGGAATGCTGGCGTGATGGCCTCATTGATTTTTCAAAGATCCTGGACCAATCTCCAAGAGTTTGGGCCCTTACTTACTGCCAGAATAGGGGTGTTGTGTGGTGAATGAGTAGGAATTAAGATGGAGGCTTGAAGAAGATGGTCTATGATAGGCTTAAGTCCCTTGTGGGCCTCTGGGGTGAGAGAGTACTGTTGTTGGGTGATTATAGTTGAGGGGTCTTTTAGGGTAATGTGGACTGGGGGATGATTGGCTATGGATGGGTGATCAGTGTCCCAGACTTGGGGGACTGAGGTGGGTAGATCCAAGGGAAGGTCAGGGGTGAGGGCGGTCCAGGTGCCATCTGCACGCAGAATACAGAGACTGTATCGAGGGGGGTATGGTAATAAAGACTCCCAATTTGGGTAACAAATCTCACCCTACGAGTGCCATGGGGCACTGAGGCATTATGAGGAATGAGTGTATAAGGGTCGATTTTCCAAATTGACAGAGTAATGGAGGGCTGATTTTTGGCCTTAAGGGAACTCCAGAGACCCCCTTGATTTTGAGTTCTGAGTCTTGAGTTGGGCCAGAGTAGGAAGTTAAGAGAGAGAAAGCGGCTCCAGCGTCTACTACAAAGGAGGTCTTTTCCCCCGCCAACTACCCCATCTACTGAAGTTCCGAGCTCATGTCCAGGACACAGGCCGTGGGGCTGGAACCCAGGCCCCGTCATTGGAGCAACTCTCATAGGGTTGGGCTGGGGTTCTGGGGAGAAGTGGGGATCTCCCCAGGGGTGCCAGGGCATCCCTGTGGACATTCCACTCTCCAGGCCTGGGAGGTGGGGACAGTCCATCTTCCAGCGTCCCCACTGACCACAGGTTGGGCACACTTTTGTGGGGGGCCGCGGGTTTGGGCATGCCTTTGGCCAGTGTCCTGACTGGTTGCATCGGAAGCAGGGTCGGGCGGGGGGGGGGGGGGTGGTCTTAAGCCCTGGTCTGGGATGACTTGGGCCAGGCTGATTTCTTCCCTTAATTGCTGCCACCAAAAAGGCATATTTAGCTTTTCTTTCACAGTCTTTTTCTCTCTTAGCCTCCTCTTCTCTATTATTGAACACCTTGAAGGCTACGTCTAGAAGGTCTTTTTGGGGGGTCTCAGGGCCCTTCTCTAGTTGTCGAAGCTGTGTCTAATGTCAGGGGTGGACTGGCTGATGAATTGAACACGGAAGTAGAGTAACCCAGCAGGGGTGGTGATATCTAGGTTGGTATACTTCTGGACTGCCTCTGTGAGGCGTGCCGAGAATAAGGCTGGATTTTCGTCTGCCCCTTGGGTGACTTTATCATAATTGACATGGATATGAGTATTTTTCTGCATTCCTTCTAGAAGGCAGGGAATCATATGATTGAGTCTTCTGATACCTGGGTCACTGGGCTGGTACGTCCAGTGGGGATCTAACTGAGGCACCGCCTCATCAGCAAGTGGGCTGTCCCGGTCTTGGGTATGTAGGTGATCGGCATGGGCTTTTGCCGCTTGCCAGATACGGTCTTTTTCATCTGGGGTGAGAGTGGCATTTAGGATATAATACACGTCATTCCATGTGAGGTTATAGGCCTGGGAGAGTATCAGGAATTCTCTTCTGTATCTGACAGGATTTTCAGAAAATGATCCTAAGTTTTTTTCTATCTGGCTCATGGCCGACAATGAAAATGGCACATGGACTCAGGTGGGGCCCTCTGGTCCGGCCACCTCTCTCAGGGGAAACATGTGTTGGGGATGTGATCATGTGGCAGTGGGGGAGAGAAGGGGAGAGGGGGGATTGGAGGAAGGGGGTATCGGGGTTGAGGGAGAGTCAGGAGAGGTTGCTGAATCAGTAGGTGAGTTGGATGAGGGGGAAGGAGAGGGTTGGCGGGGTGGCGGGTAGGGAGGGAGCTCGTCCGCCAAGTCGAACTCCAGGGGTGCAGAAGGTCGCCAACGGCGGTTAGTTGAGGAAGAAGAGCCCTTTTGCTTGGGAGGCAAGGTGCAGAGAAGGACCTCGGGGGTGGAGCAGGCCTGGCATAGGGAGGGCCTGCTCCGAAGGGCCCAAAAGGCTTGGGCATATGGGACCTGCAACCACTTGCCATTCCGTTCAAGGAAGTTGGTGAGATTTTGAAGAGTGTTAAAGTCAAATGTGCCGAATTCAGGCCAGCAGCCTTGACTGTCCAATTGGTATTGAGGCCAGATCTGTATACAGAGTTGTTTTAAGCGGTTAGCTTTGAGTTCAGTGAGTGAGAGCGGTTTGAGGTTTTTGAGAACACAGGCCAGAGGGGAATCTTTTGGGACAGATTGGCCAGACCCCATAATTGAAAGGCAAACTCCTATTGGAGTTCAAGTTGTCACCCGTAGTCGCGATAGGAGTTATGAGAAGGGAGCTCTGTGTCGAGGTGGAGCGTCCCCCACCGTCGCCTACAGAGTGGCCTTAGGCCGGGGCTCCCTGGGACCCGGAGAGGACTGGGTTCTAGGGCGCCTCTAGAACACCGTCCAGATCTTACCTTAATCTAGGGGCCCGGCTTTAGTGGAGGGTTGCATGTAGAGCGGTCAAATGGCAAGAGTTCCCTGGTCCGGAGGTTGTCGGGGAGAGAGAGAGAGGGAAAGGGGGTAGAGCTGAGGCCTGGGGGTACGCCAAGCACCAATAAAGCCTTAGTACAAGGCTTGCACCTTTCACGAAGGCACTAGGCGTCCCGAGGGGAACTTAGGAGCCCTGGCAGAAAAGTGAGCTCCGCGGATGTTCGAGCTCCCAGACTCCAGGAAAAGGGAAAACAATGAGAGGGAGGGAGAGGGAGTGAAAGAGAAGGAGAGACGAGTGCCTCACCCTCTCTCGGGTTTCGGCACCAAGAATGTAAGGTATAGTTCTGGGCCGAGGCAGAAAAGAAGAGACGACCTCAGCGGAGGTAGGTTACCTTTATTCAGGCAAGGAGGGGCAACCGTCTGCCTTATGACCAGGCTGAGCGCAAGAGGGATCAGGGAGGCTTCATATTTAAAGGGAGGTTTGTGGAAGCGATAAGGGAAATGTTAGTCAGGCGGGACGTTTTGGGTAATCTTTAGTTGAGATGGGATTCGTAGTTGAACAGGGGGTGGGAGGCTTTGGGCAGGGGCTGATAAGTCCTGGGCGGATGTAGGGGGTGGGAGGTTTCTGGGCAGAGGGTGATAAATCCCACGTAGATGCAACCAGCTGGGAGCATCAGGGCGGGACTTTTTTTGGTTTGGTTTGGTTTGGTTTTGTTTTCCCCGAAGTTAGATGACTCAGCAAGGGCCTTTGAGACCACTGTTTCCTTTTCTAGGCCCAAGGACTCCTTCACCATGCATACCAGAGACTGGATGGATGGATGGAAGGAGGGAATGCAAGTGAATTGAAAGAATAAACAGTCTAGTGTTAACAAGAGGAGTAGAAAGTTAGCATCAGGACTTCCCTGGTGGTCCAGTGGCTAAGAAGCCACACTACCTGGGTTCAACAGAAGCCCTAAGCCCCCCACTGAAGGATCAAAGATCCCACATACCACAGCTAATACTCAGCCAAGTAAACAAAAAGTCTGCAAGCTACTTGAACCAGGCATCCTCCACTGTCTAGTCAAACTTTCTGCACACGTATCATCTTTCTTTTTCTATCTCTCTGATTACTAATGCACACTCTCAGTTTGTCCTTAAAAGGGGAAAAAGAGCACCACTGGAAGGAGGCGGTCATGAGCCTGGTCCTTTCTGGTTCTGTGTCCAGGTTGGTGGCATCGGTCTTCCCTTGAGGGCAAAAACAAACACCAATATGATTTCTCAAGCACCTAATAAGTGCCCTGCAATACATAATCTTCACTCCTCACATCTGTCGTCTCACAGTGAGACAACACTCCCATTTCACAGATAGGAAAACTGACATGAAGTGCTCGGGAAATTGCTGAGCTTGGAGACTTCCCACAGGGCAGAGAGGTGTCCAGGGGTCAGGACTGAGGCTGGGGTCCCGGGTGCCCCCTTCCCTCCTTAGATCTCTCTACTTGCCCCTCTCCCTCTCCCAGGACCTCATCAGTCCCTGGGTTTCTCTCTGAAGAGCTGCATCGAGACAACAAACTCCCTTCAAGCAACAGCAGTCACAGGAATGGAAGTTAATTTTCACCAAGTGCCAGAATGCAGTGGGGTTTAAAACAGAAAGCAGGATGCCGAGAGAAATTAAGGAAGACATTTGTAAATGGAGAGCTACACCGTGTTCCTGGACTAGATGACTCAATATTGATAGTGTCAATTCTCCCCAAAATGATCTGTAGATTCAGCACAGTCCCAGTCAAAGTTCCAGCAAGTTTTTTGTGGAAATTGACAAGCCTATTCTAAAATGTATATGAAAATGCAAAAGACCCAAAATAGTCAAGATGGATTCCCAGGTGGCACAGTGGTAAAAGAATCCACTTGCCAATATAGGAGACCCAAGAGACATGGGTTCAATCCCTGGATCGGGAAGATTCCCTAGAAAAGGAAATGGCAACCTACTCCAGTATTCCTGCCTGAAAAATTCCATGGACAGAGGAGCCTGGAGGGCTATAGTTCATGGGGTCGCAAAGAGCCGGACAAGACTGAGCAGGAGCATGCATGCAGATTATGAAGAACAACAAAGACGGATGACTTAAACTACTTGATTTTAAAACTTTCTATACAGCTACAGCAATTAAGACACGGTTTAAGGGTAAGCAAACAGACCAACAGAAGAGAACAGAGAAAACCAAAAATAGACCCACCCATACATGGTCAATTGATTCAGGACAAAGACACCAGTGCAATTCAGTGGAGACAGATTTTCTCTGTGCCTCCAACCAGCCTGGCCCCATGTTGGGCACCAGAGGTGGGGAGGAGGCCGAGAAAGGAGATAATGGGGGGAGGGGCTCCCCCCTTTTGGTGAGAGCGGGTGGTCTTATGCCGTGTGTGTGTGTGTGTGTGTGTGTGTGTGTGTGTGTGTAAGAGGCTGACCTTCCTGTTGAGAGGGCCTGGGAGCTCTGACCAGCTTGGCGAGACCCTGAGAACTCCACAGCTTCCTGTGACTCCAAAGCCCATATTTTCCGCAGAGGGATACTGCACTGTTGTGTTGCTGGGCCGAGCCACACAAAACCAAAGGTGCACGCTAATGAAGAGCCGCTGCCAGGAGGGGTGTAGCCTGGGCCCCCGGGTCCTTTCGGCTCCAGAGTCTGCTTCATCCAACAGCCAGGCCAGGCCAATTATCCCCCACCCCACCCTGTGTCCACTAAGCAACTCTCTGGAGACCAGAGCAGAGGCAAGAGGTTTCAGAGGCAGCTGGAGGGCTTGAGGGCAAAACCAAGGGGCACCGGGGCCGGAGGATGGCAGGCAGAGAGGCCAGAGAGTGCTCAGGGAATGGTGATGAGAGGTGACCTCCCTGCCCACACAGGTGTCCTGTTTCACAAAGGCTGGCACACAGAAGGAAAACAGGAGCGAGGTGTGCCGTGCCCCTGCTCCTGGCCGGGGAGATCTGGAGGGCCCAGGCGCTCCTGGGATGGGGCTGCTCTCAGAGTGAAAAGGAGAGACAGGCCTGGGAGGCCTCCCCCTCCATAAAGCCTGCGGCAGAAGGCTTGAGACAGAGCTGACACTTCTTGAGGACACCCTGTGTGCCACTTCTTGCGTGCCGCCCCCGTGCACTTGAATCATTTAATCCCCAGGACCGCGCTCTGAGGTCAGCGCAATTACTAGTCCCAATTTACAGATGAGATAACCAAGGCACAGAAATGTTAACTAACCTGCCCAAGTACTGAATGGTGGAGACAGGATTCAGACCCAAGTAGCCAAGCTGACCGAGACTGCCGGGACGGGGCGTGCGGGGAGGCGCTGGAAGGGTGTTGGGGAGCAGAGGGCCCCCCGCCCCTCAGATCCGCCGGAGTCTAGTTGGGCGCGGTGCCTTCCGCGGTCGCCATGGCGACGCGAGCAGGGTGGGAAGGAGGGGAGAAGGTGGGGGAGGAGAGCGGCCCTGCGCATTGATCTCACTTCAGTCAGATTCAATCCCGAGTGAAAATGGATTTTTTAATGCGTCTATTAGCTGCTTTGAAAACGCAAATTGAGTTCAGGAGAGACGCAGGCCGCCATCAGAAAACAATTTGGCGTCTGAGGCCCTGGGGGGCAGGGGGCGCCCCAGAACGAGGTACCCACCCCTCAAGCCGGAGCTTAAGTCTTGGCGAGGGGGATAGGGAGGAGGTACCCTGCGGCTGTTACCCCTCCCCAACCCCCAGGGTAAGGGGTTCTAGCGGGAGACAAGGGGCAGCTCTTTCCCAGAAAAGAGCAAATTGCGGTCCCCAGAGGGAAGCCACTTCTCGTGAAGTGCACAATCCCGGAAGGCTTCCTGGATGAGGCAGGATTCTGAGGGGCCCTTGAAAAGTCACCTTCAGCAGATCCCAGGCTTAGGCGAAAAATAAGGCCCCAGCAAGCCTTGGCCCAGCGCTTTAGAATGTATAAAAGGCTCCCTCTCTAGCTCTTCCTTACTTGAGTCCTCCTGAGGGCTACAGAGAGCAGATTGCAAACCCATTTCACAGTTAAGAAAATCGATGCACACGGGAAGGTGTGTTGCCGGTATCATTCTGGAGGGGCCCAGGCGGGCTAGAATTCCCCATCCCTGTTTTGTGAGACCCACATTGCCGGGAGGGAAAGGAGCTGCAGGAGCAGGCCTGGGTCGAGGGCCTTGGGGAGCAGCGATTGCCAGCTGCGGATGGGGAACACTACCGGCCTCTCCACCAGCGTTGAAGAGAGGTGAGGAGGGGGGTTGCTGGGGCAGGAAGTGAAAGGAAGGGATGGAGGGGTGCGGGTCAGATACCCCATTCTCTCCATTGTCCTTGCTGTGTGTGGAGGCTTCTTTGCATATGCAAATGAATTCATCCTCCCGCAATTACAGCAGTAATCAGGAGCAAATTACCTTCTTGCTGTTTACTTTCAGCGTCCTTAATTAATCTGGTTATTAGACGATTAATGAAGCTTGTTTGGTGAGAAATTCATAGCAAGAATGGAAAAGGGGATGTGTGTGTATGAGGTGTGTGTGAAGTGGGTGGGAGCTGGTGCATTTAGCCAGAAATAGAGGCAGTTCCCAGGAGTCCCCTGGGAGGCCTCTATCTCCCTCCCGGCTGCACACACCCAGACCCGCCTCTGCTTGCCGCCAAACTACCATTCTCAGCTGCTTCTTGCAGCCCATCGCCTCCTCCAGGAAGCCTTTGTGGACTGGAAAAGTGGCCCCTCACATCCTCCAGATGAAGGCAGTGGCCACACACTGGGTGGGAAGTCCAGAGATAGTTCCCTGGCCATCTCTGTTGCCCCCAGAGCCCACTCCAGGCCCCCTAATTCTCAAACTGCCTTGCGTTCACTGCCCACCCCCTGGCGGTGTCCAGAAAGTGTTCCAAAGCTGGCTGGCTGCCTGCCATGGGAAAAGTAACCGCTCACAGCCTGTGGACTGTCCAGAGCGTACTGAGTGTGTCCGCTCCACCCCTACACAACACACTGGGCTGAGAAACCACCCCTGGCTTGAGCGAACACGAAGATCATATTTCTTTTAACAATTTACCAGTAACAGTCTGTGGCTCAACCTGCTCATGCAGTAGTCAGGATTTCTCCTGAGGTACCCTTTCCTTAGGTAATTTCTGGGGTTCCCAAGAACAAGTGCTCATGTTTCACAGTTTTATCCTGGAGTCATTTGTAATCTGATTTTTTTTTTTTTTTTTTTTTTTGTCTCTCCAGCTTCTTTTAAGATCTCTTTGGATTTCTACAGTTTTGCCACAGTGTTTCTAGGCCTGGGTTTCTCTTTACTTATTCTGCCTGCATTCTTCGTGCTTCCTTCCCGGGATTTGTCTTTTTTACAGTTTCTGGAAAATTCCTAATCAACATTATTAAGTGTTACCTTGCTGAATCCCCTCAATTTTCTCCTCTGGAATTCCTAGATGGCATTTGTTAAATTCCTTATTCTATATCCCATGTCTTTTTTCCTCTTGTTCATATTTTTCTCTCTGTGCTGTTATGACTAATGATTTCTTCAAATCTATTTTCCAGTTCACTAACTATCTCTTCAGTTGTATTTAATCTGCTATTTAACCTGTCCATTAGGTTTTACATTTCAACATTATCATTTTCATTTCTGAATGTGTGTTCACTTTCATATTTGCCTGCTTTTCCTGGCCACATTTTTATTTCTCTAAATAGTTAAAACTTTTTTTTTTTTTAATATTCTGGATCTGACCTTTCCAGTATCTTAAATCTTAAAGGTCTAATTTGGCCATTTGTTGTTTTACTGACTCACTCATGAGTTTTTTTCCTCATGTACTTTGTAATTTTGTATTGCGGATTCAAGCTTGGCTGGGTTCTACCCATACAAAACCTGCACGGCAGGAGTTAAGGGAGAGGGTGTCCTTCCCAGAGAATTTGCTTTTGCCTTTGCTTTAGACAGGTGCCTCAGGGGCTACCAACACACTTGGAGTTAATTTCACTACTTGGAGTTTCCTTGAACATACTAATGTTTCCCCTAAACCTCTGTGTGGGCATGCCTGTGGTTATAAACATAAAGGCTTTTCTTTCTACCTAGAACACAAGCTGAAATAGACAAATGTTCTTATCATTTCTCTTTGCCACTGGTGAATTTCTTTCTCTGTCCTTTCACAAGAGGTATAGCTTTGAGAGCCTTGTTTTATGTTTTGTTTTGTTTTTATAGCGGTCTCAATTATAACTCCCTACCATCAGTGTTCACAACCTATCTCTTTCTTCCTCATGGAGCCTTCAACACTCAAGCCTCTAGACCTTTATTTCTGGGCCTGGACAACTGTGTCCCCCAGGAGACATTTCTGGTTGTCACAAGTGGGGAAGGGAGTTGCTTTGGCATCGAGCGGGTAGAGGCCAAGGTTGCTGCCAAATATCCTACGATGCACAGGACAGCCCCTCCTCAACCCAAAATAATCTGGCCCAAAATGTCAACAGTGCTACTATTGAGAAACTCTGATCTCGGTCATGGAAATATATGGGCAAAGGACCTGAGGTCTCCCCAAAGCCTCAGGGCTCCCTAACACTCAGGCTTCCAGCACCCCCTTTTTGTTGGACAGCCTAAAGATTTTCCTCACATTCATTCATTCTGCAAACACAGACATGCATTTAAAAAATAGTTGTGCCTTAAAAAATCATTGTCTCTTATAGAGCACCGCTGGGTATTCTGTGGCGGGAGATGCCTCAGGATACCCACTTGTCCTCCCGCCTGAGTCCACTCTCTACTTTGCTGCTCCTGCTCACCTCTTACCTTCTCTGTCTCACCCCTTCGCCCTGCACCAGTGCACACCTGGAACCCCGCGAATGTTAGTGAAGGTTTGGGAGACAACTCAAAGAGCCCTGAGAGGGTATGATAATGTCCCCACCGGCATCAGTTACTGTTCCACAACTTCCCTCCCCCCCAGATCTCCAGATCTCTCATCACCCTCACCCACAACCTCAGAAAGAATACCATTTCCTCCCTCCAACCCAGGACTCAAGCCATTCCTGCAGCAAGAATATGCATCCCATCCCTTGGAGTCTGCATCAGGCTTGTCCACTCGAATCCAGAGCTGGGCCTACAGGAGGTGCTCAGTGTTGACCAGTTAAATGAATGGATGAGGCCCTGCTTCTGGGTCTGGCAAGGCAATCATAGTAAGTGTACGCATATTTCCTGGCCTCTGGGTTATTCAGCTTCAAAGTGACAACATGTTGGGACAGCCACAGCTTTGGTCTAAATGCACATTTAGGAAAAACATTTCTCTAATGCTTCAAGGGCACAGCCAGGCTAGAGGAGCTCCTGATCTCCATAACTAAATAGCACACTTAACCTTGCAAACTGCAGCATCTGTGCTCCAATTTGTAGTGACTTTACAGTTTCCTCCAAGAACAAATAGGGTGGATTTTTGCTTGTTTGTAACTACAGGGCCCAGCCTGGGATGGAGAAAAAGCCAAGGCAGCCTGTTCCAAAGCCTTAGTTCTCCACCTTCGGAAACCCAAACTGCTGCCACCCACAGCTGGCCTCACCCTGGAAAGAGCAAGGCCAGGTCTTTGTGACCCAAGCGGCCCCTGGAATTCCAAGGTTATTCACTCCATTCATTTGTTTCAATAAATATTTGTAGGATAATTCCATGTGCACTTTTTCAAGCATTTGAAATTTAGTAGAAAATAAAGTCCCTGCCCACTCAGCACTTTTGTTCTCCTGGGAGAGACACAATCAATATACTATGGGATGGGAAGGGGAAGGGGTGTAAGATCTGTGAAAGAAAATGAGGTGAGTCAGTGGCTGGAGTGATGCAGGGTTGCAAGTGGGGGTTTCTGTTTGAGGAGTGGTCAGGAAATGCCTCTCTGGGAAGGCCACTTTGTTCATTGAAAGTAAGTGAGCCAGAACTGGGGGAGGGGAGAGAGGCCTGGGCAGAGAAAGGGAAAGAAAGGAAGGAAAGGGGACTGGACAGACATCAGAGGGCTGCCCCATTGAGTCTTACAGGCCTTGGCTAGAGATCTGACGGGAAACCTGGAGGGTTTAAAGCAGGGACCTGAAAGATTGTAATTTATATGTTCACAGGGTCCCCCTGGCTGAAGCATCAGACCTGTATGAGGGAGTGGGGGCGGGAGGGGGGTTCTAAAATAACCCAAGTTAAGTGAACTAGAAGGGAAGGGGCCAGGGCACAGCTCTTTAAGAATGACAGCCATCAAGGATACGCCATAAACTGGTTAGAACCAATGAGGACCAAGATGGAGGGAAATTCGCCTTCCAGTAGACCTTGAGCCTCATTATACACTGATTGTAACACAATTAGCTAAATGACACACCCACCTGACCATAAAAGGCCAAAAAGTAGGCAGTGGCCCAATTCCTGGAGGTCCCCACCCCTTCCTTGAAATAGTTGGAATGATCCACTCATTAGCCTATGAAATTACCCAGCCCATAAAAACTAACCACAACATGTTTCAGGGCCCCCTGCCTTCTAAGACGGCCCACATTCTGTTTATGGAGCGTGCTTCTCCCAGAGCCACTCTCACCTTCCGAGACGGACTGCTTTCTGCCTATGGGATGTGTATCTCTCTAAATAAATCCACTTACATATCCCTTTGCCTCTCGCTGAATTCCTTCTGTGCTGAGACATAAAGAACCTGAGCATCATTAAGTTAACCATTAACCTCCTGAGACCAGGTGTACAATCTCAATTAAAAGGCAGTAGGTTCGTGTCCCAGCCCATGAGTTCAAGTCTGGTTTTTGGCTGGGTTCGAGTCCCCTCTGAGCTGTGCAGGTTCATAACGATAATGGCGGTTTGCACCAGGTGGGAAGAAGCGGTTGGATTTTGAAACTCCTACGGGCAAGTCACCAAGGACTGACTGACACATTGGATGCAAGGTGGCGATTAGGGATCAAAGTTGATCCCATGGTTTCTGACCTTGAGGTTGGTGGGGCCTCTTATTAAGAGGAGAGTGGGGCAGGTTAGGGGGTCGTCAAACGTCTGGATTTGCACACGCTAAGATGGAGCTGCCTGGTGATGGGGTTCAGAATGTGCTACCCCAAAATATGGCACCTTGGATAGTAAATATTTTAAGCTGAGCATGTTTAAAAATAGCAGAAGCAGGAAGGTCACCCGGAGGAAAGGAGCTTCCTCATCTCCAAAGACAAAATGATGACATGATGGATGCAGGCCTTGCCAAGTTCCCCTAGTTAATTACACTTACCTTTCACTCTAACCTGTCATATTTCTATGCAACTGGCTACTCTTCACCAAACTTAGCACAAAAACAGTCAGGTTTTCTGTCTCTTCAGTTTTTTGTTCCTTATGAAGTCTCCTGTGTCATCATGTAAAACTATGTGAATTAAATGTGTATACTTTTCTCCTGGGAATCTGTCAGTTTAATTGTCAGATCCAGCCAGGGTCCTAAGAGGGTCACAGAAAACTTTTCCCTTTCCTCTCCTGGCAGAACTGGGGACTGGGGAGGGGGCCACACAAGTCAAGTTCAGGTGCAAGAGCAGAAAGCTGGAGATGCACATCTGGGAGCCAAAGTCACAGAAGAAACCTCTAGGGAGAGGGTGCAGCCGGAGAAGTAAGGGAGTCTGTGGCCTGAGCCCTGGACACGCAAACATCCAGAGGTCATTAGCGGGGCCCCATCCTGCTTAAAGCTTCCCAGTGGCCCTCTGGCTGCATGCTGTCAGGTCCTGGATGATCTCCGCTTGGGGTCTCTGACTAAATGCTGCCCTGGTCTCGTTTAACAAAGACTAAAGGCAAGACAAAAAGATTGAACCGTTTCCAAGTAACTTAACCACATTCTGGACAAACCTCAAGAATATTTCTATGTATACAAAAATTGCCAGCACCCTAGGACGTAAAATTCACAATACCTGGCATCCAATAAGAAATTACCAGGTATACAAAGACAGAGGAAAATGTGATGCATAATAAGAAAATAAATCAATCAGTTGAAACCAACACAAAATGACACAATGACGGAATTAGTAGACAAGGATATTCAAATAGTTCTTATAACTGTATAAGTCATTTGGGGGGGATTGTTCTGCCTCAAGGACACTGGTGCTGGCAAGCACCGTTTTGGAGTCTTCCATCTAGTCTATTACTGCCAGGAGCTTACCTCCCATCCAGCTGGCCAGCGCTAGTTCCAGGCCCCCCTGAACCAAAGAGACAGCCACACTGGGACTTGCCCACCCACCCCACCCCTACAGTGTGCTGGCCCCAGCTCCAGGACCTGGCCCCACCCACCAGCAGGCAGCAGTCAACCAGGCCAGGGATCGGCCCCGCCCACTTGTGCACCCGCAATAACCAGCTCTGCCACAAGAGAGGGTGCACATAGGGGGCACCCCTTGAGCATATAGGTCTGGTCACCAGAGAGGAGGTATGCTGCTGGGCCTTATTGGACATTTCCTACATAAAGCCACTTTTCCAAGATTAGGAAGTATAACTGACCTACCTAATACATAAACACAGAAAACTAGGCAAAATAAGGAAACAGAGGAATATGTTCCAAATGAAGAAACAAGACAAAATCCTGGAAGAACTAAGCAAAGGGGAGATAAGCAATTCACCTGATGAAAGAGCTCAAAGTAATTATCACAAAGATGCTCAAAAGGGACTTCCCAGATGGTCCAGGGGTTGGGACTTGGCACTTCCACTGCAGGGGACACAGGTTCAGTCCCTGGTCAGGGAACTAAGATCCCACACGCCACACAGCACGGCCAATAAATAAATAAATAAAATAAAGATGCTCAAAGGACCCAGGAGAAGAATGGATGAATACAATGAGAAACTTAACAGAGAGTTAAAAAGTATAAAGTAGAACCAAGCAGAGGTGAAGAATACAATAACTGAAATAAAAAATACATTTGAAGAAATGGCTTAGACAGCAAAGAATCTGCCTGCAGTGCAGGAGACCCAGGTTTGATCCCTGGGTTGGGAATATCCTCTGGAGAAGGGAATGGCAACCCACTTCAGTATTCTTGCCTGGGAAATCCCATGGTCAGAGGAGCCTGGTGGGCTTCAGTCTTTGGAGTCACAAAGAGTCAGAAACAACTGACTGAGTAACACTTTTTTCAATGAGCATAGCTTAGGAGACCTCTGGGACAACATAAAGTAAACTAACATTTGAATTATAGGGGTCCCAGAAGAAGTAAAGGGTGAGAAAGGGGCAACGAATTTATTCAAAGAAATAATAGCTGAAAACTTCCCTCGCCTGGAGAAGGAAACAGACATCCAGGTCTAGCAATCACAGAGTCCCAAAAAAGATTAGCCTTCAGAAGTCTACACCAAGACACATTGCCATTAAAATAGCAAAAAAATTAAAAGAGACACTTGTAAAAGCAGAGAGAGTAAAGGGAACCCGCATGCACTATTGGTGTGTATGCCAACTGGTGCAACCACTATTGAAAACAGTATGGAGGTTCCTCAAAAAATTCAAAATAGAGCTACCATACAATCTAGTAATTCCACTTCTGGGTATTTTTCCAAAGAAAACAAAAACATTAATATGAAAATATATATGCACCCGTATATCATTGCAGTATTGTGTACTAAAGCCAAGACTTAGAAGCAGCTGAAGTGCCCATCAAAGGATAAATGGATAAAGAAGATGTGGTATATATATAAAATGGAATATTACTTAGCCATAAAAAGGAATGAACTCTTGCCATCTGAGACAAGTGGATGGACCTAGAGGGTATTCAACTAAATAAGATAAGTCAGACAGAAAGACAAATACCATATGACTTCACATGTTTGTGGACTCTAAAAATATAAAGTCAAGGCTATGGTTTTTCCAGTGGTCATGTATGGATGTGAGAGTTGGACTATGAAGAAAACTGAGCACCGAAGAATTGATGATTTTGAACTGTGGTGTTGCAGAAGACTCTTGAGAGTCCCTTGGACTGCAAGGAGATCCAACCAGTCCATCCTAAAGGAGATCAGTTCTGGGTGTTCACTGGAAAGACTGATGTTGAAGCTGAAACTCCAATACTTTGGCCACCTGATGCAAAGATCTGATTCATTGGAAAAGACCCTGATGCTGGAAAAGATTGAGGGCAGGAGGAGAAGGGGACGACAGAGGATGAGATGGTTGGATGGCATCATCAACTTGATGGACATGGGTTTGGGTGGACTCCGGGAGTTGGTGATGGACAGGGAGGCCTGGTGTTCTGTGGCTCATGGGGTTGCAAAGAGTCAGATACGACTGAGAGACTGAACTGAACTGAAAAATATAAAACAAATGAATGCATGTAACAGAACCACACTCACAGATACAGAGAACAAGATTGCCAGACTGGAGAGGGATCAGGGGATGAGTGAAATAGGTGAGGAAGATTAAGAGGTACAAACTTCCAGTTATAGAATAACTAAGCCATAGGGATGTATTATACAGCATACAGAGTATAGTTAATAATAATTATAATAACTTTGTATGGTGACAGATGGTAGCTAGACATATCATGGTGATCATTTTGTAATGTATAAAAATATCAACACACTATGTTCTATGCCTGAAACTAAAAAATACTGTAAGTCAGTTTTACTTAAATAAATAATTTTAAGTTAAAAAAATAGAAACTATACAAAATGAAACACAAAGAGAAAAAAGATTGGAAAAAAAGAAAGAATAGAGCATCCCTGAGTTATTGGAGCAAGATCTCACATACATGTAATAGAAGTCCCCCAAGGAGAGAAGATACAAGGAGGACAGAAACAGTTCTGAAGAAATAATGACCAAATCTTTAAAAAAAAAAAAAAAAAAAAAACAAAGACTATTAACCTACAGATCCAAGAATCTCAACAAAATGCAAGCACAAGAAATGCAAAGAGAACCACATCGGGGCCCGTCATAATCAAACAGCTTCAAACCAGTGATAAAGAGAAACAGTAAAAGCAGCCAGAAGGAAGTGACAGTACATCCAAAGGGACAAAGATAAGGATGATGGCACGTTCTCCTTGAAAACAACAGAAGCCGGAAGACCGGGAGCAACATCTTTAAAGAACAAAGATAAAGGCTGAAAGCTGGGAGAGGAGCTGAGAGACTGTGCTCGCCACCCAGGGGTGACAGGTGGTGAGGAAGTGAGGTCCAGAGATGGCAGCGGGCGTGGAGGAGAGGGCAGAGAGGGTGGTGAGAACTCAGCCACAGATGAAGGTGGGAAGGGGAAGTCTAGGGGAAGGTGCCGGCTTCTGAGCACCAAAATGAGGAGCAAGGAAGCTGACCACGTTTAGGAGAAGACTGATTTCCACTGTGGACCACTCACAAAGAGAGAACCTTGCAGAGCTGCAGCCAGTGGGGTGCTCAGAAGGAGTTTTGGAAGCCAAGAGAGAGATAAATTTGGCATTTATTTGATGATCTATTAGGCAGGATAGAAAAGGCTACAACTTAGAAAACAATCTTGGGACTTCTCTGGGAGTCTAGTGGTTAAGACTCCATGCTTCCAATGCAGGGGGCACAGGTTCGATCCCCAGTCGGGGAGCTAAGATCTCACATGGGGCATGGCCAAAAAAAAAAAGAAAAGGAAAGAAACCAATCTTGATATCGCAGCATCCTAGCAAAAAAGGAAATTTATCTCCTGTGCATACAAAGTTCACCATGGGACGGCAGAGGCTCTCCCCCAACCAGTGATTCAGAGACATGGGTGACCTGCATCTTACGTGCCGCCATCTCAGCGTGCAACTTCTGAGGTCGCCACAGCAAGAGAAGGAAGGGCCGGAGGAGGCAGACCTGCGGGCTTCCGGAAGCGACAGGCACAGTTGCTGCTCACAGTTCATTGACCGGAACTGGTCAAGTCGACTCACCCCAGCTGCAAGGGCGCCTGGGGTGTGCAGGGGAGGTCACGGTGGCGTGCTGCGAAAGCACTGAGGAAGAAGAGAGGAGCAAACGGCCGGCCTGGAGCCCCAGGGGGAGCCCTAGCGTTTGAGGAGCAGGTGGAAGAAAATAAGCCCCAGAGGAGGGCGGCGGGTGGGCAGAGAAGGAGAGGAGGGCGCGTTGTCATGGAGGGCGAGGCAGCCGAGACTCCAGGGTGGGCCCTTGTCCCCTCCTGACCGCCCCTGCTTTCCCGATTTTTTGTCGTGCTTTCCCGATCCTTTTGTCGTCCTGAAATCTCCTTTGGTAGGTAGTCTCTCCATTCTCGGGTGCAGACACTAAAGTTAGGAGAGCCGAGTGTGACGTGGGCGCCTGCGTCACAGGGGCAGAGCTAGGCCCAGCTGTCTACCTCCCTGGATGGTGTGCACAGACTGCCCCTGCCCTCCAAGCTCGGACCACACCCCACCCCGCCCCAACTTTCCCAAGGACAAGCTCAGAAGGGACAACGGAGGTGGTTTACAGGGTTCTCGGGAAACCACACCTCCCCTAACTTCCTAGGTTGACCAGGATGGTGGTGGAGAGGGTCTTCTGGGGCCTTTCAAATCTTGACAAACCTCTTGACTCTCCAGGCCTCAGGTTCCTCCTCGGCTACTGTATGCGTGAGAGGGCAGAGTGGATGGTCGGTGGGGTCCTGCCCCACTTAGACATCAGTTCTATACCTACTTCGCCAATGAGTCCATCTCCCACCCCGTGACAGAGGGCAGGGCTGGCAGGCCCACCCAGGACTGGCCCCCGGCTCCCCAGCCACCCCCATCGTTTCTCCATCCCCTTCCACTGCCCCCCAACACCAATAAAACCTCTTCCTCCAATGACACACAGGCCCGCAGGGGCTGGGGATGCCAACCAAGGGTCTGATTTGCATACTCAAGCCCCTCCCCCACCCTTAGTGTGTGCACAGTTGCCATAGCAACCAGCCCCAAAAGCCTCTTCTCTGCAGTCGCCTCCCCTTTCTGTACCACTGGAATGTTGGCTGCCTACCCAGGCTCTGGGGGCTCAGAGCTCAGTACTTCCATTAATGAATGAAGAAACCGGGGCCAGAGAGGGAAAGCAACTTGCCCAAGGTACACATCGAGTTAGCAGCCAAGCCTTTACTTAGAGCCCAGGTCTCCTGGTTTCAAATCCAAGCTGCTCATCATCCTGGAGTGGGGGGGTGGGTAATGGGGCAGATGGGAGCTACTCCCCATCCAAAAACCAGAACACTACATCCATGCTCGCCTTGGGCCTCTAGGGAAGACCTTGAGAAGCTGCAATGAAGAAATGAGCCATTGGACTTTGGGCACAGACTCAGTGATAGAACTGAACGCTGGGGGTGGGGGTGAGGCTGTGGAGGTGGCGATTCAGCTAAACAGGTCCCTCCGGGTCTCCAGTCCAATCCCCTCCCCCCAGTCCAGTCATTCAACAATATTTATTATATGCTATGTGTGGGGACTGTTCTAGATTCAGCTTAAACTGACATTTGTGATTTGTAATCAAGCTAACAAAAAATTCCTGCCCTGGTGGATCAGACCTTCTGGTGGGAGGATGAAGACAAGGAACAGACCACAGGCACATTAGGATGACGTCCGAGATAAAGCAGTGGAGGGAATGCTTGCTACTTGACTGAGGGTGATCTGGGAAGTCCTTTCAAAACCTACCTGTCCTCATTCCACACCTTCAGAGCAGTTGATGTCTTGAAACCTGACTCCTATATTATGACTAACCATTGCTGTGTTTGGGGAGAACGTGCTTTGACCCAGAAGCCTGAGGCTTTAGCAGTAGACTTTGCAGTAGCACAGATGACAGGCTGGAAGATGTTAGGGGGCAGGGGCCTCCCTGAAACGACCTGAGCAGCTGCCTTGTCTGTTCCCAGCACGGCCTGCAGGCTCCAGAGTCTGATTTCAGATGCCTAGAAAGGATCGCCCCCCCCACCACTCACAGGCACCAAAATAATGACTAAAGTGCAGTAAATGGAAGATAAAGAGCTCAGAGCTAGAGAGAACACCAAGTCACAAGTTCCTGAGGGAGAACCAGGTGCCCAGCTTGGCTGGTAGACCCCTTTCTGGGGAAGGAGTTTTGTTGAAATTTTCAAACATACGTAGCAGGAGAATAGTATCATAAGCTCTCAGATGCCTGAGCACAGCTCAAGAATCATCAACTCGGGATTTCTCTGGTGGTCCAGTGGTTAAGAATCTGCTTTGTGATGCAAGGGACACACAGGTTTGATACCTGGTTAGGAAATTAAAGGGCTTCCCAGGTGGTGCTGTGTAAAGAATCTGCCTGCCAATGCCGGAGATGCAAGGGACGCAGCTTCAATTCCTGGGTCGGGAAGATCCCCTGGAGTAGGAAATGGCAGCCCACTCCAGTATTCTTGCCTGGAAAATTCCATGGACAGAGGAGCCTGGTGGGTTACAGTCCATGGGGTCGCAAAGAGTCGGACACAACTGATCACAGAAAGAGCCCAGGCATGCAGCAATGAAGACCCAGAGCAGCCCCCAAAATTATCAACTCAGGGTCACTCTGGTTTCAGTTCCACGCCCTTTCTGCCCACTGGAAGCCTCTGGCTTTTCTGGAATACTGGGACTGGTTTTATAAGGAAAGGACTGGAAGAACAGAAGCTCCCCTTCCCCAAACCTAACCTGAAAGAGAAGGACTCCAGAAGCGGGGGTGCGGGCAGCCAACAAGGGGGGAGTCTTGGATAGAGTAGTCAGGGCAGACAATGAAGTTAGGAGGCCCCTGGGGTACCTGCCCCGAGGATAGGGCTCCTAGGCCTGCTGATGGAGCAGAGGGTCCTGACCGAGGGAGCCAAGTCCCATTTCCTGCCCCAACTTCATCTCTTTGTTTTCTTTCCCTCCTCTTTTCCCCCCTCACTCACAATAAAAACATAATTATGGGCTTTATAAAAAAAAAAAAGGCAAATTATGGTGACATGCTTTAATTATCTGCCAAGCAATGGCGGGCTGAATTACACAGGCACGGCCCTGGAGGTTACCTAAAAATAAAGCAAGAAGCCTCATTAGATGCTAATTGCTGCTTTTGCCAACTGAAGTGAGATTTTGGCACCGTGCACAATTCAGCACTGGGGTGTCTGCAGAGAGGTCCAAGCCCGGGGAAGCTCAGAGTGCCAGGGCCAAGGCCTGTGGGGCATCGGGGCAGGGCAGGCACAGGGGTGGGGGTGGGGCGCTCATGCCAGAGGACAGCCCCTCAGTCTCCCCTCAATGCTCAGTGGCTGGATGGAAACCCCAGGCTGGGGGAAGGGCACCCAAAAAAGAAAAGGGTCCACAGGACTTCCCTGGTGGCCCAGTGGTTAAGATTTTGCTTTCTGATGCAGGGGGTGCAGGTTTGATCCCTGGTCAGGGAACTAAGATCCCACATGCCTCATGGCCCAAAAAAACACAAACAATATTGTAACAAATTCAGTTCAGTTCAGTTCAGCCACTCAGTCCTGTCTGACTCTTTGCAACCACACTGACTGCAGCAAGCCAGGTTTCCCTGTCCATCATCAACTCCTGGAGCTTGCTCAAACTCATGTTCATCGTGTCGGTGATGCCATCCAACCATCTCATCCTTTGTCAGTCCCCTTCTCCTCCTGCCTTCAATCTTTCCCAGCATCATGGTCTTTTCCAATGAGTCAGTTCTTCACATCAGGTGGCCAAAGTATAGAAACTTCAGCTTCAGCACCAGTCCTTCCAATGAACATTCAGGACTGATTTCCTTTAGGATGGACTGGTTGAATCTCCTTGCAGTTCAAGGGACTCTCCAGAGTCTTCTCCAACACCACAGTTCTAAAGCATCAATTCTTCTGCGCTCAGCTTTCTTTATAGTCCAACTCTTACATCCATACATGACCACTGGAAAAACCATAACTTTGACTAGACAGACCTTTGTTGGCAAAGACATGTCTTTGCTTTTTAATATGCTAAGTTGGTCAGTAAAGACTTTAAAAATTGTCCATGAGTGCTAAGTCATTTCAGTCGTGTCCGACTCTTTACGACCCCATGGACTGTAGCCGCACAGGCTCCTTTGTCCATGAGATTCTCCAGGCAAGAATACTGGAGTGGGTTGCCATTCCCTCCTTCAGGGGATCTTCGTAACCCAGGGATTGAACCCGCATCTCCTGCAGATCCTGCATTGCAGGTGGATTCTTTACCGCTGAGCCATCCAGGAAGCCCAAAAATGGTCCACATCAAAAAAAAAAAAAGAAAAAATATTTTTTAAAAAAAGAGGGCCCCCCAAAAAATAAAATAAATAAAATTTTAAAAAAATTAAAAAAGAGGCCCATTAATCTGACCTCTGGCTGGGGAGGGGTCCCACAGTCCCCTTAGAAGATAAGCATCCTCCTGTGGGCTCCCAAGGACACTTCCCTGGGCCTGGAGGCTGAAGTGGGGCAATGCTCCTAGAGTGGGGCTACGAGACAACTCTCTGGCCTCCCTGCCTCTCCTTCCAGGGACCGAGAAGGCACGATGGAAGAAACAGAGCCCAGGACATCGGAACTCAGAACCAGCCCCCCTGAGCTGGAAGGGATCCGAGCTTGGATACTGCTCCTGCAGCTGAGCTCCCAGGGTCCCAGGAATTCCACAGAGGTGGCCCGTGTGCCCAGCTAGCCTGGGAGCCCAGTGGACCCCTGCTCAGGGCAGTTAGCAGCTTAGTCTTGGTTTTGAGCCTCAGAAAGCGTTTTAGTGGCATTGTCCCCACGCTGGCTACAGAAACCCCAAGGGCTGGTACCACCCCTGGCTTGCTCACTACTGTGTCCCGGGGCCTGGCTTGTACCTGCACGCGTGCATGCGCGCCCAGCCGCTTCAGTCGTGTCCGACTCGTTGCTGCCCTGTGGACTGTAGTCCACCAGGCTCCTCCGTCCATGGGATTCTCCAGGCAAGAATACTGGAGTGGGTTGCCATGCCCTCCTCCAGGGGATCTTCCCAACCCAGGGATCGAACCCTGGTCTCTCCCACTGCAGGCGATTCTTAACTGTCTGAGCCACCAGGCAAGCCCGCGTAGTATGTAGTAGGCACTTAGTATCTGTTGAACGAATACGGGAAGCGTTAGTACCAGATTTGTCTGGTTTTCCCCAGACTTTCTTGGTTTTAGCACTGAAAGTCCAGGAGCCCAGGAACTCCCTGAGACCCCAGAAACACTAGGTCGGAACTCCACCCTCCATCTGTTGCACATAAACATATTTCAGTCCCACATGTTGGCCTTTTAACACACAGCTAGTGTTAGGTAGCTTGGTCTTGCACTGGAGTGAACTACAGGGCCTGTACATGGACTTAAGGACCCTACCCCAGAGCTTCTGGTCCAGCCAGCCTGGGTTGGGGAGAAACCCATAATTTGATTTCCTCCTTTTTTTTGCCCATGGCCATGCCAAGCAGCAGGCAGGATCTTAGTTCCCTGACCAGGGATCGAACCCATGCCCCCTGCCTTGGGAGCACAGAGTCTTAGCCACTGGACCGCCAGGGAAGTCCACCATAATTTGATTTTCTAACAAGTTCTCAGAGATGCTGATGCAATGCTGATGCTGATTTAAGATTCTGCTGAGGGAACACTGATTTCCCTAGCCCACTGAGCTGTCCCTGATCCCCTGGGGAGCTTGTAGAGCAGACCTATGCTGGCCCCACCCAGGGGACCTCAGATGAGTCCATCTGAATGGTTCTGGTGGGGTTAGAATCTCCACTAGGTAATCCTGATATCTTGCCCTGGGCAGGGCGGGGGCTGCCTCTGACCTCATCCTGGGGCCTCTCGGAGGCTGAGGCCCTGGGGAAGGGCTGAGCACAGCGCAGAGCAAAGGTCTCCAGGGGGCCAAGGACACTGCAGATCCCCGCATCTTACTGAAATAGAAAATTCTGAAGATACAAGTATCTGTCCACATTTCTCGGGTGTCCCTTGAGCCTGGGAATCAATAATATGGGATGGAGAGCAAAGATGGGCAGCCAACTGGCCCGGGACGGTCTCCCCGCAATGTGCGTCAGGGCAGGCCCCATCCACACGCACCTGTGGGCCCCCAGCCCCAGCCCCAGCCTCACGGAACTAGGTCTCCATCGTGATGGGCCCCTGGGATGCCCGCCATCTCACAGAGCTGCAGCAGGCCTGCCTCTCAAAAATCCTGCTGGCAGCGGGTCCTTCCTCCTCATCTCTGGACCATCTCTGGACCTACTCACCTCTCCTCTGTACACCAGGCCCCTGCTGGGAATGCACAGCCCACCCAAGGCTTCTCCACTTAACCCACTCACCCCCGCTGTCATGTTGCTTTGGGCCATCAGCATTTCTAGAGCCCCAGGCAGGCCGGCCTAAGCCCCACGCAGAGCCCACCCACTCTGGCCCTCAGCCTCCTCCTCCCTCTAGGAGGCCTTGAACTGCCCTCCTCTGAGTGCCAGGGGGACAGAGGGGGCAGCACCTGCCTTGGAAGGAACATGACTCTCCCCGGAACCTAGAAGGGGGCCCCACAGACACAGGGGGCACCTGGGGAAGTCCCGGGCTGAGTGTCAAGCCCTTGGGTTCCAGGCCAGGCCCTCGGTCCAGACCCAGCCCAGCAATCACCGTAGAGGACCTGGGCCACTGAGGGGACAAGGTGTCCAGGCAGGGGGTGCGGTCAGAGAGCTGCCCCTCTTCCACATCCCCTCCCTCACGCCACCCCTTATACACTGCCTGGAAGCTTCTGCAAGGTGCTCGGGGACTGACAACCTAGTTTTGCACCATTACACTGGGCAGTGAGTAGAATCTATTCCAGGTCTACCCTCGGAATAGGGGGTATCCGGGTCTATCCCCCAGGAAGTCTCAGGGACCACCCTGAGAAAGCAAGATGATGGTGTGAGACCCCGTCCCCCACTCCCTCCCTTACACACATATCTATTGAGCACACAGTAGGTGCTGCACACACACACAGTCTCACATGGACCCCCAGAACAGACTCCCGGGCACCGCCCGCCCCCAGGAGGATGGAGGGGCCTGACACGTGATTGAACGCCCACCTCACCTCCCACACACGCCCACACCTGCCCCACACCTGGGCCCCGCCGGCCCCCACCAGGCCCCTCCAGGTATCAGAGGAAGCAGGACTGGGGGGGCCGGGAAGGAAGGGGCGGCTCCGGCAGCTGCCGCCTGGGGCCTCGCCGTGTCGCTGGCCCTGTAATTTACCCCTGGCAGGGCCCAGCCCCTGAGCAGCTCGGTCCCCACCTCCCAACCTGCCGCGGATGCCAGCTGCTGCGAACACACGCTTCCACTTGCAGGGGGCGGCATCCTCGTGACATGGGTGTGATGTGGACTCACACCCACTGGAGCCTAAGCAGACAGACACCCCCACAAGACAAATGAGCTTGCCTATGGAGGTTCAGGAGTACACGCACACACACACACACAGAGACAAAACAGACAGACGCACAGGGCTGGGGGAGACACACATATACTCCTGTGCATGCACCTGGCCCACTTGGCCACGAGCCACACACTCATCACAGGGCAGCCACACATCGTCCCAGCACCTGTGGCCTGGAGACAGGACGGGCAGGAGGGGAGCGCTCTGGGTGCTAGGGACCCTGGACCCAGTGTCTCAAGAGGAGCGTCTCCTGGCTGGGAGGGAAGGAGCGGATCAGGTTACGGTTGGCACCCCCCTGCCCAGGGACTCTCCAAGACCCCACCTGAGGCCAACCCAGGAAGCAGCCTCACTGCCTCCAGCCCTGCATCCCTGTCACCCAGTTCCTCCTTCCCTGCAACCACAGGGCCTCCAGCTTCGGGCTGAGCCAGGGGTCCGACCGCAGGCCCCTCAGTGGATGTGGAGCCGGGGTGCAAAACCATGTGTTTATTTTTATTAGAAATGTTCTTGGTATAAAAACAATCATGCGCTACACATTGTCAATAACCATCACCAGACACCCAGGCACTGAACTCCGTGTCATCGGCAGGAGGGGCAGGCGGGCAGGCGGGCAGGACACACGGCAGACGGGCGGGGGGCAGGCGGGCAGGCTGCGGGCCACGGGGACGCACACAGAGGCCACCAGGAGGACGCGGCACTTGGCAACACACTCGAGATTTGTTTTTGTTTTGGCTTTTTTGTGTTTTGATTTTTTTTTCCCCTTTTCTTCTCTTTAGCGACATGTAGGATTTGGCGAATCGGCAAGAGATGGCAGGGAGAGGGAAATGAAGGTGAGGAGGGGGCTGAGGACAGGAAACAAAAATGCACGAGAGGAGAGATGGGCGGAGCACACGAGAAAAGATGGGGAGAGCTGGAGACGGCAGAGAAAAGGCAGAGACAGAAAGAGAGGAGATACAGAAAAAGCAGAGAGCGCATAGACAGAGACACATGGCGAGAAAAGGTGATACAGAGAGAGGAGAGAACGTAAGACTGGGATGGAGACTGAGTCACCAACAGGACAGGCAGAGACAGGGAGAAAACCAGCGCCGGGGGGCCTCCCAACCTGAGCCTCAGTGGTTTGGGGTGGGGAGGGGCCGTGGTCCAGGACCAGGTGCTCAGGTGGCCTGAGGCTTCCCAGCACCCCCAGCCTCCTCCTGGCCCCGGCCCGGCTTGTCCAGGGCACCCAGCAGTGACCGCCGGGGGTCCCACTGTCAGCAGCACCAAGCCACGTCCACGGGCGCCCACAGGCAGGAAGGACATCGGCTGGGCCCCTGGGCGTGGCCCTGGCCCGACGCACCATCCACCAGGGTCTCCGTTGTCTTCCTCCTGGGCGGCTCCAGGGGCTGAGCTAGATGGCATGGTTGGTGTAGGTGACGTAGGTCTGTTTGGTGGCCAGCGCTGGAAGGAGAGAGACCAAGGAGCGAGGAGTCAGGGGTTATCTTCATCCAACGCCCCTTCCTCAGGCATGGCCCTGCCCAGGGCATCAGCACCCACCCCGCCCACTGCGGTGCTTCCCCCAGACCCATCCCGCCCACCCCCACACCAGGGCTGCTGGCCTGGCGGGCCCATCCGTCTTCACCCTGTCCCCCCAGGCGGACCCTCCTTGGAGCTCTCCCTGCTGACCCCATCCCTCTGTGGGTGTCACCCCCCACCCCACGGAGTCCCTGCATCCTCCTGATCCCACCAGGATTTAAGAGGATCGTGTTTATCTGTGATATCACATAGCCTTCAAGTATGACCAGGGGAGAGTTTTTAGACATTAAACACACACTTTGGAAACGCACATGTAAAGAATACACACAGACACACTGCCTTGGGGGAATGAGCAAAAATGCAGACAGAGGAGATAACAGAACCAGAGAGGGGCCTCAGGGGGCTGGGCACTGGGGCATGTGGCTGACTCGGCCCTACTCCCACCCCCGGGGAGAGGGAAGTCCTCGGGGGCCCTCAGCCTCATGCAGCCTCGCCCCCCGCCCCCCTATGGGGGAACTATCTCACCCCAGCCCTGAGCACCTCTTATCTGCATGTGTCACTCTGGCTCCCGCTCACCCACCACGGGGGCCAGGGCTGCCTCTCTGGGTGTCTCCCCTCCCCCCAGCCATAGTGAGGGGACCATGTCAGCTGCCCCCCACCCCGACCCCAGGTGTCCCGAGTGCCTCCACTCGCTGGAGTTCAGTTCAGGCCAGGTGAGCATCACCCTCTTGGAACACTGAGTAGCTGAGACCAGAGGGGTGAGGAGCCAGCCCGAATCCTGGGGTTTTTCCTGTCCTGCCAGGGTTCAGGGTCTCCCTCTATGACCTGCAGACACATTTGGGGAGTCAGGGAGGCTGGTCTGTGGTGCCAAGAGAGTAGACTGGATGGGGGACATCATGGCGCCCTCGGTCATAAAACTGCCTTGACTGTCAGGACCCTAACAGCTCAGGACAGCGGGGAGCATCTACTGGGCACAGCCAGGGGTGTCTGCCTGGAGAAGGTAACGTGGAAGACGGCAGGATGGTGGGCAGCACCCTGACCACCCCCAGCTGTCTATCTACCAGTTTTCACTGCCAAGTTAAGGACCATATTTCCCAGACTCCCTTGCAGCCCGGAGTGGCCTCGTGTGACCACATTCCTGCTAATGACAAGTGTCAAGGGCTGTGCGCAGCATCCATACCATCTGATGAAAACAGACTGTTCCCATGCACAAGGAGTGGGAAATGGACCTTTATTGTTTTAAACCACAGAGATTTGGCAGAAATATTTGTTACCATAAAATGATCAAGCTTATTCTTTGGGGGAAAAAAAAAAAGATTGTTTCCTCCCTACTTCCCCTCTTTTCTTTTCCATGGCCAGAAGAGACATCGAGGTCGAGTAGCCCCAGCCATGAGGATGACGACAACCCTCTAGGACCCGCCAGAAAGACACACGGAAGGAACCCAGGTCCCTGCTGCTACAGGGAACCCAGGTCCCTGCTCCCACCATGCACCACGAGATCAGAGAGAAACAAATCTGATTTGAGCCGCTCTGTCCTGGGGCCTCTTTGTCATAGCAGCTCACTCATACAGGCAGGACTGCGGAGACCCTCTCTCAGAGGGTCCCCGGGGTTGCCAGGATGGGGTGAGCAGGAGGGACACCAGGGGACCAGCGGAGAGGATCAAGGAAGAACTGTCTCCTGGCCCGGGCTTAGAGTGGCCTTGTGAGGTAGGCGAGCTGAACTAGTCCCTGTCAGCAGAAATATCCAAGCAGAAGATTAACCATCACTGGGCAGGGGCAGGGAGATTCAGGTCTTAGGTGCCACCTGGACAGGTGCCACTGGAAGGCAGTGGTGTCCACGGTACCCAGGACAGCATTAAGCACCCAGCACAGCACCGCACGGAGTGTGAAGGACACCCACCTTCATTTCTAAAACGGCCTACGTCCCGGGAGGCTGGAGGACCAAGGGTGGAGAAGGAGCACGGCTGTGACCTCAGCAGTTCCTCCCCTGCCCCGTGAGGTCTCCCGGCCTACAGCAGGAGGGGAGCGGCCCTTTCTGCTGAGACTTCCTTCCCTTCAGCCGCCCCCACCTCTCCACCCACTCTCTCCCCCAGTCTCAGAAAAAGAGCCAGCTGCTGACTGTGACTCTCACGTCCGCAGGCCAGGCTACTGAGCATCAGTTCTCCAGGGCTCCATCACCCCTTGGGTGAACTGATAAAACTGAATTTTCAAACTTGTAAACCCATCGGCAGCTCCTGGCTCAGAGGGGAAGGAAAACCTCAGCAGCAGGATCGCCGCTGACTGCAGGGACACAGAGCCTGAGGTGGGGGCGGTAGGGGTGCGGAAGAGCAGCGGGGACAGAGAAAGTGGGGGTGGGGGAGGGACAGCTGGGCCCCTCCTCTCCTTCCAAGACCAGAGCTGCCTCCTCTAGAAAACCCAGTCCGTGGGTTTCAGAACCTGGAAGCGCCTTCAACCCTCTGCTATAAGCCAGCAGCCCCAGAGCCCTTCAACGGAGCCTCAGACTGACCTTCTGGGAAATGGGAGCAATGATTCCACCCACAGCCCCCAGGAGCTGAGGTTCAAAAGGAAGAGCTCTGGCCATGAGTCAGGACACTTGACATCCAGCCCTGCCCTCACTGGTGTAGGGGATCTCAGCCCCTGCCACGCGGACTTTCTAACAAAGTGAACCGCTCAGAACCTCAACTCCCTCATCTGTAAAATGAGGTGATCATAAGCCCTTACCTGCTCTCAGAAACTGGGTAGATAGAAATACTCCCTAAACCCTGAAAAATGGTAGGTGAAGGGGCCGGGCTAAGATATCGATGAGGACAGGATGGGGCTAGCGACACTCCAGGGGTGGCAGCAGCGTGGAGGGGGACGGGCAGAGGTGTGGCCCTAGGGCCCCAAACCATCCCTCACTGACAATGCCTGGCTGCTGGCTTTCAGTGCCGCTGCCTCAGCTAACAATTAGCTGGGCAGTGGCGGCACGAGCTGTCAGCCCCCATTTGTCGTCCCCATGTTTTCTCGCCTAATCTGCCTGCAATCGGGCCCCTGAATTATTTATTCTGTTGTTTGTTTAAAGATACGTGGCCTGCCAGTGACAGAGTGAAAAATGTCCCTGCTCCACGGAATGACACCTCCCCACTCCTCCGGCTCACACCCCCACGATCTGGCTGTTTCCAGAATTAATCACCCGGCTCCCGCTCGGCGCCTCCATGGCCGCTGCTGTCCCCGAGCTGAGAAGGTGGGCCTCCAGTCCTCAGTGCAGGGGGCCGTGGGGAGGACCAGCTCTCACCCTGCTCTCTCGGGAAGCAGGAGGCTGGGAAAGCTGAGTCTCCCTTGCCAGACCTGCACAGGGACCCCTCCCTGTCCCCTGTCCTCAGGTCAGCCCAAGTAGAGGCAGAGGCAACAGTGTTAGCCCTGGGGTTCCCTCTGGCCGGTCACAGCGCTATGCGCGCCACCCTCCGAGGTCAGGGTGCTCTCTCCTGCTAGACACAGGGGTCTGAGTGGGCTGATACCCCACTTGCTCTCATGAGCCCTGGAGCAAAGTGGGGCCTGGAGGGATGGGACCCAAGGAGGGTGAGTCTCCCTAGGAAGGAGGAAAAGAAAGTCCGGAGTGTGGGGTGGGAAGCAGCGAGGGGTCCCTGCTCAGGACAGAAGGACCTCGTTAGGGGCTGCACTGGGGGTTCTGCACATCTGAGTGGACACGAAAGACCAGAGGCGGGAAGGCCCATGAGGACACCGCCCCTTCCCATCACAGGCGGAGGGCCCACGTGGCATCTGAAGGGAGCCCCAGGCTGTGTGTAGGTACAGGGAAGTTGGAAAGAAGGGTACACTGTAGAGAATAACATGTCATTTGGTGGACGGTATGGCCAAGTGTTATCAGGGGTGTCAAGCAAAGAAGGGGCGTGCTGGAAGCCAGGTACTAGGCTCTGCACAGAGAGATGGGGAGGACATATGGAGTCACAGTCAAGAGAAAGACACTGCATGGGGCCAGCTAGTCACTAGCTTGCTGTGTGACCTCAGGAGAATCACTCACCCTCCCTGGGCCTCAGCTGGGGATCCAGCCCAAGCCAGGCCTCACAGGACTGCTGTGAAGACCATTCAAAGGGGAGAGATCTCTGGGAAGTGAAAAGATCTGTATGGATGTGGGCAGGGACTTTTCTCCTTTCTACTTTTTCTACAGGTGGGAATGACTGATAACGGAATATTCTTCAGCCAGAGCCCCAGGGCGGGGAGCCTGTAGGAGGGGCTATCCCAGCCCAAACACCTGCTAGGGAGGTCTCCTGTTTCTCCTGATCTCTTGGTGGGTGACAAAGGGGCCCCTCTCTGGAGCCTGTGCTCGCCAATCTCCCTCCTGCTGCTCCCAACAATGTCCGCTTGCAGCCTTTCCCCCAGAACTAGAGGGCGGAAGCGGAGTGCTGCCCCGAAGGGCCAGAATCTGAACCTCTCCTGGGAAAGGGGCTCTTCGTCTCTTCTGCCACCAACAGAAGGCCCCCAAGACTCTTAGAAAGCGGGGAGGCAGGAAGGGCTGCTATTTTAACCATTCGGACCTTTACAGGGGGTCCAGGGAGGGAGTCAAGGTCTGCAGTGGGACCACAAGTTCCCTTCCACCCTGTCCACCTGGAAGCAGTCGGCAGTGTGGCCCGTACAGTCCCAGCCCACAGGCCAGAGGCCTCGGTCTCTACTTAGAGGCAGCGGGACATCACCTGCCGCCATGTGGCCCCAGGAGCCCCTCGCCTCTGAGCCTTCCTATTCTCATCTGTTGTCTAGTCGCTCAGTTGTGTCCAGCTCTTTTGTGATCCCACGGGCTGCAGCCCACCAGGCTCCTCTCTCCATGGGATTTCCCAGGCCAGAATACTGGAGTGGGCTGCCATTTCCTTCTCCAGGGGATTCCCCACCCAGGGATCGAACCCGGGTCTCCTACATTGTAGGTGGATTCTTTACCATCTGAGCCACCAGGGAAGCCCTTCCTCATCTATAGCCTCAAATAATTAAAAGTCACTGCTTTCAAGGCTGCTGTGAAGATGAAAAGTGGCTCCTGGCAGGTGTGGCCCACAGTGGGGGTTCAAGAAATGGTCCCCACTCTTACTGGTCCCTGGAGGCCCAACCTGTCCCCCCCATGCCCTGCCTCTCTCCTTGGACATCTCCCTAAGAACCACAGCTCTGCAGGCCCTGTTCCCCACCCCAGGCCTCACTTACCCATTCCAGGACCGGTGTCCTGAGTCCCCCTCTCTCAGGATCCTGCCTTGGGGCAGCTGGACAAAGCCAAGCTGAGGGATTTCAACTGCTTCCAGACAGTGTCCCCCTCCCCAGGGAGACTGAAAGGGCACAGGCCCGGATGTGGACGCCAAGGTGGAGAAATCCCGAAGTCTCAGGTCACCCTGCCTGAACCAGGCCCCCCATGGCCTCTTCCTAGGTGGGAATAGTTCCCGGGAAGAGAGAGGCAAGAGTTCCCCTCCCAGGACGGGGCGGGGCAAAGCGGGCTAAGCTGGTGCCTCGAGGCTCTCCTGGGTGGGAACCCCGTACGTTGGCCTCAGGGCTCTCCCAGTGACCCCACTGGACCAGACTTAGTTGGGAGCGGGGAAGCACAGACCTGCTCCAGGAAGAGGGTGGGGCCTAGGCTGGCTAAGCGGGAGAGGGGCGGGGCCTGGACTGGTCCAGAGGGAGAGGGGCGGGGCCTGGGCTGGCTCAGCGGGAGAGGGGCGGGGCCTGGGCTGGTCCAGCGGGAAAGGGGCGGGGCCTGGGCTGGCTCAGCGGGAGAGGGGCGAGGCCGGGCACTCACCGGGGGCTTCCAGGTTCTCACAGAGCTCGGACTTGGCCTCGCCGTTGGGCCGGAAGCTGCCTTTCTGCGTGAACTTGTTGGACATGGTGGCGGCGGTGACGACGGCTTTGAGGCTGCGCTTGCGCTTGGGCACGTTCTGCTCCGGGTGGAAGAGGATGATGTAGACCTTGGGCATGTAGAGCATCCCCAGGGACACCGAGGCGCTCAGACTCACCGAGACCGTCAGCGTCGTCGTCTGGATGTACAGCTGGGGGCGGGCCGGGGGCGGTGTCAGGGCGTGCTCTGCCCCGGGCTCCCGGGGGGCCCTGTCCGAAGCCCACCCCTCAGACAGACACAGCTGGGGACCCCTCCCTGTGTCTTGCTGGTTTCAGGCGGAAGAGAGCCATGGTATAGAGCCTGGATTCATCCTGGCTCCACCACTGTCGCTACGTGATCTTGGCCAAGCCACATCCTTTGGGCCTCTGTTTCCTCGGGCATGAGAGTTCTAGTCCTTACCTCATAGGGTTGCTGTGAGTTTGAAATGACTTAATAAATGGCAAAGGCATGTAAAATAATATCTGGCATGTGGTCAGTGCACACAAGTGTTCACTGTTATGTGCTGGGCAGAGGCCCAGGGGCGGGGCTCTCAGGGGACAGCTGACCCTCCCCTGAAGCAGCCCCCCGCACAGGGCTGGGAGTGAGGTGAACATCGGGAGTGCCTTGTAGTAGCTCCCAGTGGCCATGGCACAGCGCCGTGGCCAGGACCCCCATTCAGTGACTGTCCCCCCCCCATGCCACTCTGCAGAGCAGGTGGCTGGCACAGGAGCCATGGCACCGTCATGATCCACTGATGGCAGCCCAGTCAAAGCTCATTTCACGCTCACTCGCCAGCACTAACAGTGACAGATGTTTAGCAAAATGAAAGCCCATTAATCTGGGTGTCGGGTAATCCATTCTTCAATAGTGGGGCCTTCCAGGCAGGGCCCTACAATTCCCACCGCCCCAGCCTGGGATCCCCTCCCCGCCTCCTCCTTCCCTCCTGGGCCTCCAGGTCTCAGCTGCCCCTCTGGCCTCCTCAGCTAGGGTGGGGCCAGGGGAAGCCCAGGCTGTGGCCCCCAGGTCTATGTATGGGAAAGCAGAAAATGCTCTCTGCCTCCTAGATCTGCTGTTTCTGAGCCTGGGATCCCTCCCCTGGGGCCTGGTTAATGTACCACCTCCTCCAGGAAGCTCTCCCTGACTCCCAGATCCTAGCCAATCCCCCAAGACAGCCTTCACTCCTTGCACCCAGCCCAGCAGTGGGGGACCCAGGTCTAGACCTGAGTCCTGAGGTCACAGGAGCCCTAGCCTCATTGAAAAGTCTCCTGAAGAGAAGGGCCAGGTCCTCTTGTTCTCATATTCTCCCCATCCCCTGCCCCTCCCCATAAATACCTCATGACCTGAATCTGAAGGCCTGTATCTCAGCCACCCTTCCCTGGGGTTCTTGCCTTTGGAAAGGAGCTGGAGAAGTTGGAAGGTCTGAGAGGAGAGAGCTGTGTGACACTGGGGAAGTCTCATCCCCTCTCCAGCCCTCAATTTTCTCATCAGCACAATGGGATGATAGCACCTACCTCACCCAAACCACAAGGATACCCAAGCACAGACTCTGAGGTCACATGAAACTTACAGGGCACTGAAAGAGGGTGCGGGGGAGGAGGCTGGGAGTGTGGCGAGGCCACCATTCAGAAAATGTCACAGACCCAGGGAAATGAGAGCCTGTTCCCCTGTGAGCACACACGCCTCTGTCCTCACACACGACCCACACTCTCACCCATGGGCACAGGACTACCCCCCAGCATGCGGACAGGAAAGGTCATGACAAGCCAGTGGAGGGTGCCAGTCACCTCTCCCACCCTGGAGATGGCATTGGGGCCCCAGGGTGGAAGGGGTGAAGGGGTCCAGGCTCCAGAGTATCATAACAGACCCTTGGAGAAGATAGTGGAGGTCTGAATTCAGCAAGAACAGGCATGTTATCTGGGTCTTCACCATTGACTAGGGGTTCCCTGGGGACAAGGCATGCCTCTGTCAATAGATTTGGGGGTCCCTGAGGGCAGGGGTGTCTCTTCTTTCACACTGGGGATTCTTGGGTATATTTCCAGGGTAGATTCATCTTAGGTCATTTGCCCCCACCTTGGTGATGGGGGGAGGTACCGTTGGGCCAAAATGAGGTTGGTGGGACAGGGCTCAAGGACCCCTGTCTGGGCGGAGTGAGGCCTGCAGTGGACACAGTCCTGGGTGGGGGTCCGGGGACTGGGTTCCGGACTCCACTCCACCCTGACCCACTGAGGGATGCTGGGCCCCCTCCACCAACACAGGCAGAGCTTGCTCCATGGGCACGCACACTGGGTTTAACACCTTGAGTTGTGAGTAATTTTTGAACAAGGGGCCTTCATTCTCATTTGGCACCAGGCCCTGAGAACTATGAAGCCAGCCCTGCACACAGGCCTCAGCGTTTTCAGCCTCGGAGCCTTTTGGCACACAAGGAGGGGTAGAAAGAGGCCAAACTTGAACAAAGCTGCCCCCCATCTGTTGGAGTCCCTCCCCTGGGGGCTTCTATCACCATCCCCAGGCTGGGGGTGGCCGGCCCTGTGCACAAAAGTGGGGTTTGCACCCCACCACTGGCTCCAGCATCAATCGGGAGTCCCCCCAGAAAAAGGTACTCATGGTCACCAGGAGGTGGTAGCATGTTAACCCTATCAGAAAAGCAGCGGTCCTCTGAACCTCCAGCCTACAGGGCTGGGGCCCAGCATAGATGCAAGTCTCCAAAGCAGGCAGAGTGAGAGGCGGCTTCCAGGATGTTCTGGTACCTTCTCTCCCCTCCACCCATCCCCCAGTCTGAGCTGCCCCCTTCCTGCTTCCCTCTTCGACTTTGATCAGGCCCTTGCTCCTCTCGATCCTCTGCAAGGAGCCCTGCACCAGCCTCTCAGGTCCCCACTCCCCGAGTGAACAGGCTATCAGAGCCGGGTTTGATGGGGGAGGACAGGGGTCACCTGGGGCGGGGCAAAGGGCGTGGACAGGAGCCGCTGTGGAGGTGGAAGGTGGATTTCCTGGTTTGCCCTCAGCCTGGTGGGAGGCTCTGAAGAGTTCTTCCCACTTTGGACTGTGGTGGGTCCTGAGATCATCAGAATCTATGAACCAGAAAAATGAACTTCCCTACAACCTGGCCAGCCTCTGAGGCCCACCCCGACCTGGCTGGAGCAGTAATCCCACCAGGTGGAGAGACCGCACCCAGTCAACTCAGGGGCATGGCATGTGGCTGTGCAGCTGAGCCCCGGAAATCTGGCTGGCTGCTCACCAGAGAGACACCAGCAGCCTGGGGGATGCGCGCGGCCAAGCATCCGTGAGTGTGCACACTACTGGACACACACACATGCTCACAGATCCATACCCGGGTCCCCAAACGACGCCGCATTCATTTACACACCTGAACTCACAGCCACACATTCCTGACTCAGATACACCTGGGTTCTCACACACACACACTCCATGTACCTGGGTACACACCTGTATACACACACAATGCACTCACATAATCTGTACACACACCTAAACACACATCTGCACACATACCGCTGACCACACACACTTTATCTGCACACTCGGACACATTCGTACAGCCACAAACCCTCGGTACATACACCTGCCTATCCCCACTCAACCTGTGCACGTACACACACACACACACTGCCATCCGTTGCTCAGTGTGCACATAAAGGCAGGGTGCACAGTGGAGTGGGGCTCCTGTGGGGAGCTGTGTCACGGGTACAGAAGTGCATATACACATACACACTATACATACACACTTCTGTACCCATATACCCATAACCCAACTCCCCACAGGAGCCTCACTCCACTCCAACTACACGTGTGCGTACACACACACACACACCCAGCACCCAGCAGCCGGGCCTGCAGCTTTCATTGGGGCCATTTGTAGCTCAGACGTGACACAGCACAGATCCAAACCCAGGGTTGCCTGAGCCTCTAAGAAGCCTGGTATTCTGAGCTGGAGGGACTTCAGCACTCATGTCCCCACCCTCGCCTCATGCAGAAGCCCAGAGGAGGAGGAGGCGAATCCCATGTCAATGCCATCAGGGGCAGACCTGGGCATCACAGCCACACACTGGTGTGGGCCAGCCTGCTGTGTGACCCGGGGCAGCTCCCTGTCCCTCTCTGGGCCTCAGAGGAGATAATTTCAGAGGCTCCTTTTCACAATCAGTACTGAGGGGCGCCTCCTACAAAGGGAGAAATCAGAGGCAGGTGGGGTGGCCTGGGGTACTGAGAGAGGGCTGGGTGGTGGAGGGGCTGGGACCAGGAGACAGGAACACGCGGGAAGCTGCGCGCTGGCCGCCAGCCAGGGGAGTTACAGGAAGGCAGAGTCAGGGCCCAGAGCACCCTGCCGGCAGCCTCCCAGCTGCCTTACTCCCCAGGGAGGTGAAGGAAGGGGCCTCCTGGGATTGTTGAGGGTAATTTCTCAAGCTGCCAGCTTCCTGGGGTGTGGGCGGCCTCCCCTGCTGGTTCCACGCGCTCCCTGGGCGCTGCGGAGCCCGGGGGCCTCTGCCTGCACCTGCCCGCAATGGGGGGGCCTCCTGCAGGCCTGGAGGAGGGGAGATCCTGACCCGGCTCACACTGTGAGCTGCTCCCCAGCTCCCTGCGCCGGGCCCAAGGGACGCAGGGCAGAGGGTGCGGCTCCTGTCTTCGAGGAGCTGCTGGAAAAGAGGAGGGCACATCCCGAGGGAGGCCCAGGCTTGGGGAGCTGCCCCGGAGCTGCAGGGGTGGGGTGGGGAGGGGCTCCTGAACTAGGGCACCGTCACGCACAGCCCTGCGTCCTGCCGGCTGGGTGACCTTAGACAAGTCACTCCAGCTCCCTCCGCCTCATCTGTAAACACAGATGGTGAATGTACCCTGGCCCGTCGTGTGGCACCTGCTGACCACCAGGCCAAGTGCCTGGCACATGACAAGCAGCCAGCCGTGGCGGCTCTGACCACAACCTCACTGGGGCCCAGTGTCCCTAGGAGCTCAAAGGCAGGCTCACCTTTTAAATACCATCCACATGATGGTGACTCCCCGGGCGCAGGTCGAGCCTGGCCCTCGCCCCTGAACCCCAGACTCACACAGTCAACCACTGAGTCAGCCACTGTCCACTGCCGCTGTGCCGGCCGTCTCAGGGGCTCCGAAACTCAGCCTGCCCGCAGGCATTTCCCATCTCGGCCCCATCGGCTCCTCCGCTGCCTCCCCAATCCTGTCCACCGCGTGTGGACACTCCCCCTTTCCCACTGCTCACACCAACACCCCGGGGGGGTGTCAACCAGGGACCCCCTCTGTGCTTCTCACTCAAGCACTCCACCAGAATCTCAGTCCCCGCTCCCCCGGACACGCCTGCGGGCACCGTCACACCGCCTCCGCCCTGCCACCCTGCTCCCCGCTCGTCTTCCACAGGGCTCACCCCAGAGAGGTCCTACACCCCACCATGGCCCTCCTGCTCAGAGCCCGCAGCGGCTCCTTTCTCACTCCTGGGAAAAGCCAGCATCCTTCCCCTGGCCTCTGGGTCCTAGGCCATCTGCACCATCTCCACCCCCCAACCTTGTCCCCAACCTTTTCCCCACCCTCCCCCCGACTTCCCAGCCCCTGCGTCCTTACAGTGGGCAAGTGGCTTCTACACCCTTCGTGCCGAGTGATTATTACAACACCTGTGAGGACTGCAGACAGGGGGTCATGGCCCACTCTACGATGAAGACGCTGAGGTGGAGGCCAGCTGGCTTGCCCAGGATCCCACAGTCAGACATGGAGCGAGGGTCCTCGGTCCCCCCAGTTTGCCCTCTGTCTGGCCTCTGACTTCAGGGACTCCCAGTCCTCCAGGATAAAACCTCAGAACCCAGGCAGCACTGGGGCTGTGACGTGGGCAGAGTCCACAAGGCCCTTGCGGGGGGATGTGTCTGAACTGAGAGCCCGGCGGAGCCAGCAGACAGCAGCCCTTCGGCAGCTCCAGCAGGAGGAGCAAGGGCCCTGAGCTGACGCTGCCAGGCCTCCCCATCCCAGGCTTTGGGGTGGCTTTGGGGCTGGAAAGGGAGGGAGCAAGCGCCTGATACGTCACCCACCCCCAGGACCCCTGGGGCTCCTCGAGGGCAGCAAGGAGGGAGGAGAGAGAGGGAAGAAGAGAGGCATGGACAGAAAGGAAGGAGGGCTGAGCAGGGAAAGAGGAAAGGGAGGGCCTAAAGAAGAGTGTGAATTCCCTGAGCGTCCAATGGTCAGAACTCCACACTCTCACTGCCAAGGGCCTGGGTTCAATCCCCGGTCAGGGAACTAAAATCGCATGAGCCATGCGACACAGCCAGAAAAAAAGAAAATGCAGAATGAAAGAGTGGGTAGCATCTCAGGGGGACAGAGAGGAGAGGGGAAGACAGGAATGAGATGGGGAGGAGGACAGGACAGGAAGGGAGAGGCAGGGATGAAGAGTCAGGGAAGGTGGAGGGTGGAGAGAGGGTGGGAAGAAGTAAGAAGGACAGAGATGAGACGGGGTGTGGGGTGCAGAGAGAAAAGGGAGAGGACAGGAGAAGAGAAGGGAGGGAGGCAAGAGAGACACAAAAGCTGGAGAGAAAACTGAGACAGGGGAAGGAAAGCACGTCCAGAGGGGCCGGCCAGCCCCGGGAGGCTGCTCCCCGCTCGCCCCCCACCCCCCGGCCCGCCCCCGGGACTCACCTTGTCTGCCGACTGCGAGGTGCCGAAGAAGATGGGGATGAAGGCGAGCCAGACAATGCAGGTGGTGTACATGGTGAAGCCGATGGGCTTGGCCTCGTTGAAGGTCTCAGGCACGCCGCGCGTCTTGATGGCGTACACAGTGCACGTGACCATCAGCAGCATGCTGTAGCCCAGCAGGCAGATGAGCGACAGGTCTGAGATGTCACACTTGAGCACCCCCCTGGCGAAGCGGGGGTCCAGTGTCCGCTGGTCCTGGAAGTCCACCACCGAGTGGGATGGGTCCACCACGAACCACACACAGATGCCCAGCAGCTGCAGGGAGATGAGGCTGAAGGTGATGGCCAGCTGCGAGGCAGGGCTGATGAAGCGCGGGGCGCTGACCGACCGCTTGCCCTGCTCAAAGATGCGGTAGATGCGGTTGGTCTTAGTGAGCAGGGCCGCGTAGCTGATGCTCATGCCGAGCCCCAGGAAGATCCGGCGCAGAGAGCAGGTACCCAGGTCGGGTTCGGCGATCATGAGGAAGGTGGTAGCATAACACAGGAAGATGCCCGCCAGCAGCACATAGCTCAGCTCGCGGCCCGAGGCCTTGACGATGGGCGTGTCGTTGTAGCGCACGAAGGTGACCACCACGAAAAGCGTGGCGGCAATGCCCGCCACAGCCAGGAAGAGGGGCAGCACGGCCCAGGGCGAGTCCCACTCGAGCTTGATGATGGGGATGGGCCGGCAGCCCGTGCGGTTCTCCGTGGGCCGCATGTCGTAGGGACAGGTCTTGCAGGTGTAGCGGTCCACCTGGTACTGGTACCCTGTGCAGGGCTCGCAGTGCCAGCAGCAGGGCATGCCCTTCACCGTCTTCTTCCGCTCGCCTGGCTGGCAGGGCAGGCTGCAGACGGAGCGGGGCAGCTGCTGGCCGCTCCCCGGCCAGAGCATCCGCTCTATCTGTCAACGATAGCACAGGGGAGCCAGCCTCAGGACACGCCGCCCAGGGCCCTGGGCCGGCCCCCTGGCTGGCACCCTGGAACCTTGCGTCTGAATCGCTCCATCAGATGGCAAAACCCAGCTGCCCGGCTGGCCCTGCCAGGATCAACCGAATCCAACAGCTGCATTTAAATAAGCTCCCGGGCACGATTTAGACCTAGATGACCTGCGGGGGATCCTGCTCCAATACAAAACCCCCAACGGTCATACAGAGGCCAGCAGTGACAACCTAGAGTCACAGGGCAGAGCGCGGAGAGCCAGCAGCCCGGACTCCCAGCCCGGTGAGGCCTCGCTCCTCACGGTGGTCCCCAACCGGCCACATCAGCGTCACCCAGGAGCAGGTTGTGGAAATGTAAATGTTTGGCCACCCCAGACCTACTGACTCAGAATCCGAGTTGTTTTGGTTTTTTTTTTCTTTTAATATATTTTTTAATGTGGACCATTTGTAAAGTCTTTATTGAGTTTGTTACAATTGCTTCTGTTGTTTCACGTCCCAGTATGAAGGATCTTAGCTCCCTGACCAGGGACTGCACCCTCATCCCCCGCCTTGGAAACTAAAATCTTAAGCACTGGACCACAGGGAAGTCCGGGAATCTGAGTTTTAACCAAACCCCCCAGGTGGCTGGTGTGTGCACACATCGGGAGACGCGCTGCCTGTGGCTCAGCCCCCAGGGCCTCCTCCGGGTGGCACAGGAGTCAGGTTCAGCAGAGAACAAAGAACAAAGGTTCACTCAGAGAACCTGTAAGGTGTGACTGGGGTGAGTGTTTCTCTGCTTTGAATGAGTGCATTCTGTTACATGCCTCTGAAGACACAACTGCTGCGAGCAAAGGAGCCACAGAAGCTGGCATGCCCTACTGAGGTTGTGTCACGAAGTTCTGGAAAGTAAGCGAGAGCCCCCAAGAGCTCCAGGCTCTGAGCAAAGGGAGCCTGGCCACACTTGGGAGCCATATTCCAAGCATCAGCTCTTAGGAAGGGTCATGCTTAGAGAATGGCTTTGGGGCTTCCCCTGTGGCTCAGAAGGTAAAGTATCTGCAATGCAGGAGGCCTAGCTTCAATCCCTGGGTTGGGAAGACCCCCTGGAGGAGGGCATGGCAACCCACTCCAGTATTCTTGCCTGGAGAATCCCCATGGACAGAGGAGCCTGGTGGGCTACAGTTCAGAGGGTCGCAGAGTCGGACACAAATGAACAATTAACACTTTCACGCTTAGAGAACAGCAGGCCCTTTGTTCTGGGAGCTCACTCCAGGAGAAGGAATAGCCAGTTGGTTTGGGGCTGAAGGGAGGCTTTTAGAGCTGAGAAAAAGGGTGAGTGGGGTGGGTTGGAGTAGGTAGGGTGGAGAATCCAAAGATGGCTTCATGGTAGATGGGGACAAAAATCTCAAGGAGGAAATTTGCCTTGTGGCTCTGGGCATGACCGTCCCCTAGAAGCCAAAGAGCACAGCAGTGACCAGGGCCAGCTCCCATCCTGCAGGAACAAGGGGGCAGGACAATCTCTGGGCACCAGACCTGTGATGCTGCAGGGGGACCCAGGGATCCAGGGGGATGGGGGGTGTTCCAGAAAACTGTGACTCCAGTGGAAAGAGCAGTGAATGAGGTCAAATGTTGGGATCACAGTTCTATTGCTAGCTGGCTGTCTGCCCTTGAGCAAACACCTCAGCCTCTCTGAGCCTTTGTTGTCCTGCCTGATCCAAAGACAGCAGATACAAGGCCACCAGAGCCCTCTGTGACTTATGATGGCTTCCACTTGGAAGTTCTGTCTGCTCCTCCAGAGCATCGGCCCCAGGAGGACAGGGCCTTTGAGTTACTTCCCTGCCATCTGCAGCCCCCAGCCCAGGGCTGGCCTAAGGTGGGGCCAGTGAATCATGGTAGAGTCTCCAAGAAGCAGTGAGGTCTGGCCACCGGAGCGAGAGCCGTCGGGAGGGATGGGGCAGGTGTGGCGGTTGAGGATGAGTCCTGCGTCACCTCCTTCCTCCCCCCAGCTCGACGCTGGTGGAGGGGCTTATATTCCTGGGGAGGGAACCATTATCACTCCCACCCCCCCAGGCCTGCCTTCACTTACCACACCTGCAGAATGGGGTGATAACAGGGCCCACCCCGCAGGGCTGGCATCCCCACAGTAAGGTAACTTGCTGAGAACAGAAGCCGTCACAGCGGGTGCTCTGTAAGGATGAACTGCCTGCCACTGCCAATGAATAGAGGCCCTGCCCCTCCCCGCTACGCCGGATCTGAACGAGACAGGCCTCCATCTGGGCTGGGGTCCCACACTGCCCACACTGCTCCCACCTGCTCAGCAACCCAAGGAGCATCACTGTGGGAATGGGCTCTAGCCCCGCCACGCTGTGTGGCCTTTGGAACATCCCTAGGGCTGGGTTCCCCGAGATACTCCTTCTGATTTGGAAGATTGTCGGGGATAAACGAGATCGTGGGCAGAGAGTGCCCTAAAGAGCTCCAGGGCTTGCAGCCAGATGAGATGCTTACAGGAGGGGACAGCAGGGATGAGGGGTGACTCTCCCAGAATCTGGGCCCCCCGAGCCTGTCCAGTCACCTGTACGTCACACTGTGCCCACCCTGCGCGGCTCACCCTCCATGCAGCGCGGGGACCAGTCAGTCCACAGTCACCTCCTCGCGGCACCAACCACAGGTCCCTTTTATCCCCAAACATGGCGTTATTCGTAGCCGGGGACATCGAGGGCAGCAGGGAGATCCTGAGCCCCTGGCACAGACATGACCTCGAACAGCATAGCTAGGGGACCCAGGAGAAGCCCCTTCATGCCACTGAGGAAAAGGATGGCCTTCCCGAGTGGTTTGATGGAGTCATTCTCAAACAGCTACCCACCACCAGAACCCCACTGTGCGACTGAGCTCTTTGTCATCCTCCTCTGTCCAGACGCACCTCTCCCCGCCTCACAATTTTTCCCCATTCCCACTCCCACCCCCAAGACTCTGAGCCCCCGCGCCCCAGTATGAATACATCTGTCTGCAGGGCTGGCCCTGTGAGGGGAGCAGGCAGGAGGGCCCAGGCCACGGGGAAGGACAGGGGCAGGGAGGGCGGGGGCCCAACTGCCCCGCTCTTCTGTCCTGGAGTTTGGGGGCTCAGGGCCCTCTGATGGAAGGAATCCCCAACTCGGCAGCACCAAACCCGGGCATCAGGGTTCCCCTCCCGGGGCTGGGTGGCTTCTCCCCGCCCCCCTACCCCGCCCTGCCCTCCCTCCGGGGACTTACTCGGAGGTGCAGGTGGTCCGTCCAGGAGCCGATGACCTTGTACTCAGCCGAGCCGTTACGCAGCTGGTACTGGTAGATGTCATAGCGCCCAGGTGCATCTCCGTTCTCATTGAAAGTCACAGGGTTCCCCGCAATGCCTGGGGGGGGCGCCCATGGGGGTCACACACTCCGTTTCTTTGCTGAGCCTTTGCCCAGAGACATGGAGGAGCGTGAGCCCCGGGCAGCAACACCTCTGCATGGAACGTCTCAGGGTGTTTTACTCCCTGGAAGCATCTGAAGAGGTTCCCCTACTCCCACCCATGGAGCCCTGGGACCCCTTCCCCGGGATTGGGTGGTGCCCCCACCTGAGAAGTTGACATTGCGGATGTACTTGAGCAGCTGGGTGCCGTCCACGGGGTCCATACGCGGGCAGAGCCCCACGCGGCCCGGACACAGATCTCGGTGCATGGCGTGCAGCGCGTGGCCCATGGCGTACACAGCGTCGATCACAAATTGCACCTTCCCCTCCTGCTCATACGCTGAGTCCTGCCCGATGCGCTCCCGGTCTGCAACAAAACCGTTCAGGGCGGGAGTGCCCACACGGCCCATGAGTGCTCACAGATGCGCTGTGGGAACCACAGCAGGCTCCCCGGGATACACCCGGGTCTCCTGGCCCCAGGCCCAGGGCGAGCTTCATCACCCCGGGAGACGGTCTCATGGGCGCGCCTGGGGGATGGTCCTGAAAGGCCCACAGCCCTCGTGACGCTACAGCTGGACCCTGTGTGAGCGGGGAAGTCACCAGGTCAGAAACTGCGTCTGTGGATGAAGGCAGTGATGCCCTACAGCAGCTTGGCCGTGGGCAGCCACCAGCCAGGGGCTGCTGCCCCACTATGGGGTACGGGGGGGAAACTGAGGCCCAGAGAGGGTGAGGGGCTGGCCGCAGGTCCCTCAGGCTTCAGGACACCCGATGTCCTCAGTGTCTTCCAGATGCCCCAGACGTCAGAAGTCACCATCATCACCACCCACCCCTCCCCCCTGTCAGTGACCCCCCCCACCCCTCCCCCTTGTCAGTGGCCCCCACTCCTTAGCCAGGGTGAATGAGCTTTGCAAAATAGGGAACCCACCGCACCGCCTTCTCACTGCAAACAGCAGTGGCTCCCTAGGGCGCCAGGCCTCCCATCCTCACCCTCTGGTCTCTGGGCACACCCAAGCCTTTGCTCTGGGTCCTGTACAAACTCTCTGGCTGCCTGAGGTCTTGATGACTTGTCAGTAAAAAGATCACCATCTTGCCCCACGGAAGTGCTGTATATGAGATGAGCTACAGAAAATCCGTGGCACAGAGGAGCTGACCAAGCCACATTACGGTGCTTAAACACTCAGAAGAGAGGTTTTTAAGCTGGGCTACAGAGGCTGTGGGGCTAGAGCAGGCCAGCAAGACTTTCTGGAGGAGGAGGAGCCCCAGGCCTGGGTCACAATGATGATGGAGGATACAGGCTGCTAACTTCTATGGAGCATCTACTCTGTGCAGGTGCTGTTCTAAGCTCTTTATGTATGTAAGTCATCAGATAATCACAGCAATGCCATGAGGTAATGATCCCCATTCATTTCTACAGAGATGAAAACACGGAGGCACAGAAAAGCTCCCTGGCATCCCAGGACCACACAGAGCTGGCTTTGACCAGGTGCTCCGGCCCCCAGCCTGGACACCTGAGCGACTGTAAGAGCCGGACTGAAGCAGGGAGGGCAGGAAAGTGGCGGAGGGGCAGGAGATCTGAGCTGAGGACAGGGGGATGGCAGAGGAGAGGAAGGGGGAGGATGGGCAGAGTGCTAGGGACCCCAGCTTCCCCACCCCAAGCCCACAGCCCTGCCCACAGCCTGGCTGGCAGCCTCCTCCCTTACCTCCAGGACGATGAAATTAACCCTTAAACACACACAGACACACATCCGTGCCTCCTGGCTAGAGGGCCAGGGCCACACCTTACAGAGGTTATTCCCCAGTGGCCAGCATGGTGAGTGGCACCCCAAGGGGCCATGGGCCCGGGACTTTAATGGGTGTCACGTGGGAGCCAGGTTGAGGCCTCAGGGATCCACAGATCACTCCTAAGTTTCTCTACTTTTAGCTAATTCATGGTCACTGTGCCCTGCTGCCCAGGGCTCCCATGGAGCTGGTGGCACATCTCCTATGCCTATGTTGGCCACCAAGACACTGTGACCGAGGTCAGAACCTGACTCCAGTACCCTAACCTCGGGGTCACAGATCAGAGGCCCCCAGTACCCAGACTGGACAGTTTAGGGGAAGATTCCCAGTTGGCTCTGGGGGAACTGCTGGCTCCAGACATACCACAGCTTCTGCAGCATGGCTTTGGGGCTGGAGACAGGGTGGTCTTCAAGGCTGAGCCCTTGGCTCCCCACTGCACTGCACTCGCACCAGACTGTCTGGCCAAGAACCCCAGCTCTAACACATCATCTAGCTATGACCTTGGACCTGCCACCTCACCTCACAGGCTTCAGTTTCCTAGATTGCAAGATAAGGATGCTGATGGTACTTAGCTCATAGGGTTTGGATAGGGACCCCATGAGGATAAACGGGTCTACATTCAACAGGTCATGGAGAGGCCTGGTGCTTGCCAAGTGCTGCAGAAGCGCGTTAAACACGAGGGCACAGAGAGGTCTAAGCCCCGCCCAACTTGGAGCTCCGGGGAAGGCAGAGCTGTGCCAACAGGCAAAGCTGCCTCTCGGCCACAGCACAACAGGTGAATGGACTGGAGGGGCAGGTTCTCCGGCCTCAGTAGCCTGCCCTCTTGTTCAAGGCTTCTGATCACAGGTTCTGGTAGCCAGGAAAGAAGCTCCAGGGACAATCTTGCTCCCAGAGGGTGACAGAAGAGGCTGGTGCAGGGTTGTATGGAAAGCCCCAGCCACGGGCCCCTCCCTCACCCCCCGGCCCCCGGGTCCCGTCCTCTGTCTGCATCCCGCCATTCCACACCCCCAGAGCTCCCATCATGCTCTCATTTCATATGGACGAGAGACTGAATTATTAACCAGGATGGAGTGGGCAGCTGCGGCCGCTGCAGAGAGGGGGCAGGGCTCTCCCCAGGCCAAGGACTCACACCCCCTTAGCGGTCCAGCTGAAGCATGCATCCCTGGGCCACACGGGTCCAGGACCATGTGATCTCACTGGGGTCACACACGGAGTGCAGACAACCTCACGGGAGCCCCTCACCAGGGGCGCTCACCTCTGCCTGGCTCCGGGGTCCTGTGGGCTGTCAGCGGCCCTGGACCACAGCCCCTTGGGATCCCCCGCCCCCAGAGTGGCCACAGGGCCAGCTGTCAATTTCTGGAGATTCCCCAACACACTTTCATGTGGTTGACTTTTGTCTCAAGTCTGCTCCCAATGACAAATGAGATAACAGGGCAGTGAGGCGCCCTGCAAAGGGTCTTTATTTTAAGGGAGTGGCAGGTCTTGAGTCTGCCCCCTACACACACTCCATCTCACACACACAAGGCCCCTCCCCTAAGCCCCACAAGAAGCAACAATGACAGAGCCTAAGTGTGCTCCCTTTGGGGGAGGGGGCAGGGGTCACAAACACAAGTTCAACAAGGTCAAGACATGCTGTCCTGAATGTTGGAAGCTGCACCCGTAACCAGTGAGGCTCTCTGTACACCCTTGACTCCAGCAAATAACCCTGCAGCGTGGCCGATGCTTCGTTTGCCCTGAGTCTCTGAGAGGCAGGTCGGACCAGCCGCCCTCACAGAGGAGGAGGTTCGCAGGTAGTCCAGTGCAGTACCGAGGCTTGCGGGAATCCTGACCACCGGCAGGTGTTCCTACACACCTGGGGACAGGCCTGGCCTGTGAGTGGATGGGATTTGAACCTAGATCTCTCCGGCTCCCAAAGAGTTTCTGCCACCCTGAACTGTCCCCTCCTTCTCTCTCCATCCACCCTGATTTGCCTCCTTCCCCTTCTCTGGGGCGTCTGGCCAGGCCTAACCAGGAGCTACGTGTCTGCACGTAGCTGTCTGCAGCTAGAGGAGGCAGGGGGCCATGGAGGGAAGCCAGGGTCAGAGAACCCCCTCTTGTGGCGGGGAGGGAGGGACCCCCAGGCCAAGGTGGGGGAATCACAGTTCTGGGAGGAAGCAAGACAGATTTCTGAGAGCTCCTGGAGGAGATCAACTCCGGACACATGGCAGCGATGACAGCAGCAACAGTTTGAAGATGTCCTAATTGTGTCCCGAGGCACAGTGAGCTGGAGAGGCGTTTGGCTCGGCCACGGGTGACAGCCAGCCCCTGGAACCATCAGCGAAAGGATTTTCCCCACGTCAAAACCCCCGCAGCTGCGGTTACTACGGAGACTGCAGCCTTTGTCTGCAGGTTGTAAATTGTAATTGAAATGAGTTTTCAAGGTTGAAATAACCATAGCTCCTCCCGGTCTCCCCCCCTCACCTCCTCAAAACTCACCCCACCCAGCCACATTCCTCCTGAGTTCTAGGCTCACGTGTACACACACACACACACACATTTCCTTACAGAAAGGTATGGAAAATCAACCACATATACACTCACACATTTTCACACCTGCACATGTAGAGTCACAACACAAACGTGCCCGCATTTATACACATCTCTATACACACATCCACGTCCAAACATACGGAAACACAAGTGGCCACATAAACACACGCTCTACATACACAGCTACACGATTAGCATAGCACTTGTACACACATGTGGTTATTTAGATTCACTGCCGGGTGGAGAAGCACCACAGACAGGTCCTGACAAGGATGTGGGCACAAGCATTTTATCTGGAGGTGATGCTGAAAGCACGAGTCGGGTAAGAAAGTGAGACGAGGGCGTGAAGGGAAAGCACTAATGCTTGGTATGAGTCTCGCCCACGGGCGGCTCCAGAGAACAGCGGGGCCTAGGCCTCAGGCTGGCCCATCTGAGGGAACACACAGCCCCACCCCAGCCAGCTGAAGGCCAAAGGCTGCTCCTGGCGTTCATCCCACTGGCAAAGTGGTGCTGGGGGGCCGCCAGGGGGACACCTCAGGGTCCCCGCCCCCAGGCTCAAGTCCACACGGGTAACTGACATAGGTGTGTGGACATACTGCACGTATCTACAGATCTGTAAACTGGCATCTACATACAGACAGGCCAACATCCACACTGGTTTTCATCCATTGGGCAAACTTCCAGGGAGCAGGATAGGAGGGTCCCAGGGTCTTCCGAGGGAGAGCTGGTGCGTGCCTCTGCCCTGGACCAGCCCTATGACTGGGTTAAGCAACGCTTACATCTCTAGATGTAAATCTACAGTAATAATGCTTACTTTGTGGGGCAGCTGATAGTATTCAAGGAGGCACAGATGTATCGATAAGACGCACAACGTCATACCATGTACGTACTGTTCTCCAAGCTTCCCTTTTCCTCTCCTCCCTAACACACCCCCAAGGAATAACTCCCCACTGCCCGAGGCCTCCACCCAGCCTGGCTGCCCCTCTGCATGCAGCCTGGCATGTGCTGACTCTCCCCACCCCCCTTCACAAGATGGGTGTGGACATTCTGGTTAGGGGACCTCTAAACAACTTGGCCTGGTCCCCTCCACCCAGGTCTGTTCTCCCAAACTTGGCCTCAGCTCTGTCAGCTCTCATCCCGGGGAACCCTGAGCTACCCCAGTGCCTCACGGTGGTTACTGCCACCTTCGGGGCAGAGGGGTGGAGGGGGAGCTCCTGACTCCCAGGTGCTCCCCTTTGGGCTCTCACGGCTGGTGCAGCCCAGGGCTCCCCGACCTTGAGCCAGCCCCAGTCCCCTTCTAAGGGAAGGTGGTTGTCCCAGGAAGATCCCAAGGTGAAAACACATCAGAAGCTGAAATCCTGGCTGTGACACTGGCTGCCAACTGCAAACAATCACAGGAGCAGAGAAGCTGTCTTCACAATCAGTAAAGACCACTTCTGGATGGCCATTTAATGAAAATGCGAAGTTCAGGAACCATCAAGGAACTCTGGGTCCCTGAGAGTCTGACCTCAAGAATGTATCCCCAGGGTCTTCCCTGGTGGTCCAGTGGTTAAGACTCCAAGCTCCCAGTGGAGGGAGCTTCGATCCCGGGTCAGGGAACTAGACCCACATGCTGCAACTAAAGGACCCCACATGCCACAGCTAAGACCCAGCACTGCCAAATAAATGATTTTTAAAAAGCAAACAAACAGAACAAAGAATGTATCCTCAGGGTCTTCCCTGGTGGTCCAGTGGTTAAGACTCTGAACTCCCAGTGGAGGGGCCTAGGTTCGACCCTGGGTCAGGGAACTGGATCCCACGTGCGGCAACTAAAGGATCCTGCCTACCACAACTAAGACCCGGCACCACCAAATAAATGACCTTTAAAAAGTAAACAAAACAAAGAATGTATCGCCAGATGTCCACAGACCCAAGTTCGAGAAACAGGAATGTGGACATCCGGCCAGATGGGAGCAGCTTGAAACACTGTCCCCCTCCCCACCGCAACACAGCCTCTTATGGGCTGAGTCGCATAGTATCTCTGGGCTTTAGTTGGCTTGTCTGAAATGAGGGTAGCTCCAGGGACCATTAGAATAGAGTGACATGTGTGGCAGAGCCCACACTTGGACCTGGACAGGCCAGCTCCCAGGGAAGGCCCTTCTCTGCCCCTCACTGGTTCTGAGACTCCACCCCACCCCCAGCCCAAGGGCTCTCCGGGGAGGGGGCCCCAGTCACAGCCAGCCCCTCAGGTGGACGTCCCTTCTCCCCCATCACCCAGCCATGCTCCTTCTCCTGCCAGCAGCTTCTAGCTATCCCTCTGCTGGATCTTTGCTGGCAACATACAAATATGCTCTAATTTCTCCCATTTAAACAAACAAAACCCTCTCCTGACCCCACTTTTTCGCCAGCTAGCATCTCCCTCTCTCTTTTACAACAAAACTTCTCAGAAGAGTGATCCTTACTCACTTACTTGTCATCAACGTCTCTCCTCCGTTTCCCTCCAGACAACTTCAGCCTGGGTTTTGCATCCACCTCTCCAAGGAATCTCCCCATGACTCAGCCTGACTGTCCATGCGACCCCCCCGCCCCGCCCCCGCCGACTGCCGCATCTCAAAGTACAGCCAAGAACATCAGAGTCCTCCTTGATTTTCTGTCATCTTTCTCTCACTGCAAATCCTTTAGCAAACTCTGCAGCCACACTGCAAAACTGGTAAAGACTCAGACTCCTCACCATCTCCATGGCCACCACCTGCTCCAGGTTCCCACCAGCTCCCACCCCAGCCTACAGCCCCGAACTCATCTCTGGTTCTGCTCCAGGGGGCAGCCAGAATGAGCCCGTTGTTACATAAGTCTTATCCTTTCTCAAACCCTGCCATGGCTTTGTCTCATTCTGTGTTAATAATGACTAAATGACGACTAAAGGCCAACCAAGCCCCACACACACCCTGTGTCACCCCACCCTGCCCCTCGGGCCTCAGCTGCTACCTGTTGCTCTCTGTTTTAGCCACATGGGCCTCCTCACTGCTCTCCCGATCTGCCAGGCCTGAGTCTACCCCAGGGCCTTTGCACATGCTGTACCTTCTGCCTGGCAAGTTCCTTCCCAGTCACTTTCTCAGTGAGGACTTTGGACCTCCTGATTTAAAAGTGCCACATCCCTGGTCTCCCAGCACTCTCAATTTCTCTCTAGGAGGGGGCCTCCTGGATCTGTTTTCTCCTGTCTCAGGATTAAGCTCTCTGAAGGCCCTCGGCTCTGACTACTGGGACCACACCATTGTGTACCACGTGGTCCACAAGGCCACACAGTCTCCCACCTGCAGGGGAAGCTCCAGGGGGCAGGCCTGTTCCCCTCCCAGAGCCCAGCACAGGGCTGGGGACGCAGCCAGCCTGAGTAAATGCCAGTTGAATGAGTAAGCAACAGCACTGAGAAAGGGCTCAGGACCCCTCTGGCCACCACATGGCTGATGGCTTGAGCAAATGTGAGCTCCCCGAATGTGTGGCACAGCCTAGCACAAAGGTAATCCCAAATTCCTCTCCCCAGTTTCCTTAGGAGTGTAGAGGTGAAAAGAACGGTCAAAGCCAGGCTGGAACAGCCAGGAGGGCCCGGCGGATGGGACATCAGCTGGCCTGAGGCAGGACATCCCTGGAACAGATGGCCAGGGTTCAAATCCCAGCTCTGCTCTCTACTCCTGAGTGCTCTTGGGAAAGTCTTTAGCCTCTCTGCACCTCAGTTTTCCTTTGCTTCCATGTGGCTCAAATGGTAAAGAATCTGTCTGCAATGTGGGGGGCCCAGGTTCAAGAGCTGGCCTGGAAAGATCCCTTGGAGAAGGGAATGGCAACCCACTCCAGTATTCTTGCCTAGAGAATCCCATGGACAGAGGACCCTGGCGGGCTATAGTCCATGGGGTCACAGAGGCAGACACAACTGAGCGACTATACTTTCACTTTTCACTTTCCTCATCTGTAAAATGGGCTGCCACGAAGACTAAAGGCAAAATATCAGAACAGAAATTGACATGTAATACACACTATATAAATATCAGCTGTTAATATTGTTACTGCTGCTAGCACAGGCTGGGTGATGGGCATCTCCCCACACATCCCCAGCGGCCACGTGGCCACCCTCTCTCTCACAGCTCCCAGCCCCTAGGAGCGGCAGGCAGTAAATTCTCCTATCTCCTCATAAAGCAGACCTTCCTCCGCTCAGCCATCACCTGGCTGGCAGAGCTGTCAAGAAGACAGATGCCACTTCTGCTTTGTTTACAGCTTTAATCCCCAAGCCCTGTTCTGCAGGCTCCCAGGGAAGGGCCAGGAGAAGAGGAGCGAGGCAGGCACTGCCCTCCCGCAGGCCTGACAGCTGCAGGGATGCCACTCAGTGACCCCTGTCTCGCTCAGGTGTGGGGCCGGCCACAGGCCACCTTCCTGTGCTTCCTGCAGACCACTTCCCCCACCTTACCCAGGAAACTGTGAGCAAGGCAGCCCTGCTCGGGATGGGGATCAAGGGATGGGAGTGAGTAGTATGATTCCCATTTTACAGAAGAGGAAACTGAGGCCTCAAGAGTTGACCTGCCCGAGGTCACACAGCTAGGAAAGTGGCAGCACCAGGATTCACACCAGCTAAGGGGGACTCTCACAGCTGTGCATTTGAGAAAGGATGGGTGCCCACGACCCCTTGCCATTTTGAGACACACCAACCCAATCTTCTGGAGCAGGAAATAGCAATCCACTCCAGTATTCTTGCCTGGAGAATCCCATTGACTAGAGGAGCCTGGCGGGCTACAGTCCATGGGGTCACAAAGAGTCAGACACGGCTAAGCGTCTAACACGACTAAGCGTCTAACACACACACAGCCCAATCTCCAATTGCCAGTATCTGGTGCTCTTCTGAGGCTCTCTGGCCACAGAAGCCCTCTTTGCCATTTGGACGAGGCATTGAAGAATTAACATCCTCCAGGGCGAGCCAGCAATGACAGACAGGAGGGGCTCCCCTGCCAGGTTAGGACTCAACACTGTCGTTGCTGGGGCCCAGGTTCAATCCCTGGTTGGAGTACTACGATCCCACAAGCCACACAGTGCAGCCAAAAAAAGTATTAAATAATCAATTTTTTTAAATGATTGACAGGAGGGAATGCCCTGGCAGGTCCAGTGGTTAGGACTTGGCACTTTCACTGCCAGGGCTGAGGTTCAATCCCTGGTTGGGGAACTAAGAGCCCACAAGTCACAAGGTGCAGCCAAAAAATAATTTAAAATTGATCAATTTTTTAAAAAACGATTGACGAGAGTTGGTGTACACACACCCTGGCTCCCTCACACCTCCAGTGAGATGACTGGCAGGCGTGCTTCCTCCTGTCCCCAGAGACCCCAGTGGAGTAAAGCTCCAGCTGTTCGCGGGGGTGACCTGCTTGGTATCACACCCTTGATGGCTGCCTTACCTCCGAAACCAAAGTTTCCTGGGATCCCCTCCCAAAGAAACAACTAACCATCAAACCCTAGTCTGGAGGGGAACTCAATTTAACACCTTCAGATCCTGAAGGATGAATCAGATCTTCCCAAGTGTAAGACCCCAGCATGAGATGGTCCTTCCCACCCTCTTGGAAGGTCACCAGGCACGTTCTCATCCTGGGGTGGGAAGGCGTGGACTTGGCAGAGCACAGGGCAGTGAGATCACCCAGTGATCTGAACACAGGAGCACCCAGTGAGACCGTGGGCAGGGCAGCAGGGCCCATGGGACTGAGATAGAGGCTGACTATCCAACTGTTAGCATCGCGGGGACGAGTGGACCCACCCAACATCACCAGCGTGGACAACCAGCATCCTGGGAGAGGTGAGTGGGAAGCTAGGCTCAGGAGAGAGAGTGAGGCAGGTGAAGAACACAGGGCTGGCGCAGGGCCAGCGAGAGGGGGTGCTCAGACCATGGAAGGGAAGGCGGCAGGAGAGGCAGGCAGGAGAGTCAAACCCCCTGGGTACCAATCCAGTTCTGCCAATTCTCTAGCACTGCAGTGTTCACCAGTTACCTCAGTGTCCTCTTCTGTAAAATGGGTGCAACAATTATGATGCTGTCCTCCGTCATCGGGGATCCTACAGCTAACAGAATCCTTACGACAGACTTGAGCTGTTAAATTACCCAATTGCATCTAAATCCCATCTCTTCCCTTTCCTCTCTATCAACAACTACCACCAATTTTTTTTTTAAAGAAAGTTTGGAAGTAGGTTATTTTATTTATTTTTTTGACTCCACATGAGGCATAGAGGGTCTTAGTTCCCACACCAGGGATCAAATCCTTGCCCCCTGCATTGGTAACCCAGAGTCCTAACCACTGGACTGCCAGGGAAGTCCCCAACAATCATCATTTTATGAGCACTTACCATATGCATCATTTTTCAGCCAGCTTCTTCATACCCTTCAAACACATCACCTATCCTCCCAACAACCTGTTGAGATGAGTGGTGGCTTCCCTGCCCTCTCTGGGATTCAGACAGATTAAATAACTTGTCCTAGGTCACAGAGCCAGAAGGAAGCAGAGTCAAACCCAGTCCCTGACGCACTGACAGGTGCCAAGTCCCAAGCCCATAGTCCACGGGTGTCACCCCGGCCCTCCTGGCCTAAGATGTTCTTCCAAGGGAACAGCTCAGCTCAAACCTGGGTGAGGCCCCGGGAAGCCAGGGCTGCCTCCCCCCATCCAGGGTGGTCTCAGCTTCCACAAACGTTCCCACAGCTTCCCCACGCCTCACGTCACCCAGACATGGACGAGTTCACTGTACCTGGCCTGGGGCCATACAAGGACCCTCACCAGCCTCTGCTGGGGCTTCCGAGGCAGCTGGAAGGATCCAGGTCAGCTGGAACATGCTGTCCTTCGGTCCTCCCTGGCCACCCCGAGTTCACCCCAGGCTCTCCTGCTTTGCTCAAGCCTTCCCCTCACCTGGGGCGTGTGCCATTCCCCCTCCTGTCACCCACCTCTCCTTCCAAGCCAATGGTTCCCATACTTGGCTGCACAGCAAACCACCTGGGGCACCTTTTAAAAAATCCCAGTGCCCAGGTGGCACACAGGACCAATTCCATCAGAATGTCTGGGGCTAGGAGCCAAGCATCAGCATTTGAAAAGAACCCCAAGTGACTGGATGTGAACAAAGCTGCTCTTGCCCGATATTCCCAACCCTAAATACACACTGGGAGAGCTTGAAAAACAACCCACTCCCAAAGTTCTGCTTAGTGGGTCTGGGGGTGAGGCCCTGGTAGAGGTTTGGTTTTTTTTTTAATTGGAGGATAATTGCTTTACAACGTTGTGTTGGTTTCTGCCATAAAATGTGAATCAGCCATAAGTATACATATATCCCCTGCCTACTGAACGTCCCTCCCACCCCACCCCACCCCTCTAGGTTCTCACAGAGCACTGGGTTGCGCTCCCTGCATTACACAGCAACTTGCCACTAGCTATCTATTTTACATATGATAATATATATGTTTCAATGCTACTCTCTCAATTTGTCCCACCCTCTCCTTCCCTCACTGTGTCCACAAGTCTGTTCTCTATGTCTGCATCTCTATTCCTGCCCTGCAAATAGGTTCATCAGTACCATTCTCCTATATTCCATATATATGTGTTAATGTATGATATTTGTTTTTCTGACTTACTCTGTATAACATGCTCTAGGCTCATCACTAGAACTGACCCAAATTTGTTCTTTTTTATGGCTGAGTAATATTCCACTGTATATATGTACCATAACTTCTTTATCCATTCATCTGTTGATGGACATCTAGGTTGCTTCTATGTCCTGACTATTGTAAATAGTGCTGCAATGAACAGTGGGGTACATGCGTCTTTTTGAATTGTGGTTTTCTCAGGGTATATGCCCAACAGGGGGATTGCTGGGTCATATAGTAGTTTTTTTCCTAGTTTGTTTGTTTTTTAAAGGAATCTCCATACTGTTCTCCGTAGTGGCTGTATCAATTTACATTCTCATCAATAGTGCAAGAGGGTTCGCTTTTCTCCACACCCTCTCCAGCATTTACTGTCTGTAGATCTTCAATGACAGCCATTCTGACCTGGGAGAGTTTTTAAAGATCCAGGTGATGCTGACACACAGCCAGGCTTGAGAGCCACCATCTTACGAAGTGTCTCCCATCAGTCTTCTCACCTGCATCCCCAGACACCCTCTGGGCTGGCTCATCATCTATCCCATCTTTCAGATGAGAAAGTCAAGGCCCCGAGAGGGCACAGCTGGCTGAGGTTGAGGGGTACCCAGAGCCCTCCCACGGTCCCTGACACCAGGTCCTGCTGCAGAGTTATCCAGACCAAGAACTCACAAGGACCCACATCCAACCATATCTAATGTGGACACGCCAAGGCAGCCACAGCAGCGGGCCAAGGATTGAGAGCTCAGTTCTGGGCCCACATCTTGCTCTACTGCCTTCCACCTGTGGGAACTCAGGTTCCTTTACTTACCTCTCTGAGCCTCTTTTTCCAATCTGTAAAACAGACCCGTTGTCCCATCCTCCCATGGCTCACTCCCTGTCCTTTTCAGGACTCTGCTGAAACGTTACCTTGCAGGGAAGCCAGACTCTTATCTATTTTGTTTCTACTGCACATTTTCCTTCTGACATAGTCTACAGTTTACTTTTTTTATCTTGTTTATTGTCTGTCTCCCATTAGAATAAAAATGCCAAGAGCTTTTTGGCTTTCATTCCCTGCTATATCCACGATGCTTAGAAAAAGGCCAGGCGCTGGGAGTCAAACTGATGTCTGTAGAGTGACTGCGGGACCCTCAAGGTGTTAGAGACGCTCAGACCAGTGAGTGGCAGGGTGCACGGGGCAGCTGGGGTCAGTCAGTTCTGTGGGCTCGCCTGGGGGACGTCCAGATGAAGCCCAAGGTGGTCACCCAGAGGGCGGCTCTGCCCAGATCCAGGAACCCCTTCCCCTATAAGCAGCGTCACCGACGGCTGGTAGCTTGAGAGAGGCCACCCACCGGACCTGGCATCAGCCCTGGCCCCGCCCCGGCCCCGCCCACAGACTCCGCCCACCATAGTCCCGCCTCTCCTGTCGTCCCGCCCCCAGATGACCCCGCCCCTCCAAGCCCCGCCCCCTGACCTCACGCCTCCCGGCCCCGCCCCCGGCCCCGCCCCCCACGCGTGCTCACTGGTGCACTTCTTGACGTGGCTGCCCTTCTTGAGCGCGTGGCGGCTGAGCTTGCAGTGGAAGTTGTCCTCCCAGAACTCGGCAAACCATATGTTGCGCCGGTTGTTGTCCAGCGTGCGGCTGGAGAAGTAGCGGTCGAAGCCTGGCGGGGAACCAGGATGTCAGGACCCGGCGCCCCTCTTTCCACCCGTCCCCAGCCCTTCGCTCTTCTCGCCGCTTAGACGCTTAGACGAGGCGCGGGAGGACGAGGTGGGGAAGAGGGCACCCTCTGATCCAGGACCCAGGGGGAAACGTGAGACGTTTCATTTCCTTTCTGGTGAAAAGAGCTGGGTTAAGTTCCAGGGGGAGCCTGTGTGATCAAACAACGGCTGCCTTTATGGAAGAAGTACAGGATGTGGATGTTTGCGCTGGTTCTTAACTACGGAAATGCTAATATGGGGCTTCTTGGAGAAGGAACCACCTGGAGATCCTGAGATGAGAGCAGAGACGCTGGTGGGGGTGGGGGGTCGGCACCCAGTCCTGGGAGCACGTGAGCTCTCTGGTTCTGAAGAGGAGATGGAACCAGAGAGTATGCGGACTGGCCCAGGTCACATAGAAAGACAGGGGCCTGAATGGTCCTCCTTCCAGTCCAGAACTTCCCCATCGCTGACTGAGGCAGCCTCCTTCTCCAAATGCTCCAGAGCACTTATCAACTCTGCTCCAAGCCCAGAAAACCCGGACCCAGGGTGGCAGGCTGGTGGGTGAATAAGGCCTTCTCTCCTCCCCCTGCCTTCTGCACCATGACCATTCCGCGTCACATTCACAGTTGACCGAGCTGCTGGGAACAGACTGGAAAGACTAAAAGTTCACCCAGCAAAGAGTTCCTGCCGGTGGCAGGGCCCAGTGGAGGCTCAATGACTGTCTGTTGGAGCTGTCGGGGAGCTGCTGGCACTGGTAGGGTACTGGTTTTGACACTACTGACACTGGGCCAGTTCACTCGTTGCTGGTGGGGGGGTGGGCGATGGCCGGGGGAGGCTGTCCTGGGCATTGCAGAATGTTGAACAGCATCCCTGGCCTCCACCCACTAGAAGCACCACTCCCTGCTCATGACAACTAAAAATGTCTCCAAACATTGCCAAATGTCCCTGGGGATCAAAATCACCCCCTGCTGAGAACCACTGCTTTCGTGGTTTCTCTGGTGCCCCAGAGAGAAAAGGGATTTGTCTGGCAAGTCCTGGGTTCAGATCCTAGTTCTGCTACTTAATAGCAAGTATGTGTGACTTACTGCCACCAAATGTCACTTAACCTCTTTGAGCCTCAGTGTATTCACTTACTAAATGTGGGGTTGCTGGAAAGACTAAATGAGATGTCTGTATGAGACATGGCATTTGTGGGTACCAAGAGCCGTAATGTTTGTTATTTTGTGTTTATTATGGCTTGAAGCTGAGAGGGGCGGTGTGGAAACTTCTGGCACCTGTGTTCCTTCTGCCTCAGGATGAATAGAGGACATGGCCATGTGACCCATGTCCCTCCCCTACTCAGACCTCGGTCTCTTGAAAAGTTTGGTGGAGGTAATGTCTGCAGGCTTCCCAGCTCCATCAATGCTGATGTCTGTTGACCTCAGCGAGAGCAGGGGAGAAGCCCCTGGGAGCCTGTCACCACCATGGGGAGGACAGTGAGGTCCCTGCCAAACCGGGCCTTTAATAGGAACTTTGTGCCTCACTCACAGCGAGGCTCCAGCCAGAGCAATCTGTTCCTGCCCAGGGTGACTGAGTTCTGTCCCAGGAGGAAGGGATGCCAGGCAGGGCAGGCCCCCACCCACCCCCAGCCCACCCAGGGCCCACCAGGACTCCACAGGGAGGCCCCTGTCCCCAGCCTGGCACCCTTTTCTGGTAACCTGCTGGCAGCTTCCAGGCCCTTCTAGCAGAGGACACGCTCCCAGTGGGACAGGGGTCTTACTTCATCTGTCCCAGGTAGCAGAAGGGATGAGAGAATATAGGGGTGAAGGAGAATTCTTGATAAATGAGCCTCCTGTACTTGCCACCACCCCCAACACCCATGAATATCTGAGACGGGAGAAAGAAGGACCCTGAGTGGGCTTCTAACCCCACTGGGACGAGTGTGGCCAGGAAGGCCTCCCAGCCCAGAACCCGAGCACAAAGAAGCTGGGAGCCAAGGAAGAAGAGGACAGGATGCGGGAAGACAAGGAGCTGGCGAGGGATGGGGGGGGGGGGGGTGTCGATAAGAAGGACCCGTCAGGGTGATGCTGATGGCGGGGCACACGGAGCCAGGGGCGGGTGGTGGGCACGCCATTGTGACTGCCGGGCCTACCTCGCACGGACATCCTCTTGGGGAGGATGGTGACAGCGCCCTCGGCCACCTCCTCCAAGTGCAGCACAGGGGCGATCTTGGAGCCCCAGCTGTCCGAGCCCATCCAGAAGAAGTGGCCGGTCTGGTTGGCCTTCCGTGCCGCCTCCAGCACACGCCTGTGGGGACACGCACCAGCCCAGCCCAGCCGTGTCTGCCCACGGGCTCCCCGTCCTGGCCACACCTGCCCTTCCCCCAGGCTCATTCCTGTCCCCCTCGCAGCCTGTGCCTGGATGCCCCGTCCTGACCCACAGGAGCCTGGGGCCCACAGCCACCCCAGCGCCCACACCTGAACTCCCAGGCCCCCGGTTCCCTGCTGCCTTGACCCACACCTGCCTACAGGCCCACGGCTGCCCTTCACCCACACTGCACCCCTGTAACTGCCTGTGCCCTGGGCCCACAGCTGCCTACGGGCCCAGTGTGGTCTCCCAGACCCACTCTTACCCCTGGGGCTACCTCTGTCCCTGCCGAGACCATGCCTGTTTCCCTCTGGTTGGACCTGCCCCATGTCTGACCCGGGTCCCCAGAAACACATCTGCTCAAGCTCTGTTCTCTGAGGCTCCCAGACCCACACCCCTTGGCCCTTTGTCACATTTCTATCCACTGTCACACACACACACACACCCCAACACCTGTCCCCCTCTGCACCCCACCTCCTTCTGTGCCAAAAGTCCAGGTGCTCCAAAGAACTGCCCCCACTGCCCTCACGGACGGATGAAAGGTTATAGGCAGCCAGGGGCTCCCCACCGCCACCAGGCCACAGTGACAGTGGTCCTAGTCAAGTCAGGGGCCCTGGAGCCCCACGCAGGGTCCAGCCCACAACGGCGCTCAGTCAGTGCTAATGGATGCTTGAACTAAGTGGCCCCCCAGAGACATCTTCTAGAAGGAGAAAAACAGGAAGGACTGGGCAGAATTCCCCACCATGTATCTCATCCCATGGGGACAGACGGGAACAGAGAGGAGGCAAACAACTTGCCCAAGATCACACAGCAAATGAGAGGCCAGGATACTGGAAACTGGCCAGCTCGTCCCTCGGACGAGGCCAGGACAGACGGCGGGGCTTGGGGCGACTGCCAGACCTCTGCAGGAGGAGGCCAGCTAGGGCAGGAAGCCTCGGGCTGCCAGGGAGAAACATGTTTCCTCACCCCAGGGCCCACACCTGCCCTCCTCACCGTCTCTTGACTCTCCTAGGCCCCCAAGGCTGCTGCAGCCCCCGCAGGGCCCCCTAATTGTAGGCAAGGCTGCTCTCGGAACCCACACCGCAGCCCTATTATTACCGCCTGCATCCGGCCAGCCAGAGATGACCAGAGCTCCCAAGGCTCCAGCTCTGCAAAGTCACCTGGGTTTATTTTTACCTCTGTTTGCTTCTGAAAACACATGTGGATTTCCAGAAAGGTGCCCCCCCTCCCACATACCACCCAGCTGCTCAGGGAGTCAGCCTAAGGCCCTCCCCTGTCTCCCCCAGGTGACCCTTCTCTGGGACCCTTGGCCCGGTGCCCTCATCTCCCCTCCCCACGTGTGGGTCTATCAGGGCCGCTCAGGAGGTAGCGAGTGGAGTGTGTCCCTGGATGGGGTGGGGGGCCCCGAGTGGTGCTGGGCTTTGACATGGGAGTGTGGGCAGGGGGCAGGGGACTGACTGAAGGGAGGCGAAGAGCCCAGAAGGAGCTCCTCCTGCTCCAGGTCCCTGCGGAGACAGGGACACCCAGGGCCAGCATTTAGGGACCCTGAAAGCTTTGTGGGGAGCGGGAGCAGCTCAGAGGTGCCAGGTGGACCCTGAGGGCTCCCGCACCCTGAGCCTTTGCTGCCTGAGAAACACCCATTAGAGCTGGCACTTATGGCTATGGAGGCCTTAATGACCTTCCAGAACATTCCCCTCCATCCCTGCTAGCACCCAGCAATATCTCCTGGGAGAAAATCTGTTTTGCTGCAACTCAGGAGTCCAGGATGAGGTCTTTCCAAGTGGGAAAGAGTGTTGGAAAGAAAAGCGGACCCAGAGTGGATGCTGGTTAGCAATGGGGAGGGGGCCGCATGGAGGCAGGGTAGACCGGGCAAGCTGGGCTGGGCAGGTGGGCAGGTGGGCCAACTGTCTGAAGGAGGCGGTCTGGGGAGACCACATCTCCTCTGCAAACATGGGGTGTGCCTCCCCAACCAGATTCTCGGGGGGGCTGTGTCTCCCCCTCAGTCTAGGGAATCAAGGAGGCCGGCCCTTCTTGGCGTGACATCCAGTCTTAAAGAGGTGGTAGGGAGAGAGAGCAGGAAGAAGGGAAGTGCCTTAGGAAGGGTGCTCAGGTGTCACCTTTTAAGGACACCTGAGACTCTGACCTGTGACTCAGTACCCAGGGGCAGGTGTGCAGGGAGGCGGACTGCTCCTGTACCGCATGGTTCTGGCACCTGGAGTCCGCCTGCCCCGACTCTGCAAATGCGGAGACTGAGGTCCAGGGAGGGGATGATACTGCCCAGATGAGTGTGTGCCCAGATCAGGACTAGAACCATAGCCCATACCTCTTCCCACTGCCCTGAGCTCACCGAAGGGAGGACGGGGGTGCTAAGAGACGGCCACCCCTACCTCCTGCCAGCCTCTGCTCCTTCCTTCGTGCACATTCCTGCATTCAGTGCTCCAGCAACACTATCAGGCAGGCTTCATTAGCTCCATTTTTTTTTTTAAAGCAGAAGAGAAGCCCAGAGAGGTTGAGAAACTTGCCTGAGGTCACACAGCTAGCTGGAGGGAGAGCAGGGTTCCCACCTAGGGGCTCTGACCCCAAGCCCACAGCCTTAGCCCCTCTGTAAAAGGACCCGCTAACTATCCTGCATTGGTAGAATGGATGTAGGAAACGGGGAGGGGGAAAGGAAGGGGAGCCCGTGAGCCATAGCCTGTGCCCCAGACAGAGGGGTCTCCCCACCACCCCCTCATTGGCTCACCCCACCTCTCTGGACCTCAGGGTGGGTCAGGCTTGCCCAGGAAGGTCTCTAGCAGGGGTCCCTGGCGCCCCAGCCCCACCCCACTGCCGCCTGTCCTCACCTGATGTCATCCTCATTGGCAAAGATGATGACCGCCCTGGCGTTTGACGTCTCCAGGAGCCGCCGGATGATCTTGTCAAACTCCCCAGGCTTGGGCTCCCGAGGTATCTTGACGGACTGGGCGATGCACACACCCCCTGCAGGAAGGGCACTGGTCAGCCTGGGGCGGACAGGGTCTCCCCCTGCGGCCTGCACTCCTGGGGGCTACTCACAGTCCCCTGGCCTGCCTTGCTCCCAGGTCCCGATCCAGCATGGGCATGTGCAGTCAGAACAGCCACAGTGCAAATTTTGGCTTCACCAAGCTGAGCGACCCTGGACACATCACTTAAGTTCTCTGTGCCTCTCTTTATAAAATAGGTTGCTAGCAAGAAGCAATATAGTATCGGGCTTAAAGCTAGATTGCCTGGGTTCAAATCTCAGTTCTGCTGCTTACTGCTGTGTGATCTCAGGTTAGTTACTGAACTTCTCTGTTGTCTCAAATACATCATCTATAATGATAATAATGCCACCTATTTCATAGGGTTGTTATAAAGCTAAGGGAGTTCATGCATATATAGTAACATCTGCCACACAGTAAGTGTTAAGTAAACATTGGTTCTTTTTGATGTAACTACTTCATAAGGTTTTTTGGAGGCGCAAATCTGAGAATGAGAACAAATTGCCCCCCTTGGGCCATTACAAAGACTCCAGTACCCACATCCACACATACCTACCAGGGCTCTTGGCCCCAGGCCCCATGGTCACCATCAGGCCCCTTCATAAGGGCAGCGTGCAGGTTGCTGACTTGTGCCTGCACATCCCAGGCAGTGATGCTGTAAACCCAGCTACTGCCCATATGCGGACGTTCCTAAGTTCCCTTCTGGGCACTCACAGGCCACTCAGTATGTAGGCTCTCCAGCTTCCTCCCTGACCCAACAGGGTGTGATGACACCCAGCCTCCCTCCATCTTACTTATGGTCAGATTCCCAGCAGGGAGTTTAGAAGAGCCCAGGAAGGCCATGCTTAAGGGACTGCTTTGGCGGAGGAGCTGGGGGAGCTCTGATTGGGATCGGAAGGTCTTTAGGGGCCCTCCTGTCATTCCTTTCTCTCTGGCCACTGCCTACCTGGGTGGATCCTGGGGGAGGGACCCAAGGCCTGCCTACCTTTCAAGCTCATTCCTCTACAAGAAGCCCCCAAGCCTGCAGGCACCACCACGATGCAGTCAACACACCCCGGGATTCACAGCCAGGCCGCGTGGCTCACAGAAAGCTGGGAGCACCCTCCACCTCACCCGGCCAGTCCCCGGCCTCAGCTGTGTCTCTCCAGTGCTGGCGGGGGGCCGGCATCATTCGTGTTATCTCAGTCTCCCCACATCTCCTGCTACAAAAGCACTTGTGGACCTGTTTCTAGTGTCAACCGCGTTTGACAGATGAGGAAACTGAGGCACCAAAAAGAGAAGTGATTTGCCCAAAGCCACACAGTCCTTGCCCCACTGGGATACAGGGAATCTTACCCCCCCAGGGAATAAGACCTCCAGCACCTCTGGTGGCAGAGTCAGGGCTCTGTTGGTTGAAAAGTTTTAAGGAGTATTCTTGATGAAGGCGGATCCTTTATCTGAGACCACTGCCTTCCTCCGGGTCCTACTCAAGGATCTCAGCCCAGCCTCATCTTACATGGGATCCTACTGGCTCACAGCCAAACTTACCCACCTTGGCCGGGCACCTGGCTGCCACCCTGGGGCACCCCTGAGCCTCCGTACGTCTCGCAGTCCAGGCCGGGGTCACCTGAACCCTCTGAGCAGACTCCACGCACCTCTATGTGGAGGGTGGGCCGCAAGGGTTCCCAGTGCGGGGAGACAGCGCCCACCTATTTTACCCCGAGGAAGAGGGGCCGGCACCCAGCTGCGCCCAGGGAGGGCGCTCTACTCAGGGCCGTAGGTGGCAACCAGGGAAGGCGCCCAAAGGTACTGACCCTGCGCTGAGTGGCTAAGTTTTCGTGGCAGGAGACCCGAGCCGCCAGGGGCGGGGAGGGGACATTCTGAGGAAGCAAGGCACTCACTCTAGAAGGGGGCTGCTCTGCACCAGGCGCCCGCAAGGCCCAGAGCCACCTGACACAGGCTTGCTCTCACGTCGCCAGGAAATGGACCCCCTGGTTCTGTGTAACAGGTGAGGCAGCCACGGCCTCTGGCCCCCACCCTGACCAGCACCCACCTCCTTTACTTTCAGCCACTCGCAGGCAGAACAAGAACCTCAAGTCCTCCTAGGATGCCCACAGAGGCACCAAGCACAGAAGAAGAGCAAGGTTATCAGGGGCTCTTGGGGGACGGAGGGGGGGTCTGGGGGCAGGATGGGACCCCCCCACTCCCAGCTCACAAAGAGAACCGGGAGGAGCCAGTCTCCTGCCCCCAGCGCTGGCCCTGCCCTAACAGCGGCCAGACAGACACTCAGCTTCCAGCTAAATCCTCCATATGGTTCCTTTCCAGTTAGAAAGTGGGCCAATTGCTACATTTCTCCCCCCATCTGGGGAGACAGATGGACAAGAGGAGGAGGCTGGACAGGGGGTTAGGATGAGCCACCTGGCCCCAGGAGGGAGGAGGGGGCCAGAGGGCAGAGGGGAGGGAGGCACTGAATGGGAGATAATTGTTCTCAAAGAGGAGAGACTCTTAGGTTAAGTCACATTTCTGGGTGGTGCTTCCCTAAGAGGTTCCACCCGGGGTACATACTGCAGGCTTCATTTAACTAATGAAAGAAGACTCGGGTGACCACAGCCCGGTCAGCAGGTCACAAGGTACTTAAGATGAGAGAGAGTCTAAGCAGGGAGCAATGCTCTGACAACCACAAGAGTGGGGGTACTTGACGGGAGTCTGGGGGGCTTCAAATAGAGCTCAGTAACAGTGAGTGTTTACAGTGTCCGGTGCCTTTGAATATTGACACTGCACATGTTGCATAGATTCACCCATCTGAAGTCAGTATCATCAGCAAAACTCCAGCTTATTATTATTTTTATTTTGGCCACACCATGTGGTCTATGAGATCTTATTTTCCCAACCAGGGAGCAAGTCTGCACCCCCTGCACTGGAAGCACAGGGTCTTGACCACTGGGCCGTAAGGGAAGCCCAGCACGGTTCCAGTTCAGAGAGAAGGACGCTGAGGACGGAGAGGCTAAGTGACTCCCAAGGTCACACAGTCAGGCACAGTGCAGGGTCTCAGTGCGGGCCGCCCGGCTCCAGAGAGCACCCTTTCACGCAGTCCAGGGTGTCACGACCAGCCACAGCCAGGTCAGGGGCCACCAAGGGCCCATGCACATGTCTGGGGACAGGCCTGCCCTGGGGCAAGTACCCAGGGGTGTCACTGGCCCCACAAGGAGGAGCCAAGCTCCCTCTGGGCCCCTTGGCGTCACTGCCTGCTGCTCAGTTTGGCTGCTCTGGGGACCACGGCACAGGACCAAGGCTGTCCCAGGGTGACGCAGCTGCCAGGGATAACTAGCACAAGATCTGGCTCCACAGCGCTCCTGTCCCCTGCCCCAGCCAGAGAGGACTGCGGCGGCCCAAGAGGATGCACATTTACTGAGCACCCACTGCATGCCTGGCACTCATTGACTGCCTGGGGCAGCTGCTAATGGCCCCATCTTACAGATGCAGAAACTGAGGCTCAGAGGTGCTCAGTTGCCTGATGGAGGTCACACAGCCAGCTGGTGGGCCTGTAAGCCAGGTCTGTGTCAAGAGCCTCTCTTGGGCAGAGAAAGGGAAGTCTGTAGTTGCTAGGTCCCTATTAACCCCAATACCGGCAGCCTGTCCCCACTTCTGGGAAGACCCCAAGTCCCACACCAACCGCCAGCTGGACTGCGAGGGAAGTCCAGCACCGTTCCAATTTAGAGATGAGGATGCTGAGGCACAGAGCGGCTAAGTGACTTCCCCAAGGTCCCCTCCTGTGTCCAGCCCCTGCTTCTGAAGCCCCCTCACTGCGGGGGCCATGGCTAGCACACCCCTGGGAAGTCCTCTCCAAACCCTCCTAGCAGGGTGGGGGCACTTTTTTGCACCCCCACTCCTTTGTCCCATGGTCTCTCTCCTTGGATAAAATAAGAATCCATGAGTCCATACTGAGAGCAAAAGTAATCAAATTAAACCCAAGCAGCAAGGAACACACCCAAGCCCTATCTCTGCACAGAGGCTGAAACCCTTCACCCCTCCCAGGCTCCAGGAACAGGATCATAAGGGTATGGAGGAGTCTGGTGCTCCCCACGGCCCACTTAGGCCCTTCTGGGTCACCCTTGGCAAGCCCCTCACCCCCCACACAGCCCCAGCCCCCTGGCAGGCACCGGTTGCCCTGTGCCAGCTGCAAGCTCCACCGTCCGCCCAGCCAGTGCCTCCGCCCAGGGCCAGGGGCAGGAAGCCACAAGCTCGTGCCAGGAGCTTATGAGCGCAAGGGGGCAGTCAGGACCTTGGAGAGCTCCCGGCCCAAGCTCTAGGGGAGCGAGGAGACTGAAGGCAGACTGAGCCAGGAAGTCTAGAACCCTACAAACCAGCATGTCCCCTTCCACATTCTTCCCAGAGAAACTCGTACACGGGCACAAGGAGATATGCCCAAAGATGATCACTGCGGCACTGCTTGAAACAGCGAAAACATGGAAACCACCTAAATACTTTCCAACAGAAGAATGGAATATTATGTAGCTAAGATATATAAAACAGCTCTCATGTATCAGCATGACAAAACCCTGAAAATTCAAAGTTGACTGATAAAGCAAAGTGCACCACTCTCTGTCCCTTTCATGTGGAAATTAGAGGCCACATACAATACAAGGTGTTATATACGGACACATATATAGACACGAGCAAAAGCTGCAAGAAGGCAGGAGATTTTCCCTGTTGCATGCACTGCGATCTCCCCAGTGCCTGGCACACACTAGGTGTTCCATAAATGCTTGCTGAATTACTCAGACAATAAAGGAACCCAGCCCCTGCAGGGTGTGGGTACCTCAAGGGAGGCAGGGATGGAACAAGACTGAGGGCCCCATAGGAGGGCTCCCAGGCATGATCCCTGTTCATTTCTTGGAAATAATCAGAAGCAAATACGACAACACGTAAATGGTTGGTTACTGTGCAACTCAAGACCCAAGCCAGACCAAACATGCAGACACAAGCGCCAGTGAAGGCATCCTAGTCCCCACACGTGCCGCCCTGAGCCACTCTGTTCATAACACAGGGCCACGTGGCCACTCCCGGGCCAGAGGCCTCCACAGGACACAGAGAGGAAGGTGCATGGGGCTGCCCTCCTACTGCCAGCCTCCTGGTTCCTGAAATCCTGCCTCCCCCTGGGGACAGGCTCTTTCCTGGCCAGCCCTCCCCGGCGCTGGAACCCTGCACCTCTGCCAGGCTTCACACACCTGCCCTGACTTGAACGTGACATGGAAGTTCCATCAGTGAAACTTGATATGGGTTTCCTGTTGTATCTTGTGGTCTCTGAGCCCTTTCTGTTTGTGGTCTGGTGACCTTTCCCGGTATCCTGGGTCCAGCTGATATATCTGTGTTAGTGTCTGCCTCCAACTGCGCTCCTAATGCCCCAGTGGATGTGGGTTACACAAAGTCTGATCACTGTCTGACTCACTGGGCTCAGCTTCCTTCTTTTCTGGGCACCTCCCTGCCCCTCACGGGATGGGGCTATCTCTACTGCACCCATCTGAATAAGTCCTCCTCACTCGCTCCAAGCAGCCCCCAGACCCCCTGCCTTCAGGGCCTGCCAACTTGTGGACTCCCCTGGCGACCCAGAGAAGGCAGAACGAAGGGGCTTCCCCCCAGGGTGGCAGGCTCACCCCCGGTATGGGGCAGCTGAGGACCTGGGCTCCCCTGTGCCTCTCCAGAGCCGTCTGTCACATCCTCCAGGCTTGGGAATCCTCTCACCGCCCCCTCTTCCTTATCTCACCCACCAGGAGGCCCGCCCCTGCCAGGAAGCAGCTAAGCAGCCAGCCCATAGGCAGTGGGCAGCAAGGTGACCGAGACACACACCATGCCCACAGATCCCAGGGGACTCAGCACCTGTGCCCTCCTGCTCTGGCACCCAGAGCCCAGGGGTGCCATTCCCTCATCCCAAACAGCACCCCGGGCTCTGGGCTCCAGACTAGGCTGGGGAAAACCCCCCTCTGGAGAGTCGAGAAACTTCCCTGCACCCAACACACAGGAGCCCAGGGATACTGGGCTCGTCTCCTCTCTGTCTCTCCCTTTCTTTTCCTGGCTTTTCAAATTTAAAAATGGAGAAAAACAATGAGAGACCAAAGCTAGGAAATCAAGTGGAAAGAATCTACATTAAGGCAAAATGTGAAAGCAGCAAATTACAACACAGAGAAAATGGGGGTTGTTAAACAACCCAAGGAGGGGGTCCCCTCTCCAGCTTCCCTGGGTTCCTGGCAGAGAGAAAGGTAAGGGGAAAGGCAGGAGGGAGGCTGGGGGAGACCCTGGACTATATGGGCTCACACCCTCATACAGACAGACACACACACACACACACACGTGCGCGCGCGGAGTCCCCCCCCTCCACCCCCGTCCACCCTCTCCAAAGTCAGCCCTTCTCCCCACACCTGCTCTCAGGAGAGGGAGCTATTCAGAGGCATCAGTGACCAACATTATGTTACTTTTACTTTCAACCGGGAACGAAGCCCTGGTCTAAGGAAATGGAGCTGTGCAACAGATTCCAGGCAGCAGAGCTGTGGATGAAAGGGCATCTGAGGTCAGGGAGACGTCCAGGCCCTGAGAGAAGCCCCCTAACCTGTGGCCGTCCAGGAGGGCTGGGGCTGGGGGCGGGCAGCGAGGGGCAGCTCTGGCTCCAGCAAGGGCTCAAGGGCTCTCCAGGGCGGTGGGGGTGGGGTGAGCCTGGCTCACGGCCAGCACCCCCTTTCTGCTCCCACTCCCAGCCCTTCTCCCCACCATCCAGTGTCCACTCCAGCCTCCTTTCTCTCATACATGGCTCCCACAGTGTGTGTGCATGTGTGCGTGAGTGCATGCGTGTGCATGTGTACAAGTGGCATGCAAGGCCCACATCCCCCCCTCAGGTCTGGTCCCAGCAAAAACCCACCACATCAGGCCTTCCTCTACAGAGGCTGCCCCTTCAGTCTGCCTCCCTCGCTTATCTTATCTCCTCCCGGTCTGTCTCTGCTCCGGCCCTCACGGTGCTCAGCACACTTGCTCGTGACAGGCCGTGACCCACGCTTGCCAGATGAATGGGCCACCGAGCACCCGACTACAGGGATGGGAGGGCCAGCGGGGCAGGAGCTGCTGGCACTGGCTTGGGGGCGGAGGCGCTGTAGGAATCTGAAGTGGCCACCTGCTCAAACCTGCACACTTCCTCTAAGAACCTCCCTGACCCCTGCAGCCCACTGTGACCTCCCCTCTGAGCACCACCTGGTCACACGGAGTGCCCGGATGTCTACGTGTCTACCAGCATTGGGCAGCCACTTTGTGCCAGGCTCTGGGCTGCAAAGGTCATCCAGGCACAGGGCCTGCCCTGTAGGATGCACTGGCAAGCTCCAAGCCCATGTGGACGTCATGCACACTGGGACCTCTCTCTCAGTCCTGCCTTCTGCTGGGAATTTACCTTTCTACCTAGATGTAAATTCCTTGCTATGAGTGCTCAAGAAATGCACGTGCAAAAGATCAAGTGGAAAAGTATAAGATAGCCATGCAAACTGGCAGGGCCCCAAAGGCCCAGGGCTGAAGACAGCCGGGCTAGTAGAGAAGGCCGGGGGGGCAGGGCAACTCCAGCCCGAGGGGACACAGTGGGCCCACTAGGAGAGACTCGGCTGGAGCCAGGAAGACCCGGGTACCAAGGGACAGTGAAGGGGACACAGTCACCCCACTTTCCCACCTGCAGGGTCCCCATGATGCACCCCACCAAAGGTTTGTGCAAAGTGTGGATCTCACACCTGCTCTCAGCTTCCTCTTCCCTGCCATTGTGAGACAAAAGGGAAATGTCCTCTCCGCAGCTTCGGGCTGTGTGACTTTGTTCTTTTTGGGTTCTGCTTGGTTTCCGGTTGTGCTGGGTCTTTACTGCGGCACACAGGCTCAGTAGTTGTGTGGGCATAGTCACCCCAAGGCATGTGGGATCCTGGTTTCCCAACCAGGAATCGAACCCCTGTCCCCTGCACTGGAGGGCAGATTCTTAGCCACTGGACCACCAGGGAAGACCCTGGCTGTGTGACTTTAGACAAGTTACTTAGCCTCTCTGAGCATCAGGCTTACCATCAGTAAAATAGGGAAAGATTTAAAAAAACTTCACCTGATGGGGCTAGCGTGAGGGTCAAATGGTATTTGTGAAAGCCTGGGTCAGCCTCCAGGAGCCAAAGTCTCTGGGGAGTGAGCGAGTCCTAGTGGGGGTGGGGCTGCAAAGGCAGAGGGGCAGGGAGCTCGTCAAGACCTCAGGTCAGGACCCCAGGTCAGGACCCGGGGCTGTGAGGATGCTCTGGGGGCCAGAGACACCGGGCGACACTCAGCTCTGTTTCCAGGGACAGAGCCTGCTGGGCAGAACCCGCGGCCTCAGCCTAGAGGCTGTGTCCAAGGCAGGACACACATCCCTCCTTTCCCAGACACTCTCAGCTCATGTCCCCCCGCCGCCCCCCTCGGCCCATACACGTGGTAATACACACCCTCACAACGTCACAAACCACACATCACTGCCACCCCACACAAGATCACAGCAACACAAGTGCACACAGTAAGCACACCGCCTCACACAGCCACACTCACCACACCCAACCTCCGCAGGTCACACCCTACACACAGCCGCAGACCCAGACACACGGGTCAGCTGCCCATACCTCCTTGGAGCCACCGGCCAATCCTTAGCACCATCAACATCTCACCTTTGCTACTGGTGCTCGGGGGACCCGGCTGGGGGATGCTGGCGGGGGCAGGGATGGCCCCTGGGTGGAGGGAGACAGCACCTCTGTCATCCAGCAACTACTCACCCGGCCGCCTCAGTGCCCCACTCTGGGCGAAATCCACATCTTCCCTCTGCAACCAGGCCGTCCACTCACACCCACCTGCCCCCGGGGAGACCCAGGCGGGACCTGTGGGCACAGGGACACCGCCATCTGAGAGCCAGCCTGCTGTGACATGGGGGACCGAGGCTGGGCGCAGACGGGCCCTCGTCCCACATCCGGCCCCTGCGTGATGAGAGCCAAGTCGCCCAGCCTCTCTGAACCTACACGTCCGCATCTGTAAAGTGGGACGGCATGCTCGCCACCCTCCGGATGCGGCAGGGGTGTTGTGAGGATTAAAGGGGTCACCTGTGGACAGCCCGGCCCCTGGGGGGATATTTTGGGGACGGGGAAGAGGCACGCTGCGGCGGGGACCAGCCAGGGGAGCTGTGGGGCTCAGAGCCCTCGAGCTGAGCGCTGCCGCCCCCTCCCTGGGAGGCTGCTGGGCAGCGAGGGCTGTTCAGAGCTGCATTATTCATGGCGCACGGCTCTGAGCAGAGGGAAATTTGCTGAGTGATCGACCTAATATCTTAACACAAACCCATTTAGGCAAAACACCTTTGAAGCGAGAAAAGCTGGGAGAAAAAAGAGAGAGGAGAGAAGGAAGCGAAGGTGTTTAGAGGCAGGTGGTGGAGGGAGGGGGCTGTGGGGGAAGGCACAAGGAGGTGTCTGGTTCCAGCCCCGGCCCAGATCCAGGCCACCCGCCGGAGACCCCTGCCCCAACCCAGCCCCCGAGGGCCCACCTTCCTCTGTTCTCAGTGGCCATCCTGGGCATTCTTCTTATTTTGTATACAATAATGATTAATTTTTTAATATTTGTGTATTTGGTGGTGACAAGTCTCAGTTGCGGGATCTAGTTCCCTGACCAGGGATCAAACCCTGGGCCCCCTACTTTGGAGGCATGGAGTCACAGCCACTGGGCCACCAGAGAAGCCCCCCGGCAGGGCACTCCTCAGCTGAGGGAATCCCACCGACTTCTCAGAGTTGGTTCAGAGAGGGAAAGGAGTCTGCCCAAGGCTCCCACGGCAAGTCGGGCTGGGCAGCAGTCAGACCCAGCACTGCTCAGCGCTAGTTCAGAGTCCTCTGCTGAAAAACCCCTTTCAGAACAAGACCCCCAGCTCCAGCGACACAGCTGGAGGGCGAGGTCACAGAGCAGCTTTTCAGCCCCTTCCCTGACCTCACAACTCCACACTCCACAGCGAGGCCACTTTCTCCAATGAAACTCAAGCGTCCCTACCCTGGAGCCTTGGCTGGTCCCCCTACAGGAAAAGCCCCTCCTGCTTGCCCACCTGCCCAGCCCTGCCTCGGGGCTCCACTTCTCCACCTCTCCCCCACGAAACACCCCAGATCCTCCTGCAATGGGGATGTGCCGCCGCCCACCCAGGCTCTCATCACACCCCTTTCCCCTGGAATCTGCCATCCTCTGCCAAAGCTGCTGGGTCAGTAACTCCTGTGCTTTGAGGCATGAGGGCTGGAGCCAGGTTGCCCGAGTTCAGATTCTGTTCTGCCACTTCTCAGCTGTGGGACTCCGGACAAGTTACTCACCTCTCTGGGTTTCATCTCCTCATAGTAAAGCATGAAGAACAACTGAATTAATACATGCAGCAGTGCCTGGCACACAACTACTCAAAGTTTGCTCCTGTAACACTTGATCGTTTTCTCCATCAGCCCATAAACCCCTTCAAGGGCAGATTGCATTTTTCTCTTTCCTCACTCCCTGAGTTCCAGCACAGCAGGTGTTCAGTGTTGACTCTTGTTTCTGGCAATGTTGTCTGCCTGGCCTCTTCACCTCAGACCCCTTGGGAGGAGGAGCCAGCTCTGGGCTGGTGGTGGAGACACCTGTTGAGAGGCAGGGGCATGGAGAAGATGACCTCTGGCCAGCTCCAGCCCAGCAGCCAGGCCTGCAGTTTGGTGGGAGAGGAACAGGAGGCTGCAGACTGGGATGAAATATTTAGGAGCCCACATCCCCAGGAAGTGGAAACTGACAAGCAAAATGAAATGTTGAGATGTAATTACTCAGGCAGGCCAAGCATGTCTCCCTGCCGGCAGCGGGCTCGGGCCTTCCCAAGGTGCCCCAAGCAGGCACTGGGTAATGAAGTCCTCCTGGACCTTCCCGCACCAGCCCTCATGCCCTCCCCAACAGGAGCCTGACTCGGGCTCTTCAAGTCGACCCTTCTCATGGCAGAAGAGCAGGATGTGGAAGGAACAGCGGGCTGAGCCCATCCTCAGCTCTGGATGTACCCAGGGTGAGGCCCCAGCTTCCTCAGCCAGGAAATGGGGCTGCTGACCCCTCGACTGGGAAGCAGGACAGACAGTGGGTGTGAGTGTGCCCCCGAGACTGGCCATGGGGGAGGGGCATGGCGAGGACAGAGCAGACACCAGCTGGCCCTGTGGACCATCGGAGGTTTTTCTTAGGCTCTGAGCTGCCTGCGACTGGGGTTAGCAAGAGCTGGTGGACAAAGGTCAGGGGCAGAGGCCCAGATGTGGCCCTGAGCTGGGGAAGTGCTCACCCCACCCCCCCAAAACCTGTCCCAGGCTCTCCCAATGATGCTGGGGAAAAGCTTGGGGCCCCAGAGCCTGCGAGCCTGCTTGGCCAGATCTGGGATGGAAAGGGGCCTCCAAGCCTGGATCCCGGGAGCAGTCCTAAGTGGGTCTCAGGAGGGCATCTGGGGAGGGGCGCAAGGAGGGGTGCTCGGCTGATCCTGCCCTCTCTGTGGAACACCAAAGCTGGGGCAGAGGACCCGACAGCTACTGATTTTTCTCAATAGGCCTTTGGGGCTAGACATTTTTCATAGTAAGAGATGGTCCCGTGTTGCAATACAAAAGGACATCCTGGGACTCTGGGCACTAAGTATGAGAGGGGACTTGAGCCACTGTGATATTTACACTGACATTTAAATGCACCCCAGGCACTCTGGCCCGGGTGGGACTACCTGCAGTTGAGAGGTCCTTTCTAAATCTAAACCAGAGCCCAGAGAAGCTCGTGATCTGCTCAAGGCAGTCACAGAGTTGCCACCCCGGCCCCTCTCCAGGCTGGCTCTGAGCTCCGGGGACAGGTCCAGCCTCACCCGAGGCAGCAGCCAGCTGACTTCTCAGGCTCTGATCCCCTGGGCCCTGTCCCCGACTCCTGTGGACACCACCTGACCAGGCCAGAGCCCCACACCGGCATGCAAACCTCAGCCTGTCCAGCCGAGCACCCACCACCCCACCAAAACCCATCCCACTCCAGCATGCCCTTCCCTCCCACCTTCACTCGCTCTCACCTCAGCTCCCTCGGGTCCTGAAGCCCTGCGGCCTCATCTTCTGCGCTCCCCGCCTCCAACAGGACCTGCACTTCCCAACACCAGAGTGTTCCCTCTGTTCTAGGCCCAGTTCCCCTTCCCGGACTCCTTCAAGTCACTTCAAGTCAGCTCCTGTCGGTTCTTGAAGATTCAGCTCAGGTCTCCTCCTCCAGGAAGTCTTCCTAGGTGTCCCCAGGCTCCTTCTCTGCTGGGTGCCCGTAACCATCCCAATAACTCAGGTACTGTACTTAGCACAGGGAAGGGAAAGTTTTGGACTAGATGCCTCCAGGGAGTGGCCACTGCTGGGCCCATTTCTGGGCACAGAGCATCCACTGATTCAGCAACAATTCACTAAGACCCTCCCAGTGCCAGGTGCTGCCCTGGATGCTGTGGGGACAGCCATGGATAGGACAGACGAGAATCCTGCCCTCAGGGAGCTGACTTCTGTCTATGAATTAGACCACAGATGCTGAAGAATGAGAGAAGGAATGAATGAATGTGCAAATGAGCAAACGGACTAACTAGGAGCTGGCCTATTGCGCAGAAGGCCTCGTTCCGCATCTCTAGCTCCTGTTCCTCTGCCCTCCTTTCCCTGTCTCCCCACCCAGTCCCCTGCCCCCTCCTCCCCGCTCACACACATGACCCCATGGCCCACGCATTCTGGCAGCACCCTTCGGTCATGCAATGTCTGCACCTGTTCTCTCATTAGCTCCTCTCAGTCAGCCCACGGCTTAGGCACTGTGATCATTATACAGATCAGGAAACTGAGTCCTGTAAGCCAGAGCCTAGTCCTGGATGCCGCCACCTTCCCTTTCTCCAACCTGTCTGCTCCCTCTGCCCTGCCTCTGCATATGTCTCTCTCTCCCAGAGTCAGGTGTCTGGTGAGTTGCCACCTCTCTCCCAGCCTGTTTCCCTGTCTTAAAATGGGGCAGGCAGAGTGGTTTTGAGAGATGGGAAACAGAGCCTGTTCCCCTCCCCTCCCCCCACCCACAGCCCCTACTGCATCCCCCCCACCCCGCTCTATCCCCTTCCCCCTCCCTCCCTCCTCTCTCCTCTCATGTGTCACTTTGTCCTGCTTTTTCCCCCCATCCCAAGGCCTCCCTTGAGCCCCAAGACGTCTGCAAAATGGTTGTTAGCTTTCCTTCTGGCTCATTAAATATGAGAATTTGCATAGAATATCCATATGATCACTCTGTCTACAGCAAAATGAGGCACAGATGTACCGCACCATGTGAGTCAGGAAGAACGAGGAGGATGGTCACAAGGGGCGGGGGTGCGGCCAGCCAGGAAAAGGCCACATGCTCACCCTCGGGGCCCAAGGCCGCAGAGGCAGCCCTGCACCCCTCCAGCCCTTTCTTGGCCTCTGATGGCTAATCTGCCCATTCTTGTCATACAATAATCAGCACAGTAAGGACTGCAATTACCCCCATTTTACAGATGGAGAAACTGAGGGCCAAAGAATGGTAGCTTCTTCAGACACACAGCAAGGCCATGGCAAGCCTGAGGGTCAGCACTGTCTGCCGTGAGGTGGCCCATCCCCCTTATTGTCAGGAATGCAGCCCCCTCCTTGCTCTCAGAAGAAAAGCATCATGAAGAACCAAATTTAATCACGCAGCTCCCCTATCCAGAGCACCCTGCTGCTCCTCTGGGACAGGCCCATGGTTCTTTAAGACTCTCCTCTTCCCATCTGCTCTTCAAGGAAGCTCCCCTTTCCCCCCTTCCCCCAGTTCCCATTCTGCACCCCCCATCCCACCCCACCCCCCACCCCATACAACAACAATTTGGCTAGATGCAAAGAGTTTTGGAAACAACTGCTTCCAAACCTCATCCCAGCTATATAACTGCATTCAGACCTGCCTCAACACAAAAAGATTCACAGCAGTGCCCAGAAATAAACATATTTGGCTAAAAGAGAAATTTGTAAGGGACCAGCACTCTACAGATGAGGTCCCGAGCAGCATCCAGGGATTGGCCATTCTTGGGGACCCGAGCCAACCAGGGCTTCCCCCTGGTCTGGTGCTGGCGCTGTCCGTGGTGCTGAATGCAGGGTCACTGGGGCCATTTTCCTCCCCTCCACCAACATACAACCTGGGAGCAAGACGTGCGGGCTAGTGCTTCACAACATACCCTAGACCTGTCCCTTCTCACCACTCCCACTCTTTGGTCACCATCACGTCTCACCTGGAGGACAGCAGTAGCCTCCTCACTGGCCCTTTTGCTTCAGGCCCACAGTCTCTTCCCTACACAATGGCCGGAGGGACCCTAGTAAACCCAAGCCCATCTACATCTCTTCTCTGTTCACAAGCCTCCCACAGCTCCCGTCTCACTCAAATCAAAAGCCGAAGTCCTCAGAGAGGCCAGAAGGGCCCCCATGATCTTCCCCTCCTCTTCCACTTCTCTGCCCCCTCAATTGCTCTGTTCCTGCCTCTTGGCTACCCTCCAAGTCCCAGGAAGGCTTTCAGGGCCTTTGCACTTGTCAGTAGCCCTGCCCGGGGCACTCTTCCCACAGATCTCTTCGTGGCTCACTCCCTCACTGTATTTAGGCCTCTGCCCTAAGTTCGCCTCTGCAGAAAAGCCTTCCTTGACCACTTGTATGACAGTCTCCCCTTCCTTCCCCCTCTGTCTACTTATGCAGCTTTCTCCTTTATAGCAATGCTCATTGGTTCCTATCTGAAAGTCTATCATACAATGAAGTCTTTACTTGTTTACAATAAGTTGCCCCTATCCCTCCCCCCAAATGTGAGCTCACAAGATCAGTGATCCTCATCTCTTTAGTCCACTGCTGTATCCCCCATCTCCTGGCTCAATGCCTGGCACACAGTAGGGGCTCAATAAATATCTTTCCAGCAAATGAATAAATTATTGTATAGAAGTGAGGGGTGAAAGGGCTGAGAAAGTGCCCCCACTGCCCTACTCACCAGCCATATCCCCATAGAGCAGGCTCTACAATCTGGAGGCCTAGACTCCCTTCTTCTGAGTCCTCAAAAAACCCAGGAGCCCGAGGGAAGCCATCACTGAAAAGGTGACCATCAGGGATGTGTTCCTCCCAACCTCCAGGCCCTGTGATGCCCACGTTTAGACAGAGCCCCTCGCAGGCTCATCCACAGCCACACGTGACTAAGTAACTCCCATCACACTCACATTCCGCGTCACAGAAGCTGCCCGCCCCCCTTCCCTGGTCCTGAGGGAACTTAAAGCCTGTGTGTGTCGAGGGGGTGGGGTCGTCCTCCGAGGTCTGCCCATCTGACTGACCCAGCAGCACTCCCCCAGAGAAGCTGGGTAAGACATCACATATGTCATTGAAAGGAGGGCCCCTCCCTCCTTCCTTCCCTCGGGCTCTGGAGTCACACAGACCTAAATGCAAAGCTCTGCCTCTGACATGCTGTGAAGGCCAGCCCACAGGCAGCCTGGGCCATGGCCACTTCCTCCATAAAACAGGGACAATTCTCAGGGCGTCTGTGTAGGGGCTGGGGCCAGGGCCCGGCAGCTGCAGTGGGTGTGGTTAATGAAATACTCCCTGGAAAATCGCATATTAAAACACAAGGAGGTCCAGGAAGCTTCACACAGGCCAGGGTGGGCTGGCTAAGGGGCTGGTGCAGGAGGCAGAGCCTGGGGCTCAGAGGCTCTGGGAAGAGGGCTGGCTGGATGACACAGGGTAACAAGGGGAAGAAAGAGCTTCAGACATCCCTCTGTGTGTCCACGACGTGCATGCGCCCACTGAAGAAAGTACACAGCCCCTGCCTGGTCTCATGAAGAACTGGAAAGCTCCGGGAGGGGCAGTGACTTGTCCAAGGTCACACAGGAGTAGGGGGTGATGCTGAGGCCAGAACCCTCCTGGGACACTCAGCAGACCCTGAAGATCGGGACAGGAGGGAAGGAAGCCATGAGCTCACAGTATCCCGGGGCTGCAGGGAAATGGGGGCTGGGGCTTGCTTGGATGACATCCCTAAGAAGCCCAGAGTAGGGGGCTGGGAGTACTGGGACCTCAGATAGGAAAACAGGCTCAAACTCAGTAGTCAGCAAGGAGGTCAAGAGGGCTTTCTGGAAGTCAAGGCCCAAACTGGGTGGGGGCAGGGAAAAGTCAATGCCTTTGCCACCTGCTCTTTAACAAAGGGGAAGAAGTCAGAAGGGATCCCTAAACATGGGAGCCTGGGAGGACAGAGCCCAGCGTGCACCCAGTGCAGAGGCTCAGAGAAGGGGAGGAGGAAGAAACAAGGGCAGGAAATGAACTCAAAGACAATGGGGCTCAGACCAGGCTGAGAGATTCATTCGTCAAAAGGCTCAGAGGTAACACAACCAGAGAGGCCAAAGGAGCCCACTCTATGGGCTCAGGTCTGGGCCCAAGAACACAGGCAGAGCAGAAGCCAGAGGCCAACCCAGTGATACCCGGACCTCCACATGGTGAGGACAGAAAAACCAAGAGAGGTGGGTAAGGCACACGAAGACCCAAATCACAGGGGTCTCCTCTGACATATCACCTTCACACTGGGGATGAAGCTGAGGCTCAGAGATGGAAAGTAACCAGCCCAGGGTTACACAGCCACCCAAAGGCTAGAACTGGGACCCGACCCGCAATCCCCACTCTGATGAGTAACCGTGACAATGACACCTCCAGCAGTTCAGTGCTGAGTGCGGGGCCCCAACTGTGCTAGCGCTTTACAGGGATTAACTCATTTGATGCTCATGGCAAGCCAGAAGGGAAATGCTATTAATTTTCCCATTGAATGAGGTGGAAACTGAGGCCCAGAGCCTCAAAGTGACTGCTCAAGGTGGCACAGTTCATGGTGGCTCTTGAGGCCCCCACCCTACCGCACCATCTGGGGAAGATGGCATGAAGCCCAAAGCCACGAAGGGGTTGCAACCAGCAAAGGGAAATGTTAGGTCCAGAAGAAATCTTCAAACGTTCCACAAAAAAGGCCAGTGAAAGAAAAAGTTGCTTCCTGTCGATGGACAGGGAGGCCTGGCGTGCTGCAGTCCATGGGGTCGCAGAGATTCGGACACTGAACTGAACTGTCCAAGAGGGAAGGGGTGCAAACTTGGAGTGAAAAGGGCTCAGTGTCTACCATCTCCTTCCTCCTGCCACTCCTGTCAAGCTTAGAGGCAAACTCGGATGGGAGCATGTCCCCATCATGATAAGTCAGGGAAAACACATCAGAGATGAGTCAGGGAGAGAGGAGAGGTGGGTTGGTGACACCCAACCCACAGGACTCACAAAATCAAGAGGTGCCAGCCTCACACCAAAGGCCAGAGGGCAGAGAAATTAAAGTGGACAGGCGGAGTCCCCACGGCGGGCCAGGCAGCTCAGGGTTCATCCTCACAGCAGGACAGAGACTGATGTGGCCGCCACAGAGCAGTCACACTGGTGCCAGCACCTTGCCAATCTCCCGGGGTGCCCAAGCCAGGTCCACTTAATTTCCACCCATGGTCTGGTCAGCGGGCAGGGGATGCTGGGCCCCAGCTGCAGGTCCCTGGGCGGCGGGGCTGCGCTCTCCCCCCAGGAAGATGCTACCAGCCATCGTATACACCAACCCAAAAAGCCAGTGGCAGGACCCCTCCCTGAATCTGGGTACCCCCAACCTTGGCTGATCTCAACCTCATGTCACCTGACTGAGGGTGAGAAGGTCACACGCTCCAAGCTCTGTCTTCGTGCAATTGGCCCCAATCATCCCTGAACCAAAAGACCAAGCCTGTAGCGCCCCCATGACAAGCCTCCACTTACAAGAAGGATGCCTGGAGCCAGGGGCCTCGGACTAGGGGCACCCAGCCTGCCAGCTGTCAGAGCCAACCCTGCAGGTGAGCTGACATGCCGCTCCTGTTACAGATGAGAGACGGAGGCCCCGGAAGGGCAGCGACCTGCCTGAGAGCACATCTGTTCATCCTACAAACATCTGCTGAGGCCCCGCCATGTGCAAGGGAGGGCAAGGGGCACACAGCCAAGGAGGGAGGGGTCCTACCCTTCCCTGGTCTCAAGGGGCCCAGCCAAGCAGGAGAGGAAGAGGGGAAATTCAGCAGGCACTGGGGCAAGGGTGACTGGGGTTCCCAGGAGGCCAACCCCAGGGGAAGATGACAGGCCTCCATGGGTCAGCAAGTCTGCAGGAAGCCTTGGCTCAGAGCCGCCACGATGGGCAGAGAAGACTCCCCAAGGCCCTAAGGAATTTGGACACAGCAGCTGGACACACCAACTCCAAGGGCCAAAAACACTGTTAAAGGCAAGACTGGCCTGAAAGAAACCGCGCAGCTCCGCCTCACATGGGTCCCCGTCTCACAGCCACTAGGACCAGGCCAGGCCCCTCACTGCGGTCCCATCTGCCTGCTGCCTCCTCCAGGCCCTTGCTCACGCTGCTCCCCCACCTGGCACACCCCCTCCTTCCTCCCCACTTATCCAAGTGTGCCCCTCCTCCAGGCCCTGCTGGGCGGGGCCCCCTGCGGCCCTGGAATTTATCTCTTCACCTCCACACAGGCATCATCACATCCCTTCATTCACTTATTCAACCAGACTCTCCCCAGCCCCTCCTGCAGGAGGGCAGGGTGCCAGGTCTGACTGGGCACTACTCTTCCCACACCCGCTGGGAGCCGGCAGGGCCCACAGCCGCGCTCCTCTCCTCGCACGGGGGCTGAGTACCCAGAGGATGTGAAATAGATCCATGAAGTCCAGGCTCTGGAAGGCTGAGCTTCTTCCCATTCCTGCCTTCTGGGGCAGGCAGCATGCCACGACGAAGCATCCCAAGGCAGGAGCTGCAGTGGGAAGGATTTCTGTCCTCGGTGGGTCAGGACAGGGTTGGGGGCAGCCAGAACTCAGAGAGCAGGAGAGGGTCCCAGGGCAGCCTGACCCCAGAAGCCTCAGTCTGCCTTTCTGTGGACTGGGAGAGCAACCTTTCAGGCCTGAATAGGAAGAAGGGCTTACGAAGTGAGTAGCTGGCTGAATTTTGTGATCAATCACCCATCCCACCAGCATTTACTGAGTGAATCCTATGTGCCAGGGACTGTGCTAGAGGCTGGGGAGGCATCAGAGAACAAAACAGGCAAAAAAAAAAAAAAAGCCCTGCTGTCACAGACCATAAACAAATAAAAGTGTACTTGTCAAGTGCTATAAAGAAAAACAGGGGACTTCCCTTGTGGTCCAGCGCCTGAGAGTCTGGCTTGCAATGCAGGGGACGTGGGTTCAATCCCTGGTCAGGGAACCAGGATCCCACATGCTGCAAGGCAGCTAAGCCTGTAAGCCAAAACCAGAGTCCATGCTTCGCAACTAAAGATCTCCCATAACACAGTGAAGATCCCGCGTGCCACGACTAAGACCCAACACAGGCAAATGAAAAACAGAAAGAAGACAAAGAACAAGTCTTTTAAAAAAGAAAAACAGAGCAGGAAAGAGGGAATAGAGAGTTCTGAGCTGGGGACACAGTGGGACACAGAGAGGCCCCTCTGACGCGGGCACAGCTGAGAAGGCAGCCAAATGCCCCGAGGAGAGGCCACCTAGACCACCGGGGACAGAACTTTCCAGGTCGAGGGAGCATCCAGTGCAAAGGCCCTGAGGTCAGCGTGTGCCTGGAGTGTCAGAGGGGCCGTGAGGAGGCTGGTATGACTGCAGCAGAGACGGGTAGAGTGGAAGGAGACAAGGTCTGGGGGGTGGGCAGCAGAAAGGGGAGCGGGCACTTCCAGTGGCCTCCCCTTTGGGGGTTCTGGGTCCTGGGGGTGCCCTGGGGCAAACCTCCTCTCTGCTCTCCCAGAAAAATGAGCAGCACCAGGTCCCCCCAGCCCCCAGGTAGCATAGCTCTTTCCAGGTGGCTGAGCTCTTCCCTTACCCCTCAGAGCCTCTGTTTACAGCCTGAGAAGCTGAGTCTAGAGATGTCACAGAGCCAGAGGGAAGAGGTGCCCCAGCCTTGGGCCAGCCTTACCAGCCAGCCGTGCGGACAGGGGCCATCTAAATGCAGGTCTGACGCCCTGCCCAGGGAGCTGGAGCTGGAGGTCAGAGCAGCGACAGCTTGATGCACCCGCGTCTCTGGAATACCAATGGGGGACGCGGGGACCCAGCAGGCGGAGGAGGTTTAGAATTTCCCACCATGGAAGGGACAAGGCATCCTCCTAAGGCCCCCACGCCTCTTCCTGCCACACTCAGGAAGGCCCTCTCCTTCCCACCCTAGGAGCACAGGCCTAGATGTGCCCAGGGAGCTGGAATCACTCGCTGGAGTACCAGACTGCCCAGGAGACCCCACGGAGAGGCCCCTGCTGAAAGCTGACCTGGGCCTCACTATCACATGCACCAGAGATGGGGAGGCCTGGCTGGATTCAAATTCCCCTCCTGCTACCTGCCACCTGTGTAGCCTCAGGAGAGTTACTTAACCTTTCTGAGCCTCAGCATGGCCCTCCACATAACAGAGTTGTCCTGAAAGATAAATGAATTCAGTTCAGTTCAGTCGCTCAGTCGTGTCCGACTCTTTGCGACCCCATGAACCGCAGCACGCCAGGCCTCCCTGTCCATCACCAACTCCCAGAGTCCACCCAAACCCATGTCCATTGAGTTGGTGATGCCATCCAGCCATCTCATCCTCTGTCATTCCCCTCTTCCTCCTGCCCTCAATCTTTCCCAGCATCAGGGTTTTTTCAAATGAGTCAGCTCTTCGCATGAGGGGGCCAAAGTATTGTAGCTTCAGCTTCAACATCAGTCCTTCCAATGAACACCCAGGACTGATCTCCTTTAGGATGGACTGGTTGGATCTCCTTGCAGTCCAAGGGACTCTCAAGAGTTATGAATAACTCCATAAATGAGTTATGAAGCCCATAAAACAGGGTCTGGTTCACAGGGGGGCTTCGTACATGTTACCTACTAATCACCCCTTCACCTGTCACCCACACAGGAGCCCTGGGCTCTGGCACTCAACTTCCCTGTGACCTTAGACGGGCTCCTTGACTTTCCTGAGCCTCAGTTGTCCTCATCTGTGAAATGGAGCACCAGCACGAGGAAACAGGCTCACACAGGCGCCTGCAGACACAGAAAAGCTGTGGGCGCATAGAAGCTTACACTCCGGAGCCCAGCCCCTGGGAGCACCCAGGACAGTGGTGGGAGGCACTGACGGCGGGGCCCCCCTGCCAGCCTCTCTAGCCTGCATCCCCCTCCAGGGGTGACTCACGTGGTCTCTGCATACCTCGTCCCAGCACTGGTTGTTGCCACTCAACTCACCCTTGGGCAGCCTCCACCTGGCAGAGAGGGGGGAGCCCTGCAGCGAGAAGGCAGCAGCCCTCACACAGAGGGGGCACGCACCCACACGGAGGGGCACCCACATCTCACACAGAGGGAAACCCACACCTCACACAGAGGGAAACCCACACCTCACACAGAGGGGGCACGCACCCACACGGAGGGGCACCCACATCTCACACAGAGGGAAACCCACACCTCACACAGAGGGAAACCCACACCTCACACAGAGGGGGCACGCACCCACACGGAGGGGCACCCACATCTCACACAGAGGGGCACCCACACCTCACACAGAGGGGGCACGCACCCACACGGAGGGGCACCCACATCTCACACAGAGGGGCACCCACACCTCACACAGAAGGGCAGCCACACCTCACACAGAGGGAAACCCATACCTCACACAGAGGGAAACCCACACCTCACACAGAGCGGCGCCCACACCTCACACAGAGGGGGCACGCACCCACACGGAGGGGCACCCATATCTCACACAGAGGGAAACCCACACCTCACACAGAAGGGCAGCCACACCTCACACAGAGGGAAACCCACACCTCACACAGAGGGAAACCCACACCTCACACAGAGGGGCGCTCACACCTCACACAGAGGGAAACCCACACCTCACACAGAGGGCCACCCACACCTCACACAGAGGGAAACCCACACCTCACACAGGGGGAAACCCACACCTCACACAGGGGGAAACCCTCACCTCACACAGGGGGAAACCCACACCTCACACAGAGGGAAACCCACACCTCACACAGGGGGAAACCCACACCTCACACAGAGGGAAACCCACACCTCACACAGAGGGAAACCCACACCTCACACAGAGGGGCGCTCACACCTCACACAGAGGGAAACCCACACCTCACACAGAGGGAAACCCACACCTCACACAGAGGGGCGCTCACACCTCACACAGGGGGAAACCCACACCTCACACAGGGGGAAACCCACACCTCACACAGGGGGAAACCCACACCTCACACAGGGGGAAACCCACACCTCACACAGAGGGAAACCCACACCTCACACAGACGGGCCCCCACACCTCACACAGAGGGGGCATGCACCCACACCTCACACAGAGGGGGCACGCACGCACCCACACGGAGGGGCACCCATATCTCACACAGAGGGAAACCCACACCTCACACAGAAGGGCAGCCACACCTCACACAGAGGGAAACCCACACCTCACACAGGGGGACCCCACACCTCACACAGAGGGGTGCCCACACCTCACACAGAGGGGCGCCCACACCTCACACAGAGGGGCACCCATATCTCACACAGAGGGAAACCCACACCTCACACAGAGGGGGCACGCACCCACACTTCACACAGAGGGGCACCCACACCTCACACAGAGGGAAACCCACACCTCACACAGGGGGAAACCCACACCTCACACAGAGGGGGCACGCACCCACACCTCACAAAGAGGGAAACCCACACCTCACACAGAGAGGCACACACCTCACACAGAGGGGCACCCACACCTCACACAGGCCCTGCTATCAGGGCAGGCCCACTGGGCACAAGCCCAGAGAATCACCTAGTATGCCCCCCACACACACACACACGTCCTGCCCTGGCTGCCTCTGGGGCTTGCTACACTGCCCGCTCACCACCAGACCAGCTCGCCTTCAAGAAGCAGGCTGGCCAAGGCTCCCGTGGTCTCATCCCTCATCTTGTCCCTGGACACGGCCTGCAGGGCCCAGCATGGCCCCCTCAGGCCTTCCAACACTCCCAGGCCTCAGGGAGGACCTGTAATAATAACAACGCTCCAGTGTGAGCTCCTGAGTGCCCGCCTCCATGGGCCAGCACGTTTCATTCTGATAACAACCAGTTTTATCCCATTTCGCAGACAAGGAAACCAAAACCAAGAGGGGCTAAGTGCCTTTCCGAGGATCGTGTGACCAGTGAGTGGCCTAGTCGGAGCCCAGGTATGTCTGTTACGGCCGCTCTCCTGACCACACGTGGCTAGCGCCATGTGGGGGAGGCAGGCAGCCTGGGGTGGGGGCACCAGATCTGACAGCCTGGCTCCAAGTAGCTCCAGCACCTCACTGTATGAGCCTAGGCAAGCCCACCCCTCTGAGCCTCGGGGTCCTCACCTGGAAAGAGGACAGAACACCAGGCCCACAAGGCTGTCACCAGGATTCGTGCAATGTGTGACCCTGCCACAGGGCAGACTTCAGTCTAGGGCCACAGGCTGCTCAGGGCAGGGTCCGCACGACACAGTGACTGGGGTGGAAGGGCGCTGTTGATGGGCACCAGGAAGCACAGCATCGGGGCTCTCTCCAAGGCCTCTGCCAAAGGCCCCATCGGTGCTGGGTGCTCTGGAGCGCCGCACCCAGAGGGCAGAGCTGGTTCCAAACCCAGCCCCTCCACATTCTGGCTATGTGGTCTTGGGAGAGCCACCTACCCTCTCTGGCCTCCGTTTCCTCATCTATGAAATGGGCATGATTATGCTCCCTGCAGGACCCAGAGCCCAGCACGCGGTCGGCGCCCAGGGCTTGCTGGCCCCGCTCTCACCGGGGCTCTGACATGTACCTTCAGCCCACCCCACCACCCCACTCCCTGGCATGCCTCTGAGCAACTCCAAGATGATTTATACTTCAGAGGACAAATCAATACAATATACGGCCAGAGACATCTTTAATCTTTCTCAGGGATTAGGCTACAAGGTACAGAGGCCCCTTTCTACTGGCCGCTCAATTCTGATTTCAATTTGGGCTGCTGAAGCGCGGCTTTTTCTCCCCTTTTCTTTTCACTCACTAAAGACAGTTCTCCAAATCAAATTTCATTTGGCAGGTAGGGCAGGGAGATGCACCGGGGCTGCGGGGGTCTGTGGACACAGGAGGTCCAGCCCGGTGGAAAGCTGGACCTTTGGTGATGGGATGGAGTGCAGGGGGCAGGGGCACTGTGAGGGCCCTGAGCTCTTATTTTTCTAGAAGTCCTTTACAAAATCTTGAGCAGACTTTCTATTTTCTAGAAAAAACTCAATGCTTGATTAGATGCTCACAGAAACTTCAGACAATAGCCTTAGCTTCAGCCAAAACCCAATGCCCAGACCTCACCCCAATCCCAAGCCTTTCCTACAACAGCATTTGTCCCTCCAGGCCGAAGGGGTTGTGTGTGTATGTGTGTGTGTGTGTGTGTGACTGTCATACCCCCATCCCCTGCACAGGTCTGGTCCACATGTGTCTCAGGTTATGCAGCTGGGAAATGGGCAGAAGACAGAGTAACAGAAACACGACACAGATAAAACCTGCAAGTCCTGGAGCCAGCTCGCCTGGGTTCACACCCCTTCTCCACCTCTAACCTGCTCTGTGACCTGTTGCCAGTTATTATGTGGTCTCTCTGCATCTCAGCTTCCTCCCCTGTACAAAGGGGGTACCTACTTCACCAGGTAGGGTGGATGACTCAGGGCACCAGGTGTAAACAGGGGCTCAGCACACGCCAGGGACATGGGGAGGGCCACGGGAGTCCGGAGTTGTCTTCCCGGTCCCCCTGGACACCAAGATTCTGGACCTCCATCCTGCCCCCGTCCAGCACCTCTGTCCCCAAATCTGACCGAGGCTGCAGCTGAAACAGCCCGTGGGCTTGTTCGGGAAATGATTCAAGCCATCAAGGAGGAGAGGAGCCTGCTGGGGAGGATGGATGGAGCCGGGGCGGAGAGGAACCCATCTGAGCAAAGGAGCCAAGGACCGGTGGGCCCTCAGAGGGAGGGGCTGGGGGCTGGGGGCTGATGCTCCCCAGCCTGCCTGCAGGTAGCAGTGGGCTCTGACCACCCCGGCTTCATTCCATGGGGGCCCAGCCGCTAGAGCGGAGGGCGGGGGCCCGGGGCCACAGCCATCCGTCAGCCCTGCCCCACTTCCACCACCCTGCCGCCCTCTCTGCCAGGTTACAACCACCCGCGGCTTCGGCTGTACAATTAAAGGGGCTTATCCGAGATTTATAGCAGGATTATACCCGCAGGGTGTTACCAACGCCCGCCTCTGGACACTCTGTGGTCCTTAGGAGAAGCAATTAGAGTCCCGGGGTTATCCGGGTATAAATATATAGATGCCATCCCCAAGGTCGAGGGCTCCAGTGAGCTATTTAGAGACGGGGCCTTGGGAGAGGAGGCGGAGGGGCTCCCTCTGCGGGGAGGGGGTCTAGCAGGAGGGGAGGGGCTCCCACGCACTAGGGGAGCCGCCCCTCCAGCCCACTGCCCTGAGTCAGCCAACCCAGAGGCCAGTCTGCTGCCCTGGACGCACCCCCCACCACTGTCCCATACGGCTGCCCTCCCCGGCAGGGCCATCGGAAAGGCCGGCTCAGAGGCCCAAGTGTGGGCCTGCTGGAGCTCACCCTGTCTTAGCCTGTCAATACTCGCTGATAACTGAAACCTTTATCACTTTGAGGACTGCAATCTGGGAGTGCAGGGAGCTCTGTGGGGGAAGGGGGGCTGGCGGTAAGTGGAGAGTGTCTGAGGACAGCAAGCCACTGTCCCAGCCTCCCCCCAAATGCCACCCACGGGACGCCTACGGCCCCACCCGCGCAGCCCCTGCCGCTCACCCCAGCAGACGGCTCAGTTGTAAGGAGTCTGAATTCTCAGTCCCGCAAACAAACCCTTGCTCCCAGGATGGCCCTGGCTCCTGGGTCCCTGAGACCCCCATGAACAAGGCTCCCTCCATGCCCACCTCCTTCCCCTCCTCTCTGCCCAAGGACAGAGGCCGTTCCATCAGCTCCTGTGCCCCAAATACGGATGGTTCCTCCATCTGCCTGGCCGTGTCCGCAGAAGTCATTTGCACCCACCCGCCGCCTCCAGGAGCCACCCAGCCGCCCACCCACGAGCCACAGGCTCAGGCCCATGAGGGGGCCCCGGGGCAGGAGGAGAGCCCACGACAGGACCTGGGAGCAGCCCCCTGCGGGGACCCCCCGCCCCAGCCCTGAGCGGGAGCCCGCAGGCAGACTCACCGTCCTCTCGGGACTTCTGCATGAAGGCCTCCACGCCGCTCTCACCGTAGCTGCCCTCCGAGGCCAGCGTGGACACGTAGTTCCACTTGAGGGCGCGCACGATGTCCACCATGGCCTGGGCCTGATACGTGTCCGAGGGGACCACGCGGGAGAAGAAGTCGTAGCGGCTGTTGTCACTCAGGTCGGGGGCTGTGGAGGCGTAGCTGATCTGGGGGATCTGGGGGGCGAGAGGGGCCGCTGATGGGGGCGGCTGGCACCCCACCCTGCCCGGCCAGGGTCAGCCCCTACACCCCAACCAGCCTCCCGCCCGGGGACCATCCCAGCCCTTCCCACGGGCATGGTCTCCTCTCAACCCAGGGGGGCCCTCTTGACATGGGATGAGCAGGTCCCAGCCCCACCCGACAGAGGAGGAAACTGAGGCTGAGAGCTGGGCCAGCTGTTGGGTCAGCCCGGCCCCGGCTCTGCTCAGGGTCCCAAAGCCTGACCCCCTCCTCTGCTCAGCTCCCCGGATCCTGTATCTCCCCAACTCCCAGCAGGAGTAAGGCTGGCACCAGGGTGAGAAGGGAGTGACTGGTAAGCATCAAGCCCTCCTCCTCCAGAAAGTCTCCCAGTTCGCCTCAACAGAGTCATGGGGCTGGTGGGCCCTCCGTCACCTACACATACACACCCCAGAGCCATCGTGGATAGCACCCACGCACACACGCGTGCACGCACACGCACACACACACACACACACACCACAGGCACCTCTGGGGTCCTCAGCTGATGTAAAAAGCTGGGAGATCCCAGCTGGGGAGCAGCCCCAGATGGGTGAGCATTGGCCCAGGGATGGAGCAGGGATGACGGACCCTGAGGGCTTCTCCGGTCCAGTCCCTGCCCCCCAGGAGCCTTCCATGTCCTCACAGCTCCCTCTGGGTCCCGGCTCCTTCCTCCTGCCCAGCTAAGAGGGCATAGAGTCCAGTTCCAGCTCCCTCTGCCCCCTCCCCACCCCAGGGTGGACTCCTGGGAGGCCAGAGGTAGTAGGGTCTCTCTCCACAGCCTGAGACCCAGAGCCCCTGGGGGCAGGGCCTGCCCGAGGCCACAGCCGCTCCTGCAGACTCTGGGCCTCGTGGTCCTCGGCCAGCTCCACCAGTCACAGGGCGCCTTCCTGCCCCGCCCCAGGCAAAGGTGGGACATGGAGGCCCGAAGCCGCCCTTCCCCCGTGGTGGACATCCAGCGTCCACAGGGGCTGCATGCACTCTCCTGAGCCCCCCTCCACCTCTGCTCGCTGCCCTGTGCCCTCCTCACAGGGTCCTCACCTGCTCCCAGCTCCCAGGCCCTGCCAGTGGCCCCCGCTGTCCACCCCCCGGCTGGTCCACACCAACGCCTACCCTTCCTGTGTCCCCTCTGCCCTGCTCTCAGCTGGCCACAGTGACAGGGTGAAAGGGTGGGCATACCGCTCTGGGCAAATGTCACATCCAAGACTGATCCCCTGAGGGAATCATTAAGGCTCAATCCTGACTGCAAAAACCTCACAGTCAGAACTTTAGTCCGCATGGCAACCGGGGGTGGGAACATATTCCAGAACAGGAGGACTCGGCGAGTCCCCTGCACATGGGTTTGCCCACCTGGCCTCTGCCTAGGGGTGTCCATCCCCAGGGACAGTGGGGGTCCAGGTTCCATAGCGGAATATCCTCAGACTGCCCTGAAACTCCGCAGGGCAGCGCTGCCTCCCTGGAGACAGCAGGGGCCGGGGGCATGGTTGGAGGGGACGCTCCACCTTACACGCTCTGCATTTTTTCCATGTTGTGGTTGGTCGGTTGCTCAGTCGTGTCCAACTCTTTGTGACCCCTGTGGACCGCAGCCCACCAGGCTCCTCTGTCCATAGGACTTGCCAGGCAAGAATATTGAAATGGGTTGCCATCTCCTACTCCAGTTTTCCGTATGGAACCATGCAAATACAGCACGTGTTTAGAAAGCAAACCCCACTGGAATGTTCCAGAGCACTGCCTGCCTGAGTCAGCAGAGTCTGAAAACTAGCCCAGTCCTCGCGGCCCTAGAGAGCACTTAGCATGAACGCAGCACCCCCTACAAGGCGGACTCTGGCTGGATACGTGATGATTAATTCAAAAAGTATCGTCATTTTTAAGGTCTGACGATGGTGTTATAGCTGTGGTTGCTTGGTTGGTTTTTAAGAGTCCCGAGCTCTTGGCGCGGTTTCCCGGCCTCAGCACTATTAACGCTTGTGAAGGGAAGCAGGCCGCGATGCCTTGTTGGGGGGCTGTCCCATGCACCGCAGGCTGTCGAGCAGCACCCCGTCCCCTACGCACTGACACCAGCAGCTCGTCCTCCCCCAGTAACAACCAGAAATGTCTCAAGACATTGCCAAATGTCTCCTGGGGGCAGAACTGTCCCCAGTTGAGACCCACTGTTTCAGGGGCATGTACTAGAATACTTAGGGATGACGTGATGGGAAGCCTGGGATTTCCTTCAAAAGAACCGAGTCCAGGAACGTGTGGAAGAAGAGATGACACTGGCCCAGAGCTGACGGCCGTGCGGTGACGTGGATTTGACGGAGGCGCCCTGCCCTGTCTGTTGTACTTTTGTGTGCGTCTGAAATGGCCACATTTAAAATTTTTGGACAATAAAACAGAACAAAATAAACGTCACCCCCAGGGTCATCGCTCTAAAGAGACGCACCCTGAATCTGGAGCTGACAGCAGAGACGCGGGGCCAGCACAGCAGGTCCCCGAGAGAGGCCGGCACTTCGTTTGTTCGCCAGCTCACCTCTGCCAGCCCTGATCACACACCCAGAAATGCACTCGCCTCCTAATTAGAAGCAGCTTGTCTCCTGCTTTTGATGTTTTCTCCCAACATGGGGCCTCGGGGCTGGAGTCAACAGCGCCTGGCCCGCCAGAGGAGGGCCAGGAGGTCTGGGGGAGGCTCAGTCCTGCTTCCAACCCGCTCCCCTCTGCCCCCAGACTGGGCACTCAGCCTGGGCCAGGCCAGCGGGCGGGCAGGTGGCTGTCCAGGTGCCACGACTCGGAGCCTCCCCCAGGGAGGCCCACCCCTGCCCCTGCACACACACCGCCTCCCATAAAGGGCAGAGGACCAAGTGTGCGGTCCCCGCAGGGTGTGTCAGCCTGCAGGAGGCCTCAGGGTCCAGGGGATAAGCATCCTCTTACCCGTGGTCCCCTCTGCCAGCTCCGCCTGCCGCCCCCGCAGGCTCCCTCCCTCGGCTGCAGACCCTCCTGAGGTTCCCTGGAGGATGGGTCCAAGCAGCAATTTGGGAGCTACAGTGCTCAGATTCAAATCCCTGGTGCAGGAAACCTGGGTGCAGGTAATGTCACCTCTCTGGACCTCAGTTTCCTCAGCTGCAAAATGGAAATAATTCCAATCCCTTCCTCCTGAGGCTGTGAGTCGCACCTGCGGGAATTCACGGGAGAAACTCAGGCAGCGCCTGGCGCCTGGCAGGTAGTCAGCACTCGAGGGTAGGGTCGGCACTAATGAGGGCGGTCATCCGTCCCCTCGCCCTTCCTCAGGACAGCACCCTTTCTGTTTCTCAGCCCCGGACTGTCCCCAGGGCCTCCCCCCGACCCCCAGCTCTCTCTCTCTGAGGTCACAGAGTTACCACTGTGCTCAGTGGGGAGACCTCCTGGGACCGGCTGGCCCTCCAAGCCCCCTCCCTCTCGTCCCCGCCCCAGCCTGGAGTTGGGTGGCAAAGGCAAGGAGCACCCCGTGGGCAGGGGCCTGTGACAACTTGGCCCCGTGGGCTTCTGACGCCTCCCCGGCTCTCATCGCCCTGCAGCCGGTGCATGCAAAGTTGCTTCGGTCACATCCAACTCTTTGCAGCCCCGTGGACTGGAGCCCACCAGGCTCCTCTGTCCATGGGATTCCCCAGGCAGGAACGCTGGAGTGGATTTCCACGCCCTTCGCTAGGGGACCTTCCTGACCCAGGGATCACATCTCCTCCAGTCTCCTGCACCGGTAGGCAGCTTCTGTTACCACTAGCACCGCCTGGGAAGCCCTGCCCTGCAGCCCAGCTGAGCACACTCCTCTCCACAACAGCCACGCCCGCCTCCCCACCGGCGCTTCCCTCTCCTGCCTCCCTCCTCGTCTCACCTAACACCCCGTTGCACCCACAGTGTACTGAGCTAAGGTACTGGGGACGCCACACCCGCCTGTCTAACCCTCCTGGGGCAAGAGTCAGCAAGAAGCCAGATTTCAGCAGCAGGTGACAACCACGGCCGTCCTACCCTGGGGCCATTTGTCTGCCTGTTTCTCCCTCCTCTCTGCCTGTCTTCCTCTGCCCACAAAGCCCATGACCTCATCTCCCCACATCCAAATCTTCCTGGTGCATCAAGGCCCAGCTTGTGTCACCTCCTCCAGGCAGCCCTCCAGGAGCCCTCATCCTCCAAACAGCCTGCTCAGACCTCCCACAGCGCCAAGCCCTGTGGGCACTCGGGCTACTCTGGGGCAGCGAGCACAACCTCCTGGGTGTTAGGATGCCTGCCCAACAATTCAACAAGTATGCTGAGGCTCCCCCCTTGTGCTGAGCAAGGTCACTGAGGAGATGCCAAGGGAACTGGGCTCATCCCACCCCCAAACCCAACACTCACTGCATCTGGGGGTCACCTGCAGAGGGAGGAGGCAGGTGGGACGACCAAGAGTGACATGCTGGCACCCAGCCAAGTCTCACCCTTACCAAAGTACAGAAGGGCGGAAGGACTGAAGGGGGCAGCACTTGAATAAACACTCCCCCTCGCCCTCCCTCTCTCTGGCTTCTGGAGTGACAAGGAGGTCCCTGCCACACGGGGAAGACAAAAGCTGTTTCCGGGCTTGAGCAACAATAAAGATGAATGTCAAGCACATGCGTGTGTGTGTGTGTGTGTGTGTGTGTGTGTGTGTGTGTGTGTGTGACATGCGCGTGTGTGAGCATGTGCTGGAGCATGTGCCCTGAGCACACGAGCACACCGCACACTCATTGGTTTATTCCTCCTACCAAGTCACTGAGCCCCAACAGCCTGCCGGGCCCAGCTCTGAGAGCAGGGGAACACTGCCCCGTGGGCTCCCCGTGTGGATGGGGGCAGATGATGCAAAGGTGAGGCAGAGTGGGTAGATGGGCCAGGGAGCCAGGAGGAAGAGGAAAGCAGGGCACGCAGAGGGTGTGAGGGAAAAGGGCCAGGGATGCCCCTCTGGCAGGGCGACGCTGAGTCAGGACCCCAAGGTGGTGAAGGAGGGGCCATGTAAGTGCAGGGGGGGCTTTTCAGGCAGAGGGGACGCGCGTGTACATGTGTGCACATGTGAGGGACCAGGTACAGGCATGCGTGTCTGTGTGCTGGATCCTGAATCTCTTCTGAACTTGCCCCAGGCCCAGCCAGCAGCCCCAGACACCCACCTGGGCATGGCAACTCTGGCCGGGATGTGAGTGGTGCCCAGGTGCCAACAGCTCAGACACGGCCACTGGTTCCCACACCAACATAGCCTGACGACCCCTGAGAGTGGCAGGTCCCCGCCATAGCCCCCTCCCATCCCAAGGAGGACGAGGGGGTTAACAAGCTGCCCAGAATCTCAGAGCCCAGCCGGGACCCAGACCCCATGGCCTCTGAAGGCCAGGGGCCCTGTCAAGGCCAGCGTTTTGTTCAGAGCAGTCAGTGCCCCGCCCTGACCAGGGGAAGCCTGAGTCACGCAGCGGGAAGTCCGGGGCCATCACCTGGGAACCTAGGACCACCTGCCAGGAACCCAGCCCTCTTCCCCTGAGTTACAAGCATCAGTGCTCCTCCTCCTTCCTCTGCCTCCCTAACCCTGGCCTCAGACCTCTCTCTCTGGAGCCAGCCTGCCCAGGGCTGTGTGACCCAGCTCTGCCACCTTACACAAGCAAGCAGCCTCCCCACCCCTAAAAAGTGGCCCAAATAACAACAGAGAAGACCAGGCTGGAGAGAACACACAGGACTGAAAACTGCCTGGCACACAGGGCCCTCGGCAAACGCTAGATATTATTAGACAGGGAAGCAAGACTAGGACCATTGTGCCCATTTTTCAGATGAGGAAACTGAGGCTCAGAGAGGAAAAAGTGCCCAATGAGCAGCAGAGCCATCAGGAGAAATCAGAAAGATGCAGACCCAGTTTCTCTTTTTTTTTTTAACTTGGCTGCGCTGGGCCTTCGTCACGGCGTGTGGGATCTCCACGCTGCATGTGAACTCTTACTTGCGGCATGTGGAATTGAGTTCCCCAAGGACTGAACCCAAGGATTGAACCCAGGGCTCTGGCGTCAATCCCTAAGACTCCTCCAAGGTCTTAGTCACTGGACCACCGAGGGAGTCCCCATACCCAGCTCCTGGCCTGGGGTCCTGCCCATCCTCCCAGCTGACTCTCCTCTTTCCGTTCCACCCACAAGCCAGGCCGGGCAGCCACCACTGGGGGCTGCGGCCCCCTCTGGCCGCCAGCACAGTCCAGGCCAGGACCCAGGTCGACCCCGGGGCCCCCACCTGCCTGGCCACAGCGCCTCTCACTTGGGATGAGGGAGACCCTGCGCGAGGCCGGTCAGGCCCTGGGGCGGCCGCCTGCTCCCTGCCCTTCTGATCTTGGCTACGCGGTGCCTCCACTCCCGGCTCTCAGCATCAGCTGTTTCCTTCACAGATAAAAAGGCAGCCAGGCTTCTGGGTACATGAAAGCTGCTCAGGCAGGAAAGTGTGGTTCAGAGAGCCAGCGAGAGGGAAGGCCAGCTTCCAAAGGCTCAGGGCCCAGCTTCCACCCCGACCTCGCTCGCCAGCTGAGCCGTGCGCCCTCCCCGAGGCCTTTGCTGCAGAGCCGGCAGCAGGAGAAGCAGAGATGCCCTTGTCCACCTCTCTCCCTCCCCGGAGCCTGGGGGCGCAGAGGGCATCTCACTGAGAGCCAGGCACACAGCGGGCACCCCCCACACCCCTGCGGATCAGCCACCACCTCCTCTCGGCCAGGCGTAGAGGACATGGATTTAAATAACCCATCTTCAGAGCCCCAGCCGCCCTGGAGGAGCCAGAAAGGAGCTCCCCAGAGTGAGATGCCTCCAGGCTGAAGCTCTGGGCTGGGTCAGAGGCCACGGGGATTCACCAGGGAAAGTGGGACTGTGTGTCCCGAGGAGAGTGTGGAGGCTGGCAGGGCGAGTCGAGGGTGTGGACGGACTGTGTGGGGGAGGAGAGATGGGGCACACAGAGTGGGGAGGAAGGGGGCGCTGAGGGTGCCTGGGGAGGGCGGTTGGGGGAGGAACTGGGGTCCGGCAGAGGGGCCCCTGCCTTCAGTCCTGACCAGGCCCGTCTCCCAGAGGGGCCCCCGGGTGCAGGAGCAGAGAAGAAGGCCTCCAGAGCCTGGAAGGTGGGTCTGGGTGGTCTGCGGAAGGGCTGGGGTGGGCCCCGATGGAGGAACGGTCTGCCCGCTGTGCTGGGCCTTGTCCTGGGCCATAGACTGGGGCCTTCCCCCAAACGACCACCTTCCGCCCCCCGCCCCCTCAATGGGCCAGCTGGGGGCCACTAGCCCCTGCCCCACAGACCCTGAGGGGATCCAGGCCAGGCCAGGCCAGCCTGGGCACTCACTTCAGGGCACCCTCATTAACCAGACCTCACTCCCCGGCGGACACAGCCCGGCCACTGGCTCCGGACCCCCGGGCGTCAGGTCACTGGGGGCCCGCCGCCCTGTGCCCCAAGGCGATCCATCAAGCAGCTCACCACCCCGGTGCTCCGGGTCTCGGCCTTCTGCCCCCCTCTCTGTCCCCGCCCCAGGCCTGGACACAGACCTCTGCTGGGGTCACACAGGCCCCTCAGGCTGGCAGCCTTTCCCTTGCTGGACTGAAAAGTAGACATCAGTCTCCAAGGCAGCAAGTGCTATGCGAAAGGACAGTAAAATCGGGGACTTCCCTGGCAGTCCAGTGGTTAGGGTTCCGGGCTTCCAGTGTAGGGGGCGAGGGTTCAATCCCTGGTCAGAGAACTAAGATCTCACATGCCGCGGCCAAAAAAAAAAAACAGTAAACTCTGTCCATAACACCATGTGGTCCCTTCACCCGGGCTTCTCCGCAGCCACCAGCCTTCCCTTCCCCCAGGGGACCCCAACCCACCCCCAGAAACTGTTGATTTCACTATGAATTCACTTACTCAGTGCTTTTTCGGAGAAGGCAATGGCAACCCACTCCAGTACTCTTGCCTGGAAAATCCCATGGACGGAGGAGACTGGAGGGCTGCAGTCCATGGGGTCGCACAGTCAGACACGACTGAAGCAACTTAGCAGCAGCAGCAGTGCTTTTCATACTGCTCATGGGGTTCCCAAGGCAAGAATACTGAGGTGGTTTGCCATTCCCTTCTGCAGTGGACCACGATTTGTCAGAACTCTCCACCATGACTTGCCCATCTTGGGTGGCCCTACTTGGCATGACTCATAGCTTCACTGAGTTAGATAAGGCTATGGAAAAGACCCTGATGGTGGGAAAGATTGAAGGCAGGAGGAGAAGTAAACGACAGAGAATGAGATGGTTGGAAGGCATCATCAACTCGATGGACATGAGTTTGAGTAAACTCAGGGAGTTGGTGATGGACAGGGAGGCCTGACGTGCTGCAGTCCATGGGATCGCAAAAAGTCGGACACGACTGAGAGATGGTACTGACTCAGGGCTTCCCTGAGTACTTACTAAGCGCTTTGCAGAATATTTGACACTGGGGCGAACCCACAGAGCCCAATCCCTGCCTTCACGGAGCTGACATTCCAGCGGAAGAGATGATGCTCAGTGAGCCCACGCGTGACTAACATGGGTGCCGGTCCTTAGAGACACATGCATTCCCTCCCTCCCCGGCAGCTGGCCAATCCAACGATGCGCCCCTCATGCTTGGCCGGAGACACCTGACGTGTTCTGGCCCCTGAGCTTCGAGCAGGAAATGCCATCAATTCAGGGTTAGGGCTTCTCTTCACCAGTGTGAGACCCTATGGGGTATGTGTTCCCTCTGCTACCATGACTGGTAGCATTCCCGGCCAGGCTGGTCCCTGAGGAGGTGGGCAGAGCACCCAGCCAAGCCACGTGGACACATAACATGGCAAGTATATTCAGTTTACGTATTTAAAGCCGCAGAGATGTGGGGACTGTTTGTCCTTGCAGCGTCTCCTCCTGATGCTGACGGACACAGGGGCGCAAGCTCTACCTCCTCGAGAGCAAGGGATGAGCTTTATTTTTCTCCACCTCAAAAGCCTGGAAATGCCAGGTTCACAGCCCATCACAGGCTGGCTTGGGCTGAACTGAATTAAATTCACATACACACATGCACACATGTAATCATCATCTTCCTGAGGATAAGCATTTATTGAGTGTTTACTGTGTGCCAAGAACTGTGCCAAGTGGTTTTATAGGACTAACACCTTTAACCTTATGATAACCGTATAAAATAGGCTCTCTTATCCTCCTCATTTCCCCTAAACTTGGGTATAGAAAGGTCAAGGAACTTGCCCCAGGACACACAGCCATGATTTAAAGCCAGAGGGACGAGCTCCAGAGCCCAGTTTACCGTGCGGTGAAACCTCAGCCTCCCCGCTTCACAAGTGGGCCTACACACACATGTGCACACACACAGGATCTCACAGAGACAGCGGCTGCCTCCAGGGACTCAGAGGGTTCCCCACACTGCCGGCGGCCACAGAGGGGACGGCCAGCCCCGCTGCCCCTCTGCTCAGCCACCGCCTCTGATCCTGACCGTCACACAGCGGGCTGAAGCAGTCCATCCGTCTCCATTACAAAGGATCGGGCAGGGGTCAGGGCCAGGGGCCCCTGAGGGTTGTGTAAATGGCTTGGCTTCACGCAACAACTAATTTCTAAATGTAATTATTAATTTCATGCTTATCATATGCAAACCTCTGTTTCCCAGATGAGATGAAATTTATTTAATTAGAAATTCCCTCATCAAGCCTTTTGGATCCAAGCTTTTAATTAGGATCACCAACCCCACCCGTGGCTGCCAAAGAGTGGGTTCATGGCCCCTGACTCCCCCCTCCCCGAGACCCCAGACACAGCCAGCATTTGTAGGTCCCTGCACTGTCACCAGGACCCCACTGACCAGGTCAGGGCCCCTCACCAGACCCCTCACCCACCTCCCCTCCCTGCAGCACGGCACCACAGTCACGACGGGTCTCTTTTTCCTGCAGGCGCCATAATAGGGAAATAGCTTGGAAAGAGCTCGTATCATCTTGCAGCCGGAAGGACTGAAATGTTTAGGATGGCGGAAGACAGAAGACATCACAGCCCTCCGCTCTTCCTGCGAAATTCAGACAGCAGCCTTCTTCGGGGAGCCCCTGCCGGGTGCTAATAAAATGCCCTTTACAGCTCAGCCTAGGGCCAGCTGTCAAAATGATCAACAACACTTGGCATTTGAACAAAGCATTTTCAACACATTACCTCTGACTTCATCCCCAGCTCCCATCCTGGCCTCCCACCTCGGCCTCCCTCACACGGCCGCAGCCCAACAGCCTCCTTGCTGTTCCCTTGAACACGCCAGGCACACTCTGCCTCAGAGCCTTTGCACTGGCTGTTCCCAACGCCTGACTGCAATCCCCCCAGATAGGCATGTGACCCACTCGCTCACATCCTTGCCTTCAAGACTACCCAGACATCACCTTCTCAGACCCCCCTATTTAACACAAGTCTGGCTTTCCCCTCCCCTGCACCTTGTCTCCACCCCCCAACCCCCCGCTTGAAAAAGTGAAAGTCACGTTCAACTCTTTGCGACCCCATGGACTACAGGGACCCTGCCAGGCTCCGCGGTCCATGGACTTCTCCAGGCAAGAAAACTGGAGTGGGTTGCCATTTCCTTCTCCAGGGAATCTTCCCAACCTAGGGATGGAACCCAGGTCTCCGGCATTGCGGGCCGATTCTTTACCATCTGAGCCACCAGGGAAGCCTGGCTTGGTTCCCCCAAGACAATGATCACTCTCTAACATGCTCTATACTTACATGCTTATTTCATTTATTTTTAAGTATTTTATTTACATATTTGGCTGCACGGGTCTTAGTTGCAGCTTGGGGGATCTTCGATCTCCATTGTGGCATGTGGGAACTAGTTCCCTGACCAGGGATTGAACCTAGGTTCCCTGCATTGGGAGCACGGAGTCTTAGCCACTGGACCATCAGGGAAGTCCCTTATTTCAGTTATTATCCATCTCCCCCTAAAAAGTCAGCTGCATGAATCCAGGGGCCTCTCTTTATTCCCTATTCTGTCCTCAGACGCCTGGCACAGCACTGGGCCCAGTGATCGCAGGGAACACTTCACTCCCTTCGCACCAACCTGAGGACAAGCTCAGCAGACCCCTGAGCACCCTAGACGAGTGAGGAAACCGAGGCTCCACGCCTCGGGGCCTTGCCAAAGTCACAGAGACACAGCCAAGTTCAGACTCTCACACGGTCTGGTGCCTCATCTGGGCAACTGAAGGGCACTGCTCTTCAGAAAGGGGCTGCTCCACGCCAGCGCCCTGCTCACAGATGCTGAAGGCTGCCTCCTCCCACCCCAGGGCTCAGCTCCGGCCTCTCCCAGGGCCTGCTGTGCCCTGTCCTCCTGATCTCACACTGATATCCACGAAGGCAATCACGCGGGGAGCCATCCCACACCCGCCTGTCTCCCCTCCCCAGGACCCACCCAGCCTCTTATCAGGAAAGCAAGCGGACACTTGGATTAATTTCCAGGCCTGCTCTGAATTATGTTTTCCAGGAGAGAACCAGACAGATGCAGGCAACAGGGCTTTGAACAAATATTTCCCCAGAAAGCGCTTTATTCAGTCCCTTGTCTCACCCTTTTAAACATTATATGTTTTCTTAGGAGCCCAGGAAAAGGGGGGGCCCCCCGATAAGGCATGGGAGCTGGAGAAGAATAGAGGGCATGGAGTGGAGAGCCTCGCAAGGCTGACAAAGAAGCGGGTTCTGATGCAGGCTCGGAGGAATTACCGCAGATAAGAGCGCCCAGGGGGAGGGCGGGGGAGCGGGCGGCACAAGGGCGAGAGCAAACAAGATCCTCAAATCAGCACTTGTCCTATTTCATAAGCGAAATGTAGATCAATAAATTACACTCACTTCTGCAGGTCTTACATGCTGACTCCGTAACCTTGTCAAGAGCCATACGTGGGGGGAGGCGGAGGGACAGAGGAGCCCAGAGGCCGGGGAGGAGGGGTGGAACTGAGGGGGGAGCCCCGTGGGGTCACAGCACCTACACCCCCTTCGCCTAGAAGGGTCCAAGGCCCAGGTTTCCAGAGGCGAGAAGCAGGCAGCTCCACCCTCTACCCACTACCTCGCTGCGTGACCATAGGCCAGTCACCGCCCCTGTGAGCCTCAGTTTCCTCATCTGTGAAGTGGGCACAGTGGTGAGAACTTGGCCTCTGTCAACCTCACTGTGGGGCTCACATGAGTGAACAGACATGAAAGCCTGGAAAGAGACACAAATATCCAAGCTGCCGGGAGCCACTATTATGCATCTGAGTTAGATGGTGCAGCAGCTGCTGACACAGACACTCCTGTTGGTTCTCCCCGCGCCAGGAGAGAGGAAACCTTCGCCCTGATTGGCACGAGAGGCCGCGGCTCAGGGCTGAGGCCTGTGCCCAGGGTCACTGGCCGCATTCCAGCCTGGCCTACCTGACGGCCAAGTGGGGCTCTCTCTGCGCCACGAGGCTGCCTGTGAGCCACGCCCACGTGTCCAAGGGCCGGGGGCTCGGGACCAGCCCAAGGTGCTGCTGTACCCCTGGGGGCCAAGCTGAGAGTGAGGCTCAGCAGGGACCTGACACCTGGAACAGGCTGGGCCAGGACCGGGCATCCTGCAAGCTGGGCGGGGCAGCAGCGGGCGGAGGCTGCACAGGTGTGAGTGGAATCCAAACGGGCCCAGAAGCTACCGTTTCAGGAGCACCTATTCTACTCCAAGCACCCCACAGGGGCTTTCTCATATAATGTACACACCAAAACCCCACGAAGCAAAGGCTATTATTACCTCCATTTTTCAGATGAGACCACTGGGGCCCAAGAAAATACGGAAACAAAACCACACAGCAAGAGGGCTTCCCTGGTAGTTCAGTGGTTAAAAATCTCCCTTCTGATGCAGAGGACATGGGGTTCAATCCCTGGTCAGGCAACTAAGATCCCACATGCCAGGGGGCGACTAAGCCCATGCTCTGCAACGAGAGAAAGCCTGTGTGCTGCAACAAGGAAATCGCGTGCTGCAATGAAGACCCAGTGCAGCCAAAAATGAAAGAAAGTCACGCAGCAAGTGGCAAAGCACGATCTGAACTCGAGTCTGTCTGACTCTAGCACATGGGCTCTCTCGCCCCTGGCACACACTCCGCTTTCGTTGCCAGCCTCCTGCCCTCTGCCCACACCGTCCTCACCCCCTTGGGAAGCAGCTAGCACAGGGAGCCAAGAGTCCTCACTCTGGGCCTTTCCTCATCACAGCTCTAGATCCCAGCACCTCCCATCTCTGAGTCTGTTTCCACATCTGTTCCATGCAGGCTTAGTGACCCCCTGGCCCTGCAAGGTAAGGGGCCTCCACAATGTGGGGGTGACATCCAGAAGCCTGGTCCACAGAACCCGCTGAGCCACCCCCCAAGCTGAGGGAGTCGGGGGCAGGGCCGGGACAACCTCATGAATGGGGTGCCTCTGGAGCATCTGGAAGGACCCTTCTGGAGGCCAGTGATGGGGGCGTGGCCAGGGGGGTGGAGGGATTAACCACGGCGTCTGCCCAGTGTCCTACCAAGTCAGGTTAATGTGCTGTGCTGCAAGGAATATAGGGCTCTGTATTAATATAATATGATATAATGAGACATGTGAACATTATTGAACACACGAACCAATAAAAGTCACAGCACCATCACTCCAGGTTATTTATGTCACAGCCTGGCCACCGCCAGGCTGGCAGGGAGGAGGTCCCACTGGAGCAAGGGGGCCTGAGTACAGGGCAGAGTGGGGAAGGTGCCGGCCAAGTGCGGCCATTCAGCCAAGACCACAGGCAGGCTAGTGGCGGCCACTCACAGAGCGTCACCTCCCCCTGCTCCCTGCTGTCTGTCCCCAGCACAGACCCAGCACTGCCTCCCCACCAGCCCTGGGGCAGAGCCAGCTGCTGAGAACCCAGCCTGCAGGGCACCACCTACCTCCAAGGACCTCCCCCATTTCTGCTGCCCCCCCACCGCCGCTGTCCTCAGGCTCTGGGGGCACCTGGCGCTGACCCATCTCTCACCAGCCCCCTCAGGAAGGAGGCCACGCCACCCCAAGGGCCCCTGTTCGGGGACATTCGCTGTGGAAGTCCCATCTCCCCTCCACCTCCACCTCTCCTGGGCCCCAGCAAGGACGGAGGTGATATGGGCCTCTCATCCCTTCACGCATTCATTCAGAGTATACTTACTGAGCACTCACTCTGCCCCGTGCCACGGTATACACTGGGGAGACCACAGTGAGCAAACGCAGACCAATCCCTGTCCTCACGGCACAGAGTCCTGTGGGAGAGATTGTCTCTAACTGGATATACATAGCAATACATCCAGCCTCTGAGATGTGCTGGGAAGAGGTCTGGGGCCCGTGAGAACCTGGAATAAGGCCCTGAGTCTGGTTAGGGCACCCAGGGAGGGCCCCTGAAGAGGAGGCATGAGTTGACACCTGAAGAAGAGGTAGGCAATATCCAGAGGAAGGAAGAAAAACAACCCAGATAGAAGATGAGGCAGGTGCAAAGGCCCTGTGGCCAGGAGCCCATGGCTGGTTCGAGAAAAGGCAAAACCGGAGAGAGGATGGGAGAACACAGCATGAGACACAGCTGTGTACCAAAGCTAGATCCGCAGTTAAGACGGGAACCGCCAAGTGCAGAGGGAAGGGTCCTGCCCTCGTCCAGGTAAGAGGTGACGGTGGCCTGGCCTGCGGGTGTGAATGGAGATAGAGAGACGTATGACGCATCCCCCAAAGCCCTCCAGCTCCAAGTGTTTCCCTCCTGTGACAAACTGTCAGTGAGCCCTCCCCTAAACTCTGAACCCAGCCAAGACCAGAGGGAGAGTCCGGAGCTGGAACCCAGGCAACCAAGTCCTCCAGGGCCCGCTGCCTGCCTGTCCTCGGGGCCAGGCCCATTCCTTCAAGGTACCAAGGCTCTGGGGATTCTGCAGCTGCCCCAGTGGCACAGCAGGGTGAGGAGGGGCCAGGGACTCAGCCCAGGGCAGAGGGGAGAACACAGCATATTGCCTATAGGCAATAGGACTCAGCCCTATTGCCAGCATCCTCTGCTGCTCCGGAAGCCGGCTGGATGGAAGAGCCTGAGTTCTAGCCTGTCACTAACTCACCATGTAATCTCAAGTCAGACCCTCCTCCATCCTGTGCCCCGGGTTTCTCACCTAATAACCATGAAATAACAATCACAATAATACCTAACCCTGAGTGAGTGCCTCCTGTGCGCCGGGCTCTGGTCTCAGCTCTCATGTTCCTCACCAGACACCTGTCGCCGGGAAACTAGCATTCAGCCCGTTGTACAGGTGAGGCAGCGGAGGCCCAGAGGACTTGAATCACTTGCCCAAAGACCTGCATCTGAACCCTCGCTACCAGACTCCCCCTGCCACCACGCTCTGCCAACTCCCCGGGGAAACAAGGAGGGACTGATTCACTTCGGACATCCTTAGCTCCGCTGTGCTGCCTCTGTGATGCTTAGTCCAGAAATTCAGCCTCACCCTGGAAGGACCCAAGGATAACAGGTGTGATTTGGGGGGGGATCTCTCCCCAGACCCTCCATCTACTGCAGAAACCTGCAAACGTCTGATTCCACCCAGCGATCACATTCCTCCTGTTCCCAGAGTGCCCGGTACTGGAACAGGGTGGGGACAGCATGGTCCTGCCCAGCACTGAGGACCTGCTCTCGGCTGTCCCCCAGCAGCCCCAGGGGGCAGGCCCAGGCAGCCAGCAAGGGGCCAGCTCACAGAGGCACTGGCCCCAGAACTTCCCTCCTAACCTCTCCTCCATCCCAAAGGGGCCTCTCAGGAGAACCACCCACCATGCTCATCCCAGGTCTGCTCTGGGTTCTGACCTGCAACCATGCCTTTCAACCTCGCTGCTTTACCCCGACAACATCCCTTCCAGGTGGACATTACTCTCTGCATTTTATAGGCAAACACCTGCAGACGGGAAAGAAGTTGTTGGCCTCAATTCTTCAGCTACTGATGAAAACCCAGGTCCACCAAGGCCAGAGACAGGAATCCTTCCATTCTGCTGCCCAGCCTCCCTCCAAGCCCACGGCAAGAGCCACCAGCACGTCTGGGGCCTGTCCAGACCATGAGGAGACAGGCAGGACATGCCCACAGGCGCCCCTTGTCCCAGCCCATGTCCAGTCTCCAGCAACTGGTGATATGAGCTGACACTTCTCTCAGAAGGAAGCCCGGAGTAGATCTCGGTCCCTTCCACCACGTCCACAACCTGGGCCCCTGCCCCAGAATCTCCATAGAAGCCAGAGAGGTGGCAAAGGTTTGCCTACTTTTTATTAATATTGATTTGCACATCTATTTATTTGGCTGCACTGGGTCTTAGTTGGGGGACGCGGGATCTTTGATCCTCATTGCAGCACGTGAACTCTTCGTTGTGGCATGCAGAATCTGGGGCTTCCCTGGTGGCTCAGATGGTAAACAATCCGCCTGCAATGCAGGAGACCTGGGTTCGATCCCTGGGGTGGGAAGATCCCCTGGAGCAGGAAATGGCAACACACTCAAAAATTCTTACCTGGAGAATTCCATGGACAGAGGAGCCTGTGGGGCTACAGTTCATGGTGCCACAAAGAATCGGACAAGACTGAGCAACTAACACACACAGGATCTAGTTCCCTGACCAAGGATCACATTGGGAGTGTGGAGTGTTAGTCACTGGGCCACCAGGGAAGTGCCCATGAAGCCAGGCCTCAGCAGGTCCCGCTGGGAGCAGAGCCTGACAAGGGATGTTGCCTCCAGTGCATCCAGGCCTTTCCAAGGGGCCAGCAGCCCACAGGCACCTAATTCATAGTCCCCCACGCACCTCCCCCACACCTGCGGCCTCCCCGACGTCAGCTCTTACCAATCCCCTCCCCCGACTTGCTTCCCTCGGGCCACACTGACCTCCCGGAACAGCCCCTGAGCCCCAGCATGGTCTGGCCTCAGGACCTTTGCACCTGCTGTGCCCGCTGTCCTGCTGGCTCCCGCCCCCTCCCACACACAGGGTGCACCCCTTCACTCATCCCTGTCTCTAATCAAACATCACCTTCTCAGGCTGTCTCGGAACAGCTCCCCTGAAGCAGCCCCACCCCCGCCTTGTCCCCTGACCCTCGGCCCTTCTCACCATCTTAACATAACTCCCCTCTCTCGGAGGAGGAGGCATCTGAAGTGAGCTGCGCCTCACAGGACCGGCAGCCCCAACCGCCTGTGAGTCACAGGGACAGAGGCATCTCACCCGCTCCTCAGCGCAGGAGTCAGAGGTCAGGCTGGCCCCCTGCCCTGGCCCCAGCTGGAGGGCCATCTGCCTGCCTGGCAGCTCTCCTGCGTCCGTGCCTTCCTCCAGCTCAGGCCTGCAGATGAGACGGCTGGTCCTCCAGGGCACGCTCAGAGAGCCGAGGGTCAGGAGCCAACCCAGGGCAGCCTCTTTCCAGGGGATTCTTGTGGTCCCCAGGCCACAAGAAGGTAGGCAGAGACATGTCTCCCCACAGTCACCCCCAGGGCGGCGGGGGCCAGGGGGACACTCCAGATAACCCAGCCTCACGCTGCAGAGTATCAGCCGATGGGAGCAGGGCTGGGAAAGAGGGAGCACACGCAGACACGAGCACATGCGCAGGCCTGCCAGGGACGGGGAGGCTCGGTCAGTTCACCCAAACCGACGGGCCCGCTCACGTGCACGTGCCAAGGGGTCCCGGAAAGGCGCGCGCACACGCACACACACACACACACACACACACACACACACACAGAGGCGCTCACCCCAGTCCACTCCACATACACCCAGGTACACGGCCATGCACACACACAACACACACAGCAGTATCAATACGTCTGAGTCACACACAGATACACCTAGAGACACACGGCATGCTCAGCCAGGCACGCACACTCGGGCTACCTGAGGGTCCCTAGCACAACCAGTCCCGTGTTTAGGATCACAAGCTGACACGGGCACACCATGAGTCACACACACACACACCCTGGACACACAAGCACACACACGCTGACACTGGCTTATGGTGATAAATGAACCTGAATGTGTGTGCACGCACACACACACACACACTCCAGTATAATCAGGACTGGCAGGGGCAGCATTTACTGTACATTTGGGGAGCACAAAAGAATGTTCACAACATCCCCCGATACATCACCACATGCCCAGCCGTCCATCAAGCAGCTGGAACTTTCAACTGCCCACAGTGCCTGTTACCACCCAGCAAGGGGCAGTTTCTCTGCGGGCCGATCCAGCCAATGGGAGATCCAGCCCAGCAGGGCCAGAGCTCACGGTGGGCGAGGGCTAATGGGCCTGGACAGGGTCAGGGGGCTGGAGGGGGGCCAAGGGACTGGGCACCGCGGGGGCACACAGGGGCTGTATGTCCAACCGCCCTGCTCGCCCACCTGCCCTGCTCCCCTGAATACCGTGGGTGGGGGTGGCAGCTGGACTTGGCAGGTCTGCCGCTCACCCCAGGAGGCCCTGCTGGGGGGGGGGTGCCCTGGCTAACCAGCACCCCCTGCCATTCCCTCCACATCCAGCTCTTCCATGAGGCTGAGGGATGTGAAGACCCCCAACAGGAAAAACGAGGGCCTTGCCCAGAGACCTTGAGATGGAGAAGGCCTTGTCCCTCACCCCAAATTGTACCTAAATAACTGTAGTAGAAAGGGGGGGCAGGGTCCCCCTTGTGAACCAAGCTCCCCTCCAGCCCAGGGAGGAGAGAGCAGTGTCTGTAATTTGTTTTAATAATCCTGCTGAACTGGGAGAAAATTAACAAATGAGAAACCAGCTCAAAATTAATCAAACTTCCTGGTCCATCCCCCAGCTTCCATCTTAATGAAGGTTATTTATCCAACGAGCAATAAAACAGAGAATTAAATTAAACGGGCCCTTTCTTTTAGTCCCCGCGCCCCCGCCCCAGGGAGGCAGCGTCTCCTTGCTCACAGCTCTATCAGTGGCGCCTGGAGGACCTCAGCAGGCCCGCAGCTCCCCACAGCAATCGGAGGGCTTTCCCCAGAAGCAGACCCGCGATGAACGCACCCCCAATCTGAGCCTCACTGCCAGCTCTCTACCAAAAACACGTGCTGGGTACTTAGTCACTCAGTCATGTCCAACTCTTGTGACCCCCATGGACTGTAGGCTCCTCTGTCCATGGGGATTCTCCAAGCAAGGATACTGGAGTGGGTTGCCATGCCCTCCTCCAGAGGCCAAAAATACAAACAACAGTTAACTCAACCACAGTCCCAGGGAGGGACGGAGTGTCTTCATTTGGGGGTGGGGGGAGCAGGGCATTGCTCACGCTCCCCATCTTCCACCCCACAGAGAGACTGGGGAGTCCCCAGCCCAGGCCTGACTGCAGGGGTCACTCCGCCCCTCCTGATGTAGGAGGCTGCCTCGTCTCCTGACCCTCCCGGCTCCCACCTCTTGGTGGAAAGGGGCTGGAGGGCACTCAGGGTACAGGGGAAACTGAGGCAGTATCTCCTGCAAGGATGGGACTCAGTCCCCAGCTTGGGACACAGGCATGAGGGGTCACCCCTCACCCTCAGGGCCAGGGTGCGCCCCGCACCCTCCACCTCCTCAGCAGTGGGTCCAGCATCCGCCTCCCTAAACATCTCTTCCCTGCAGGCTTTGAACCCACGTATGTTCCAGCCAGGGCTGGAGTCACAGGTTCCTAAATAACTACTCTCAGGGCCTCCCTGGACCATTCCCATTTGCTCTGCCCTCCAGCTCTGAAACCTGTAATAATCACGGCCTGCCTTCCCTCCACAGATTCCACAGACATTCTCCCACTTAAACCTCAGACCAGCTCCGTGAGGGAGACATTTGCCATGATACTCAAGGCAAGGTGCCTGGGGCTCAGAGAGGGCCCTGGACCAGGCCCATCCAGGCAGGCTGGGGGTCCCAGCTGTGGCGGCTCAGGTTGGGGGACCAAGGGTGTGAGGCAGAGGGAAGCAAGAACAGGGCTCTGGGGAATTGCCAGACCTCCAGGAAGCCCCCTCGGGGGCCTTCTGGGGAGGGGGGCTGGGGGCGGATTGTCCCTGGCAGGAGGGGAGAAAGGGAGGGAGGGCTATCGCACACAAACTCCTCCGTGCCTGCCTCGGACATGGCAACACGTTCAGTCCACACGCGGCAGCCTCTGAAACCATAAATCTGATCCCATCACTTTCTGCTTAAGACCCTCCCAAGGCCGCTCATGCCCCTGGAGTGGACAGTCACTCTCTGTCCCGGGACCCAAAGCTCCTGTGGACCCAGCTCAATAGCACCCTCCTCCTCTCCGAGCAGTCTCCTCATTCCTCAGATGGACCAGGGCTGCTCCAGCCTCGGGGCCCTGACCCCAGCCGTGCCCTTCACCCCACACCAGCCAGGCTCCTGGCTCCCTTCCTCACTTGCCTCAGTCTGTATTCAAAGGCCCTTTCCCCGACCACTGTATATAGACGAGCCCTTCACCTCCTCCATCACTCTCAAAACCTTTGGCCCTCTGCAATTTTCCTCCACGGCACCTGTCGCCACTTGAGTTACAGCTTGTTTGCTGTCTTCCTCCCCTGCTAGGAGCTCAGCTCCGTGTGGGCAGGGATTGCATGTGTCTTGTTCCCTGCCCTGCTCCTAACCTAGTCTAACATATGACTCACTGATTGGTAAATGAAGGAATGAATGAGTGAATGAATAACACCACGTTTAAGGCCACCATAACGTCCAGCCTGAAATGTTCCATTGGTCTCCTAACCACTCTCTCAGCCTCAGGTCTTAACCTGCAACCAACCCTCCACTACACATCCAGAGGAATAGTTTAACCCCAAACCGGACCAAGACACCATCCTACTGGATCAAGTCCACACCCTTGGCCTCAGCCCCTAATCCTTCCCAACTCTCTCTCCAGTGACCCTCTGCCAGGTCACAAGCCTTGCTGCATCCATACCAGACACATCTGAAGTTCCAACCACACCTGTCCTTTCCACTGGAGCACCGTCATGGCTCCCTCTCTGCCTGCAGGACATCTCCTCCAGGCAGCCACCTATGCATGCCCTGTCAGAACTAACCTCTGCCTCCTCTGAGCACCCCCACAACCTCACCTGAACCTCCACCACAGCCCTCCCCCACCTTCAACTTGAGCTGTGACAAATCAGATGCGTGTCCTACCACCCCATCCAGGAAGGACCCAGATTTATTCACTGGCACTCTCTCCCATCCCCACCACCTGCTTCAGTATCTTGCATAAACTTAGAGCTCCATAAATATTTGCTGAATCCAATGGAACCCGTTCAAACACAGCCCAGAGAGAATGCCCATTAAGAGGGGCTTTTCCTCCAGGTTGCTGCCATTTCGGGCTGCTCTGAGGACAAACGGACCTTTAAGTGCCACTTAACTGCAGCACATGGGAGCAGATGGCTCTGTGTTCCACTCACCTCTCCTCAGGAGTTGCCTGGGAGGAAACCGATTCTCAGGGGCTGAGCGGTGACCAGGGCCCTGTTAAAATGGCAACATGCCACCTCTGGCCCGGCCACCAGCCCATAATAGCAGCTCCTGGCCTACTCGGGAGCTTGCACGTTGGGCACACGTGTGGCCACCCCCACGGGTGGGAACAGCAGGCACAACACAGCCACCACTGAATTATTTATTCTGTACATTGTTAGCGCAGCAGAGAGAGCAACCGTGTCTCCAGGCTTCAATTAAAATATCAAGGCGCCCGCACCGTCTGCCTAGCCACATGCCCAGCTCCCACCAAAACTGGCAGGCTAACACCTCCTGGGACACCACAGCACACCCAAGGCCAGCTCGACTGCCCTCCTCTGCTCCCCAACAGCCAAGTCCAATTTCAGGACCATGGACAGTGGCCTCCAGGCTCCTCTGGGGATCTGCCCCTGAAACACCCAACAGAGCTTTCAGGGCTCTGAAAGAGCACTTAGTAAATCAATGACCTGAAAGAGCCTTTCCAGCTCCCCAAAGCGGCCCAGCCTTGCTGGATTCTCAGCCTAACTCCCATTCTCCATCAGCTCTCAGACCACCCCTACAATACTACAGCACATGGCTGGAAGGTCAAGGCCCTCACCCCTGGCTCCTTGACAACCCTAGGCAGGTCACATCACCTCCCTGGGCTCCAGTTTTTTCCCTTGGAAAATGCGAGTGACGGTGGCCAGCCCGTGGTCTCAGGGATTGTCACACCCAATGGAAAGGGATTTTGACAAGGTACAAACCTTGGCCATGCCAGAGAGGGCTTTAATTTCACACAGGTGGGTTTCTTCGGCCTCCCTACCCTACCCCAACCTGAAAAGCCCTGATTCTAGGGCACAGACTCAGGATGGAGGAAAAGCTGACAGATACTTCAGGAGCTGGCTGGGTCACAAGCTAACTAGGTCACCCACGAGATTTAATTCAGCAACCCCCGGACTGGAATATGAGGCCGAGTGAAATCAAAGTGGGCGAGCTGAAAAAGAGCAAGAAATTCCAAACACATGCCGCCAAGAGCTGTGGAATGAGCAGAGGCTTCCGGGACAGACAGTGCTGCGGGCTTCCCCTGCTTTCCGGACAAGACTCAGTTTCCTCACCTGTAGAACAGGACCAGGACTACCGACTTCCCAGCCAGCGACTTACATCACATAACCCACGTGAAACTCCAGACATGGGGCCAGGCATGTAAATTCAACTATTCATTTTGTGAAGCACCTATGAGGTTCCAGGCCCTACAGATAGAACAGAGAAGAAGAGGGACATGACTGTGTCTTTAGAGCTGATACCCAAGTGACCAGTGCTGTTATCCATCAGGATGTCAGGAGAGCTGGCATTTGAGATGGGCCTTCGAAGCAAAGGTGGACTTTCCAAAGCAAAATAAAATGTAGCCAGAAGGTATCATCTCTTTGGGGAAGTGTTTGGCAGTTCTTCCTAAATCTAATAGTTCATGGAGCCAAAGAGTCAGCAATCATATATACCAACATTTATAAATATAATATAAATGAACACTTATGTCCACTAAAAGATATATACACAAATGTTCAGGAGAGTTTTATTCCTAATAGCCAAACACTGGCTTCAGCCCAGATGTTCAGCAGGAGCAGACTGGGTAAATGAATGCTGAACTATTGTAAACAATGAACTATTGTTTGCGATAATTCCAACACAGTGGAATAGTATGGAGTAATGAAGAAGAGAAAATCACCAAAATGTCCAACTATGTGGGGGAATCTCACAGATAATGTGCGTGAAAGAGGCCACAAACAAAAGCCTGACTGTATGATTCTGGCTGCGTAAAGCTCAAAACCAAGCAAAACTAATCTACACTGTTAGAAAGCAGGCTATTGATTAGCCTTGGGGAGAGACGGATATGGACTGGGAGGGGCTCAGAGGAATGTTCTAGAGAATTGAAAATGTTCTGAATCTTTCTGTATCTTGAGGCCATACAGGTATGCATTAGTACACTTATAGAAGTTCATCAAGTAGTGTCCTGAAGTTTGTACTTTACTGTGTATGTTATACCTCTTTTTTTTTTTAATGTAAAGAAAAGATGGACAGAACATTCTTCAGGGGCTGAGGGAACATCAGAAGCAGAGGCTAGCAGATTGTACATGGTGGGGGAATTGGGGAGGGACCCAGGAGAGTGGACTGGCAGTGGCAAGCGCTGGAGTCAAAGTGGACAAGACAGGCTGCCAAAGCAATGCCACCCTGGGAGCCCCAGGGCTCCTGCCTCCTTCCCCATGCATCCCTCATGTCCACAGCAAATGGTACCAGTGAGGTCATCTCCCCTCCCTGCCACGCTGGATTGCAATCCCAGAGCTGAATTTCCTGGGCTTTGGGGGTTTTCATCCTGAGCAGGAATCAAGCGAAGCCACAGTCCCCCAGCCTCAGGGCTGCAGTCCAGCTGGGCACCTCTCCCCACCCTGAGTCCTAAGCCCACAGTATCCCCGAGGACACCTGGTTCTGCCTCCTACGCCCCACCTGCCACGTCCACCTTTCCACCTGCCCCCCAGAGACACTGTCACTGTCACTCTCAGGACAACCGCTCCAGTTAAGTAGGGCCCTCCCACTCCTGCACCCCGCCACCCAGAATCCCAGCCTTCCCCGCCACGTCTCCTGGTAAAGAGGGTCCACTGGACGTGCACAGACATGGCCGAGGAGGTGGCTCAGACACCTCACACACCCCCAACCACACAAGCCCGCGTGACACAAGCCCACTGGCTCCTCCAGGCAGCTCCTGAGCTGGGGGCCAGGGTCCAGCTTGGCCCTGACTCCCACAACCTGCTACCCGAGGCTGTGTGGACGCCAAGTTAGAACCGGGCATAGGGCTGCCTCTGGGGCCACGCTCCTGGCCATAGGCACCGCCGAGTCCAGCTCTCACCCTTCACTGGCAGGAGTGCAAGAAGTTACACACACACTTGCCCTCTGGCCCAGCATTCATTAATAGGAATCCCCCTACAGAGATGTGCGAAGCGGCCAATCATGAAGTCCCCCGTCAAGGCTGTTTTATAAAAGTACAAGATTAGAGGCTACCAAGGGTCAGGCCTGAGGAGATGGGAAGCAGGTGGTCCTGGGAGCCACACGCCATGAGCTCACCCAGTGGGGGCTGCAGGTGCATGAAAATAGAGGGGAGAACAGGCGTGTGCACACACATCCTGCACGTTGGTGAACGGTGCCTAGAGTAGGCTGACGCAGCAGGCACGCCCAGGCTGAGAGCTCTCTGAGAGGCACATGGGGACGGGTGGGGCCCCCAGGAGAGGCCGGGGCTGGGGTCCAGCTTGAGCGCCCAGGGGAGACTGGACGCACTCACACAGTGATGCCCTCGCTGACCAGGAGGTCACCCCAAGGGTGCTCCAGGTGCCCTGCAGCCAGACAGAAGCTCATTCAGGAGAGAGAAGCATCTTTACAGGAGACCCTCGCGGGCCCCCCACAACCCCTCTCCCCCCATCCACCCCTCTCACCCCACCTGAGATGCTTGGGAAAGAGGACAGGACTCATAGTCAGGGGAGCCCAGCACTGGGGGTGGGGGTCCCCGGTCTGGTGCTGGGAGGAGAGAGGAGGGGGTCTGGGTCCAGGCCAGGGGGAGGGGGAGGGAAGGCAAGGGAAGGGCTCTCCCCACTGTGAGTGTGGTGTGCTCCCTAATTGATTTCGTGTCTGTGTCACCAGGGTACTTAGGACCATCTTAGAAACCACTTAAGCAATTTAAAATAATCAAAGTACTTAGAAGGCACTTAACATTTCCTCACACTTCAGGCTTCCCATAAACCCCCTCCAGCTGCCACCGGAGGGGCCTCCTGCCCCCTCAGTCAAGAGCGGCCCCTGCAGGGAAGGCAGATGCCTGGTCTGCCCCAGCCCCACGCCCAGGTGGACAGCACAGCCAACCCCACGGGCACGCCGGGCTCCCCCACCCACCTCTCACTCTCACCACCGGGCCTCTGCCTGGAATGCCCTCCCCTGCCCTCCAGCACGCCGCCAACCTAGCTAATTGTCTCCTGGCTGTGCGCCTCAGCTAGTTGTCCTCCTACAGGAAGCCTTCCCTGGTTCCTCTCCCCAGGCGGGTCAAGGGGCCCCTCTCACCCACCCTCAGGGCACCTAGCCCGCCCCCATTAGAGCACTCGCATCTGTCACTGAATCACTGCCCATTTAACTCCCAAGCTCAGGTTCTCTGCCCAGACTTCACATTTCTAGAGCATGGCACAGTCTGCACAAAGCAGGGGGCCCTGAGGTTTGTTGAGCAAAACAAGGAATCCAACCATGACTTCACAGGTGGTGTCAGAGGGGACACTCCTCCTCTGGATGGAGCTGGAGCCCAGTCGGGCTGCGGCCACCCTGGACACACCACAGGCTACACCCTGGGCCAGCCTGACTGATTCCTCACCACCACCATCATCCCTGTTTTATACATGAGTGCACCCCAGCTCAGAGAGAGCCAGCAACTGGCCCAAAGTCGCACAGTGAGAACACAGCAGACCCAGGACGGGCAGCTCTACATGCAGGTCCAGGAAGCCCCCAGGGACTTGATAAAATAAGACTCCACACCCTGAGTGGCTCCTAACAGGAGTGGCTCAGGCCCAGGCAGCCCGGAACACCTGTGTTAACAAGGCCCTGGGGATCCCAGCGGTGAGGCTGGTTAGGAAACCAGTGTCCTGGCACAGAATGTGGGGAGCAATGTGGCAGCCTTGGGAAGAGTAAAAGAGGCATATTGCCCAGGAGTCTGTAATTCTGCTCCTGGGTGAGACCCATGAGAAACACTCCAAGAGCACGAGGAGACGCTGGCAAAGAGAGCCACACAGAGAACATCAGTCACATCAGGGGACTTGCCCAGTGACCACACGGAACAGAAGTGGGCACTGCCCCAGTGGAGAGCTACGCGGCAAAGGCGAACAAAGCAAACCTCAGAGGGATTCCCGGTGGTCCAGTGGTTAGGAATCTGTCTTCCAACGCAGGGGACGCAGGTTCGATCCCTGGTCAGAGAACTAAGGTCCCACATGTCATGGGGCGACTGAGCCTGCATGCTCTATCTAGAGCCCTTGAACCACAACGAGAGAGTCCGTGTGCCTCAACAAAAGACCCTGCCTGACACAGCCAAATAAATAAACATTTTTAAAAACAGGCAAACCATGGAGCAGTGTGACATTACTTGCCCATAGAACACACACAGTATGGTCCTGTATCCATCATCTTTACCGCATGCAAAACAGAACCACGTATCATTTATGGAGAGATATATGTATATGTGGGCTTCCCTGGTAGCTCAACTGGTAAAGAATCCGCCTGCAATGCAGGAGACCCCGGTCAATTCCTGGGTTGGGAAGATCCGCTAGAGAAGGGTTAGGCTACCCACTCCAGTATTCTTAGGCTGCCCTGGTGGCTCAGATAGTAAAGAATCTGCCCGCAATGTGGGAGACCTGGGTTCAATCCCTGGGTTGGGAAGATCCCCTGGAGAAGGGAAAGGCTACCCACTCCAGTATCCTTGCCTGGAGAATCCCCACGGACAAAGGAGACTGGTGGGCTACAGTCCATGGGTTGCAGAGTCGGACACGACTGAGTGACTAAGTACACATACATATTTTTTTTTTCAAGTGCACAGAAATTAAAGGAATTAAAAACAACTCATCCAGGAGAAGGTTGGGGGCTATCTCTGAGGAGAAAGAAGAGGAGTGGGAGGAGGCATAAGCAGGGGCCTCTGATTATATTTGCAATGTTTTCTTTCTTAAAAGGAAAAGTTTTGACACAATTAGAGTAAAATATCAATATTTGACCAAGCCAGGGGCAGTTCATTATTTTATTCTCTATAATTTCCCATATGCTTGAAAGAGTACATTATTAAAATATATGATGCCTGGTGCGAGAGGGAAATCCCTTCCTGCCAGACCCACATGAAGGATGCCATTCATCTTTAATGAAATAAACGGGGCTCTTTGTGCGAGCTGAGGGCACCCCACCTCCCTGCACCCCACTTTCCTGGTCTCCTCTCTGAAGTGAGCTAACCCCGAAAGCCACATCCCTCAGAGCCCCACCACCCAGGCCTAAACCTCAAATCTCCCACCTTGAATTCACTCCTAAGGGTTAAACATTGCCATCTTCCTGCCTCTCTGAAGGGGGGCCACCCTGGAGGCGAGAGGAGGGAGCGGAGGACAGGAAGGGGAGAGGAGGGGGAGGCGGAGGGGGGAGGAGAGGGGAGGAGGGGGAAGGGGGAGGAGGGGAGAGAGTGGGGAGGGGAGAGGAGGGGGAGGGGAGAGGAGGGGAGGGGAGGAGGGGGGGAGGGGAGAGGAGAGGGGGGAGAGGGAGGGGGAGGGGGAGGGGAGGGGGAGGGGACAGGAGGCGGAGGGGAGAGGAGGGAGGAGGCGGAGGGGAGAGGAGGGGGGAGGCGGAGGAGCAGGGAGAGCCGCGGGCCTCGCCTCACGCATGCGCACAGGGTACCCCCCCACCACGGCTACGGTCCCTTCAGCACCTCTGGGTACAAGGCCCGGTGCTGGCCGCTCTACAGCCATCCAAGTCATCGCACAGACCGGAAACTAGGCTCGGAGAGGTTATGTGCCCTGCCAAAGGTCACCGAGCAGTCTGTGGCAGAGCCGGGATATTCCCCTTCAGAAGCAGGCCCACGCTCCTGTGCCTGGCCTGGCCTGGCCTCCCCACAGCCCTGGGAAGGGCGCAGAGGCAGCCCCAGTCGCCCGCAGGCCGGCAAAGTGGAGCGCTGACCGTGGCCAGGCCTACTTCCAAGGGACTTTCTGGAGCTCTGGCGGGGGCGCCCTGCGTCAGGGGAGGGGAGCCTGCGTGGGTCGGGCGTGAGGTGGCTGGCCGTCCAGGGTGGGCGCTAGGCTGGGGGGCGCGCGGCCAGGAGCAGGCGGGCTTGGCGGCCGCTTCCAGCTCCTGCCTGAACCACAGGGCCCAGAATGAGGCCGCTCCAGGTCACCTGGTGAGAGAGCCAGAGAGAGTCCAGAAGGGGCCCGCGGGGAGAGGAGGAGGACATGGAGGAAAACACAACGACAGACACAACAGGATGAGGCAGAGAGCCGCACACAGGGACAGAAAGAGGGCCTCAGACTAAGGGCGTCCCTGCTCCCTCGCCCAGCGACCGAAGGCGGAGCCTGCATCTCGTCATCCCAGGGCCTCTGAGCCAGAGGCAAGCGTAAAGGTCAATGGGAATATAAAGTAGAATTTGCCTTCTTTTCATTTTCTCAGTCATAAAAATGCTAGTTTAATAAACTGGGGGTGGGGGGGGTGGGGACTGAGAAGCACACAGTTCATTCCAGGATGGGCAGGGGGAAGTGTGATGGATTTACCCCCTCAGCCCTGTGAGCCCCGCCCTTGCCCCTGGGGTAGGGTCAGTTCCCCAACACCTGGTCCCAAGGCTGGCAGGCTCCCTGATTTGTCTGTCTGTCTTTAGGCCAGGCCAGAGAAGGCAATGGCACCCCACTCCAGTACTCTTGCCTGAAAAATTCCATGGACGGAGGAGCCTGGCAGGCCACAGTCCATGGGGTCGTGAAGAGTCGGACACGACTGAGCGACTTCACTTTCAATTTTCACTTTCATGTATTGGAGAAGGAAATGGCAACCCACTCCAGTGTTCTTGCCTGGAGAATCCCAGAGATGGGGGAGCCTGGTGGGCTGCCGTCTATGGGATCTCACAGAGTCGGACATGACTGAAGCAACTTAGCAGCAGCAGCAGCTTCAGGCCAGGCACTGGGGATGAGGGGATGACCAAGAAAGAACCACCCTAATCCTGCCCTCGACATGCTGGTGAACTTCGGGGAGACCCACAAGTGCCACAGGAGAGACCCCCCATGTACCCCAGGATTTCAGCCCTTGGGGGGTCGGGAAAGTCTTTGGATGTTGAATCAGGGCTTGGAGGAGTCCGACTCTGCCCATCAGACCTCAAGAAGGGCATTCGAGGAGGAGGGCCTGGTCCAGGCATAGTCACAGAGGTGGGCTTTGGAAAGCCTGGCCCACAATCCAGGAAGGCCCAGGGTGGAGCCTGGACCCTGGGGAGTGAGCTGAGTGCTTCTGCAGGGAAGGCTCCAGGCTAAGGACCAGGGTCAGAGCCCACTTAACCCCACGACCTCGGCTCACAGAGGGCAGCCAACCACCCAAGGCTGCACAGTGAGTCAGCAGCAGAGCCAGGCCCAGAGTGAGCCAGGCCCAGGACGCAGGCCCCTGAGCTGTGGAAGGCTTCTGGTAAGGGACCCTCAGCCCTCCCCTGAGGGAGGAGCCAGAGACACCCTACCATCCCCCTCACCTAACAGTGTGAGAGTCGGAGAACCCCAGGACCATCTCGCTGGGAGACCTGGGTGCACTCACCAGTCATTCCTCAGCCAAAAGCCAGTGACCTGCCCCTCCGCCCCTCAGAGCCTGCACCCTGCCTTGGCTCAGCCCACACACCCCCCAAAGGCCCCTTGGATGCTGACAGCAGAAGAGAACTATTGACCCTACTGTGCACCCACCATGCTTTCAGCTGCCCGTTCTTATCACTCAACATCTGCACCCTGAAAGGTAGTGACTCTACCCATTTTACAGATGGATGGTGAGGTCCAGAGAGGCTGAGTGATCCGGGGGCCAGGACCTGAGGGACCTACTGTGTGGCTGCCTCTAAGGCCGTTGCTGTGGGCTGCCCCTCATGACCAGGGACTCAGCTAGTATCCAGAGTCTCCATGCCAGGTACCGCCCTGAGCACTTTCTGTGTATTCCTCATGTAACCCTCACAGGGCCCTGTGAGGCAGGGGTAACAAGGGTCTCCACCTTATAGACAGGGAAACTGAGGCACACAGAGGTGCCTCTCACGTGATGGATGGCAGGGCAGGAGTATGAACCAGGCCATCTGGCCCAGGGCACAGGCTCTAACCACCGACTGCTACTTCCCCTGGGGGTCCCCACCCGCCTCCCTCTAGTCTCCAGCTCTGCTGTCCTCAGGCCAGCAGGGGGTGGGTGGGGAGAGCAGGGAAACGCAGGGGGAGGAGTTGGAAGAGGTACCAGGGGCTTGGCAGTGGGTGGCAGCAAGGGAGAGCCCCGGGGAAGCACACGCCTCCCACACGGAGGGCCCTGTCCTTACATCTCCCCATCGCCTCCGCGGCTTCACAAGGACTGGTCAGGAACCACCTTCCTGGGAAGGTGAGGGAACTGAACTCCTGGGAGAACCAGTGACTTGCCAAGGTCACCAAAGTCCTGGTGCCGCCCCTACAATACCCTTTGTAGACAGAAGGAACAGGAGGTGGGTTTTGAGCCCTCCCTGCCAACAACAAAGCACAGTCGCCCCAGGGCCTTTGCACTTGCTGTTCCCTGCACCACTCTTTCTCCAGATAGCCATAGGACAACCCTGTCCACTCAGGTTTATGCACAAATGTCCCATCTTCAAAAAGTCCACTCCTCATGTACACACTGCTATATTTAAAATGGACAACCAACAAGGACCTACTGTATAGCTCATGGGACTCTGCTTCATGATATGTGGCAGCTTGGATGGGAGGGGGGCTTTGGGGAGAATGGCTGAGTCCCTTTGCTGTTCACCTGAAACTATCACAACATTGTTAATCAGCTATACCCCAATACAAAATAAAAAGTTTAAAGAAATAAAAAGTTCACCTCCAGCCATCCTCTCTCAATGGGCACTCCCACCCGCCATGGCTCTCCAGCCACTTCCTGGCTTTGTCCTGCAGGGAACTGCTCCCCTCTGACAATTACACATTTGCGTGTTTTACCTGTTCACTGCCTGCCTTCCCTTCAAACACGGAAACCCTCAAGGGCCAGGCCCCCATCTGCCTTGTTTCCTGGTGGATAAAGTTGCTTAGTGTGGCAGTTCTCCACCTGAGTTGCACATGAGTATCAGCTGGGGAGCCCAGGCCCCATCTCATATCAATTAAACCTGAATTCCTGCGGATGAGGCTCGGATACCCGGGTATTTTACACTCCCCAGCTGATTCCAAAGTGCAGCCAGATGGAGACCACCGTGCCAGCAGAGTGAGGCCTGAAGAAGATGGTTCAGTATAGATTCAGTGAGTGAATCAATGAACGAGTGAGTGAATGGATGGATTCTTTTTTTAAATATGTATTATTTATTTATTTATTTAGCCATGCAGGTCTGAGCTGCAGCACTCAGAATCTTTACTCTTCGCTGTGGCAGGCAGGATCTTTTTTCTCAGTTGTGGCATGAGGAATCTTTAGTTGCAGCGTGTGGGACCTAGTTCCCTGCCCAGGGATCAAACCTGGGCCCCCTGCCTTGGGAGCAAGGAGTCTTAGACACTGGACCACCAGGGGAGTCCCCAGTGAGTGGATCCTTACACATGGGTCAGCCAAGGTCCAGATCAGGGACAGGGAGCCAGAAACCAGTAGTCATAAACTTGAGTTTCCCCAGGTTCAGCCGCTCCACAGTGTCACTCACCTCCTTCAAGCACATCTCCAGGAAGTCAACCCAGATGCCCTGAAAAACCTCTACCGTCTCCTTTCTATTCCTTGTAATGAGCCTGTTTGCCGGCCCAGCGACCAGGGCTGAAACTGTCCTGCTTCCACCCCCAAACTTCCCATATTCAAACAGGTCTTGCAACCCAAGGGTGCACCGGGGAGGAAGTGGGCTCCAGGGGGTGCAGGGTGGGCGGGAGCGCTCCCTGGAGAAGGCAGACAGAACAGGATTCCCGGACACTGAGAAAGGCTCAGCGCGTCTGTCCAGCAGCCTGCCGAGCCTGCCAGCAGGTCTGCAGATGCAGACCGGGCCCCAGGGCTCCTCACCAGCTGGAGGCCCAGGAGTCCAGTGCTCCCAGGTGACTATGATGAGCCTCCAGGCTTGAGAGCTACCAGGGCAATGCACCCGGTACCCTGGTGCCCCACCCACAGGGAGGGCCAGCTACCGGGGCAATGCACCTGGTACCCTGGTGCCCCACCCACGGGGAGGGCCAGCTACCAGGGCAATGCACCCGGTACCCTGGTGCCCCACCCACGGGGAGGGCCAGCTACCGGGGCAATGCACCCTATACCCCGGTGCCCCACCCGCGGGGAGGGTCAGCACTGCCCCCTGGGGCCGCGATTCCCTCTCCTCACCCAGCTCCCCGCTCGGTTCAGGCCTGGGCCTGACCCTGGGTCCTGAGGCCCCCTCCCCAGACTCCCACCACAAAGGGACACCTAGGGTTTGGGGGAAGGAGAGTCTGTAACAGCAGAGGGGAGCTGGTCCTCCCCCCGGGGGAACAGCCCCTGACGGTCACCCTTCCTACACCTCCTCTATGCCTCCTCCCCCTTCACCCCCAGTGTCTGGTAACACCAGCGCCCCCTAAGCACAGGCTAAAGGCCTTGCTACATCATCCCTGCTGCCAGGTGAGGACCGCACACTCTACAGACAAACAGGCTCAGCAAGGCCTGCACCCTGAGGACAGGCCGGGTCCCACCAAGCCTACGTCACGGCCAGGAGAAAGGAGGACAGAGTAAAAGTGTGGTGAAAAGTGGTAACAAGAGGCAGCCGCCGGGACTCCTCCCCCAGCTCCCCCCCTGACCAGCCGGGTGACCTCGGGGAAGCCGCTTAGCTTCTCCGCCTCAGTCCTGCATCTGTGAAATGAGGATAACGCCACACACCTACCATGGGTAGGTGCTGTGAGGTCTGGGGCAGACCCTGACGCAGGAAGTGTGCCGTGTGGATACTGGGATTACTGTACCCCAACAGCCTCTTCAGGAGAACCCCTCATTCACTCCTCACACATTTGCGGAGTGAGACTTCTTGGGACAAATCTCTAATAACAGCCAACAGTAGGACATGGGGGTACCTTTTAACGGGAACAGAACCTTAAGTGAAAGGGATTCCATAGAGGAGCTGGAGGTATCTGGAGGGTGGAAAAGGCCCTGATGCTGGAAAAGACTGAAAGCAGGATGAGGACAGAGGATGGGATGGTTGGGTGGCATCACCGACTCAATGGACATGAGTCTGAGTAAACTCCGGGAGATGGTGATGGACAAGGAGGCCTGGCGTGCTGCAGTCCACAGGGTTGCAGAGTTGGACACGACTGAGCGACTGAACAGTAACAACATCGAAACACAACCAGGCATCCTGTGCAGTGTCCCTGGGGGCTCAGCGGTTAAAGAATCCGCCTGCAGAGCAGGAGACCTGCGTTCGATTCCTGGGTGAAAAAGATCCCCTGGAGAAGGAAACAGCAACCCACTCCAGTGTTCTTGCCTGGAGACTTCCGTGGACAGAGGAACCTGGTCGCTACAGTCCATAGGGTCGCAAAGAGTCTGACATGACTTAGTGACTAAGCAACGACAAACACGTCTAGGTGGCCCAGAGGTCACCACAGTGGTGGGCACTGGTAGGCAACGGTGGGCAGTGACTGGACCCCACGGCAAGGTGAGCTCAGCTACACTCACCCCCACAGCCAGAGGCTCATGCAGGCTCTGCAGAGCAGGCCACCCCGCTGTCATCGCAGAGTCTGGGGAGACCTGGGAGCTACACATGCCCTGCTCTCCATGAGTCCATTCAGCTAAGATTTCCCAAGGGCACCCATGGGCCTGGCCTCCACTGGGGTCCTGTAGGTGCTGCTTACAGGCCAGCAAGGCTCAGCTGAAGGCATCTGTCTCCTCAGTTCCGAGGGTGTAGCTCAAGAGCAGTCCTAGACAGTACGTACATGAACAGGCACGGCTGTGAGTCCATAAGAGCTTACAGATGCTGAAATTTGAATTTTGCATAATTTTCTTGTATCATGACTTGTTGCTTTTTTTTTTTTTTCCAACCATTTGAAACACAGAAACCATTCTCAGCTCATGGGTTACACAAAAACAGGCAGCAGGCCAGAGGAGAAGCCAAGAGAAACAGGAAAACAAAGAAACAGGAACAAGACTACAAACTGTGGTGAGGATCATGAAGGGGAAGATGTGAAGATAAGACAGAATAACTGGAGGGTGGAGGGTGTTCCTCTGAAGACAGTCCACTGAAACTCTAGGTTGAATAAGAAGGATCCAGCCTCAGAATAGGAGGAGGACATTCCAACACAGCGGGAAGCGGAGGCGAAGGCTCTGTGGTGGGAAACAGCACAGTGTTTTCAAGGAACGTAAAGAAATCAGTAGGACTGGTGCAGAGTGCACCCAGGAGAGGCTGAAAGATGTGGTCAGGGCACCAGGTATCACAGGGCCTCTCGGACTGGCCAGCAGCGTGGAAGTTTGCATTTTAATCGAAGAGCAACACAAAGCCAACAAAAAGTGTAAGTGAGGGGTGAGCTGGTTGGATTTGACCTTGAGGAAGATCATTCTGGCCACTGAGCAAAGGTTTGGCTGTACAAAGACCTGTTTGGAAGCAGGAGAGGAGAGCGAGGCTTCAGCAGGGTCCAGATGACATCACCCAGGCCACGGTGGGGGGAGTCCCCAGCACACGTTCACAAGGAGAGCCCGCAGGGTGTGTGACCGCACACGGAGGGAGGTCAAAACGCCACCGAGGTTTCTGCCTGGGCCCTGGAAAGACGAAACTGTCTTCATGGCAGACGGGCAGGCCGCGGGAGAGGGGGTGGACTGTCTCCAAAGTTACTCCTGCTTGTGCAGTGAAAACATTTTGAAGACACAAAAGCCACGTCCTCAACAGAGCATCGGTACCAGCTGAGCCACAGCGTTTCCCCTTGGCTGGCCTGGTCAGCCAAGTACCAGGCAGGCCGCTTTCTCTAACACACTGTCGTGTCGTATCTCAGTTGTGTCTGACTCTTTCACGACCCCATGCACTGTAGCCTACCAGGCTCCTCGGTCCGTGGGATTTTCCAGGCAAGAATACTGGAGTGGGTTGCCATTTCCTCCTCCGAGGGATCTTCCCAAATCAAGGGTTGAACCCACGTCTCCTGCGTCAGCGAACGGATTCTTCACCACTGCACCACCTGGGAAGCCTAAGCACCCCAAACCCTCACAACACTTCCAGCCCCAGGAGGGACAGGCCCTCGCAGGCCAGGCTGGCATGGCACACAGAGGGCCAACGTCTCTCCTAGGAAGCGGGGCACCTGCCCCCACCTGCTGGCTGGCATCCCCTCCACCCTCTCTCCTGCTGGCCCCTTCCTGCCCTCCCTCCACTCCAGCCCATCCCCAGTGCTCAGCCCCCCCCTGTGGTGAGAGCAGAAAACCTTCATTATCTGCAAGTTAAGCTGGCCACTCAGTCTCCACACTGCACAAGGCCTAGCAGATGGTGGGGCCTCTCCAGGATCAGCCTCAAAGGTCACCGTCTGTCCCTGCCCACCGGGTCCAGCCTCTTCCACATCGACGGAGTCCCTCATGCTGACTTCAAGTCCGGCTACAAGCTGTGCAGTGACATTTCCTGCGGGCTGACTGTGTGCCAGGCACCAACCAGACAAGTCTTTTCTGCACATTAACCCTTAATTCCCACACCTGGCTGAGGAGACCACTATCACCCCCATTTTACAAAGAAGGAAATTGAGGCACAAACAGGCTACACAATTTGCCAAGATGGCAAAAGTTGTCTGGCCCCAGTGTCCAAATCCTTTTTTTTAAATTTATTTACTTATTTGGTGCTGCTGGGTCTTAGTTGCAGCACTCAGTATCTAGTGCCACAACCAGGGATCGAACCTGGGCTCCCACATGAGGGGTGCAGAGTCTCAGCCACTGGACCACCAGGAAAATCCCTCCAGTGTCCAATTTCTTAATCATGATGCTAGCTCATATTTCCATCTTCAAGCCTCAGTTTTTTTTTTCCCCTCCACTTCAAAAATGAGGGACTCAATGCAATTATTTCTGGATCCTTCTGAGCTCTTATAGTTCAAGGATTTGAAAAATGCTTTCTTCCAGGGCACTTCCTATGTTGTTTCTCCCCCCAGAAATATTGCTTTCAGGGAAAGATTGGATTGGCTCGTTCATACTATGGTGTAAATGACTGATATGGTGATTAGATATGGTGGACATGGTGATGTAACTCTGGTGGCACAGAGATTCAAACCCAGACCTGACTGCTTTCAGAACCTGGGCTGTCCCCACAACATAATACCACACAAGCCACTTCCTCTGGGTTAGGCTCTCCTCCAAAATGTATTCCTTACCTCCATCAATATTCCCTGTCCTAGGAGAATGGAGCCAAAACGAAGATGAAGGAGGGGGTGCGAATAGGAGGGTAAAGGATACAAGCTGTCAGACCCACGACTCCCCAAAGTCAGGGCTTCTGATCCCGAATGCAGGCCTAGGTTCGAGGCCCACATCCAGCCCTGCGGCTCTGCACAGGCAGTCTGGGACCTGCCCCCCAGCCATGCCCTATCATTCAATCAGGGCTCCGTGTCCACTGCTGTTGGACGGAAGTTGCCCCTCCCAGCTCTGGCAGGTGTGAGCTTTGTTCATACCCTGGCCTCGATGGAACTCTGCTAGCATTCTCCCAGCAGGAAATCACCCTCTCTGAGCTGTGCACCACAAATCTACCTCGTGGAGGAAGGAGAGGGCTGTAACCACAGCCTCTGGGGTAGTTCCCAGCAGGCCCCACTAGCAGCCTTGGCATGGAGGTGCCCTCTGCCCTCTGAAACGGACACCTGACACCGCAGCTTCCCCAGCCCCAGAGGCCCCTCCCTCACCCTCTCCTGCTCGACACTCTGCTCCTGACCTCCCTCCCCAAAGTTCAATCTTTTTGCCTCTGTAAATGGCTTTTCAGTTTCTCGCCCAGCCTCTCATTTCTATCAGTTTAATTATTGAGGAGCCCTCTTGTCGCCAGCCTGGAACATTAACGCTGTTAAAAGGGACCCAGGGACTTAGGACCACAGCCAGCTGTCTCCTTCTGGCTCTCTCCACGTCCCCCACTTTCCTTTCCCAAGAGCCCCCTTCTGTTCCACCCCTTCCTTCTCCCATCTCCAAGCCTCTCCCTCCCAGTCCCAGCTCATTCTCTGCGAGCCTGGGGGTCTCCTGACTCCCACCCCCACCCACTCCTCTCCCTGTGATCTCAGGAGGTGCAGACAACACAGAGGCCATAGTCACACCCATGTGTGACCGGATGGGCTGGGGAAAAGGAACACCCGAGGCCCCCCGGCAGGTGAGGCCCTTTGGCCCCAGGCCTCCTCACCCAAGACCTGTCCATCTTGGGAGGGGTCAGCTCAGAAGTCGCAGCCCACTCCCACAGGGGACCTCCCAGAACCCGCTTCAAGGCCTGATGCTGACAGCAGCCCTTCTTAGACCCTTTGTCCAGTGACACCTCTCAGCCCCTTTGATCTCTCCCACCTCCCTATAAAGTGGGTACTAGCTCCGCCCGGGAGATGGTGGGGAGGGACCCTCACCTATGTCCTATCTCCAAGGGCCCATCTCACATTGTTTTAACATTTTTACAACACGCTTTTTAATATTTATTTTTATCTGTTGTATTTCATTTGGCTACGCCAGGTTTGGGTTGTGGCACATGGAATCTTCCATTGTCTTTGCAGCATGCAGAATCTTTAGTTTCAACTTGCAAACTCTTAGTTGTAGCGTATGGGATCTAGTTCCCTGGCCAGGGGTGGAACCGGGGCCTCCTGCATAGGGAGCTCGGAGTCTTAGCCACTGGACCACCAGGGAAGTCCTTATAAAACACATTCTAAAACACCCAGAGTCACCAAGGTGTTTAGTAAAAAGCTCAGAAGAGGACACTTCAGCAGCCCACCTGTGGTCTGGCCTTCTCATAGGCGGGGGGTTGTGCCAGCTCAGATAGGTGGGCCTCTGCTCCATGACACCTGCTGGCCCAGGTCACCTCCCCTCCCAACACCACCGGGGCAGGCCGGCTGAAATGACGACTCAGCTGGCCCAAACCTCAGTAGGCCCAGGGCTGGGACCCCTGAGCCCTGCTGCCCGTCCCCCTGGGTCTGTCCTCCTCACTCCAGAATTGGGAAGAGGGGCTGGACCAGATTTCCAGTCCCCACCTCCCCCCGACCAACGAATGACCACGGGCAACACTGCTCCCCAGGGGTTGTTCAAACTGTCCACTGCCAAGGCAAAGTTTCCTTCAAGTCTCCTACTGCATCATGATTTTGCATCCTTCAAAATGTATTTGTTTTTAAAATTAAAATAGTGTCTTCATCCAGATCATTAAGCAAACCCAGCACTCCAAGGAAGAAGGCCCAAAGTCAAGGACTGCACAGCACCCGTGGCCCAGACCAGACCGTGGCAAAGTTCCAACCCTGCCCCACTAGACAAGACAGCCAACACGGGGACACTCACACCACTCATCCCTACTTCTACCCCAGGCTTCCCAGAAATGCCCCCAAATACTTCTGCATCATGGGACTGGGCAAATGGGTTCCAGAAAAGGCCCAGGAGAGAGGGATCCAGCCTCAGCACTTCCCGACCTGCATGAGGCCAAGCAGCCTCTCTGTACACTCCCCAACTCTGGAGACTTTGAGGAGACAAGGAGCCAACTCCAGAGGCCAAGAATCTAACTTGAGAGTGAAGGAGGGACTCAGAGGCGCCCTTTACGCCTCCCTTCCTCCTCCCTCACCCTATTCTCTCTCTCTCTCTCTCTCTCTCTCTCTCTGTCTGTCTCTGTCTCTCTCTCTCTCTCTCATACACACACACACACACACACACACACACACACACACACACAGCAAACGAGGAGGCTCCCAGAAAGGAGCGGGCATATAATTATTGGTAAAATGCTTGTAATGTTTTTCTCTCTACCCGGTAGCTTTCAGTTGTTTTAGCAGCTTAGCGAAGCACTTGGCTCCAATTGAATTGCAAATCAGCAGCTCTTGCCCCAGGAAGAGAGGAAGGGGGGCGGCAGAGAGGGGGCAGGGAGGGACTCCTGAAGGGAGAAAGGTGTGCGAGGAAGAGGGGCAGAAGGAAGGAAGGAGCTGGGGAAGCTCCGTTGGGGGCCCAGGGCACCAGAGACGGGACCACCCACTTCTCCAGGCCTTTCCCATCTGCAGATCCAGTCGCTGTGGGCTGAGAGCTAATGCCTCATGCAAAAAACCAGGACACATTTTCTAACTATAATCCTGAGGTGGAGCGGGAGGGCCACACGGGGCTTTCTCAACTACCCAGAAGAAAAAAACAGATCTTTCTTGGGAATTGCAATTATTGGAAAACAATGTCAAAACAAAAGTCTTGCTTTTTCTCCCTGGCAATCTCCAACATTCACACTTCCAGTCTATGTCTATCTTTTAACCTGTGTACCTTTCTATCTACCTATATTTCTGTCCATCCATCTGTCTGGGGTTTTTTTATATCTCTGTCCTCCCCTCTCTTCCTCCCTCCTGTTGTTCACCAGCACTTCCTTTCCCTCCTGGTTCAGAATTCCCCGCAGAGGAGCAGAGTTGATCAAAAGGCTGCCTGCAGCAGGTGCTGTTTCAGCACCACGGTCAGCACCACTGAGCCGGGTCCTTCTCTGACCACAGGCAGGTCAGCCCCAAATTCTCACACACCACTGTGGGTATTGGGGAGGGGGGGACACACTCTCTCCCTGGGATTCAGGAGGAGAAGAGGAGAAAGGAGCTGGGCAGGCACTAACCTTGAAGAGGCGAAGGATGTTGGCCACCATGATGGAGACAGAACTCCCAGAAGCACCAATGACGCCCACCACGCGCTCCGGTTTGGTGATGATGGGCGGGCCGCCACTGCCACAGCGGACCTCCGTGCCGTCCTTCTCGATGAGCGCCTGCACAAAGGTCAGCGACTGCTCCAGGGCATGGGTGTCCCTGGAGCAGGTGTCCAGAATGCGGGCGCCCAGCGTGATGTTGGGCAGCAGGTCCGGGTCATTGTTGATGCGATCCAGGGCAAACAGCATGGCCTCCAGCCGGTGGATGCCCTTCTCCTTCTTGAGTTCTCCGCAGGCCTTGCCCTCCGAGCCCCGGCCGTGCACTGGGAACAGGCCTCCCAGGGTGATGTCCCCGTCTATGCGGATGGAATTCATGTGGGGGTGGCCTTTGGGCTTCCCCAGGGAGGAAGGCACCCAGGGCCCAGAAAGGCTGAGGAGTAGGCAAAGGGGCAGCTGGGCCCACCACCAGCCCCAGCCCCTCTTCCCAGGCATCTCGAAATCCCTAGAGACCCATGAATGGCAGGCCTCGCTCCTAGCCTTGGCGGGCCCCAGGCCCCACGGCCTGGATGAGCATGGGCACAGTGGCCCCCCAGTCTCTCCAGAGCAGCGTCAGCAGCAGGGTGGCTGAGGGCAGCCGATGGGCGGAACCATGCTGGTGTTCCTCAGCCAGCGACAGGCTGCACTCAGACAGCAGGGGGTAGCTGGGGTGCAGCAAAGTTCTGGTCTTGGTCCCCACGTCCCACAGGCCTGTTCTTGGTGGATGACCGTGAAAGGTGGAGAGTGCTCCTAGCTTGGGCAGATCTTGGCATCAAGGAGAAAACAGCTCCAGGGCTCTCCTCTTACCAGCCTGAGAAAGAGAGAGAGGGAATCAGAGAAGCCCGAGGAGACATTAACTGTTTGCATCTCTCATCAGGAGCCTGGGAGCAGGAGATGCTGGAGGCTGTGCTCAGAGACGCCACAGGCCTCCTGAACTCGGCTTCCTCTCCCCTGCCACTCGACTTTGGTGCAAATGAGAGAATTGAAGGCAGAAACTGGGTCATGTCTCAAGGTTCCTGGTGCCCACTGCCATCAGACCAGAGGCCTCAGAGAACACACTCCCCAGGGGACCCCCAGAGGCTGAGGAAGAAGAGGGGTCTCCTCTCAACAGGCACCCACGGGAAAGAACATGCACGCAAAAACCGGCCCCGCTGGACACAATCCATTTCAGAGATGGGGACACCGAGGCCCAGAGCAGGAGAGCACTTGGCCCAAGTCACACGGGGGGTGAATAGCAGAACGCTGCCTGGAACCCAATGCCCAGCCCCCAGTTCTGGAACCAGACACACAGTCTCCTTGAGGACTCGGAGATGAGGAAAGAAAACAGGGCCTCAGGAGACATCAGGCTGGGAGCCACTCGATCTGAAGGCCAAGAGAAGCTGAGGCTGCCGGAGTTGGGGAGGGCTGGTGGACCCTCCCACCTCCATTTCCACCCCAGCTGCCCTGCTACCCCGCCAGAGTGTCAACCCAGCAGGGGGTCCTTTTCTCTTGCTGGGCCCCCCGCCCCACCCCAGGGGTCTTTATCTCTCCTTTTCTCTTCGCTCCTTCTCTCTTCGCCACTTCCTCCCTCTGAGAGCGGCTCAGGTTCTGGCCTGAGCTAGTGCACATTATTATGATGACCGTCATTATTATTGTTGTTGTGATTAAATATTTATCTGCGAGGGGAGAGGAGAGAACACCCGCTCTTCCTCATTCTCATTGCTAATCTGGGCTAATTTCCCCAGGGCTTCCTTCCCGGGGCCCAGCCTTCCCTCAGTGCCAGCAGCTTCCCTCCCCTCGATCTGGGAGGCCCCGGGAGAAAGGCTGAAAGTGGAGTCAGGGCGGGGTGGGGGGGCGACCTCAAGGCCCCCTTCCCCGTGCGTCTGTCAAATGAAGACCAGCAGCCTCTCGCCCGATCTGTGCCTCAGTCTCCCCGACCATGTGAAAGAGCCTGTGTTTGGGTTGGGAGGCTTCTCTGGAGACCTGGTCCCTCCACGAAGACCAAGTGGGGGGCTCAGAGCCACCATCCCCCCCAGAGGCTTCCAGGGCTCTGGAAGGGGCAGGGGAGCATGGGGGGCCCACGCCCCAGGATCCAGCCTTGGCTCCTGGGCTTCTCCAGTGAGCGCCTTCTGGACGCTCACCTCACATCTCACCCCTCATCCAAATGCTGCCCCCTCCGCTAGCACCTCAGGGGCCAAGAGGAGGGCTCGTAATTCTCCTCAGCAGCCTTCTGCAGGTGAAGCAGTCTCCCAGAGGGACCAGGTGACTCCCCACTCAAGGCGGTTGAGGACTCAAATCCAGCACTGGTCATGCAGAGAGCGCCTGGGGAGGCCGGCAGGAAGCCAGGACCCAGTGACCTAGGGCTGGGGGTCAGCGCTCTGGAGAGGGCTGAAGATCTGTCAAAATACAGGCGAGGGGCAGCTACACCTGTGAGGACTCCTCAAGAGCAGTCACTCCATGTGAGTTATCTGAGGTCTCTCCCAGGAGCGAGGGGTGGTGTGGGGTGCTGGCTGCCAAGGCCAGTTCTAGGCAATTCAGACGAGAAAGAGCAGGAGTCCCGGACCACCCTGCAGTCCTACTGCTGCCGTGCTGGAGGCCATGCTTGTCCCCCAGGGAGTCCTCAGTTTCAACACGTGTAAAATGGACGGGCTGCAGTAGGACGCAGTCCGGAGGCCATCCTGGCCGTGTGGGGGCATTTCAGTGATCAAGATGGAGGGAGGGAGTCACCTACTGGCCTGCATCCAGGCAGGGACGGGGCGGGACAGCCCACGATGAAACACGGTCTTGTCCAAATGCCAACGGTGCCCCACGGAGAAATAACAGCAAAGGACCACACAGCGCGGGGCACCGGGCACGTGCTCTGTCTGCATCGTCTCAGGTAACACACCCCTATGAGCCAGGTGGGATTGTCAGCCCCGTTGCACAGGTGATGAAGCTGAGGCATCAAGCCGCACATGGTGAGACAGCCCAGGAACACAGAACTCGTGTAGACCCCACCCCTGACCACCCCACCAGGCTGGCCCGCCAGACATCTCTCAGGCCCTGCCCAGCTCTGGCATCCTGGGAGGTCAGGGGTGGCTTGGGTTTTTTTTATTTCAATAGAGGGATTTGGGGCATAGGGACAGGCAGTGAGCAAGGCTGCAGCAGGGCAGATTCAGGCTGCAAGACCCAGCACACAACAGCTTCTGCCGGTCGGGCCTTCTCAGGCTTCCAGATCCTTCATGAGGGATCAACACTGGCTTCTTCTTGAAACCCGAGCACCTCTGGGCTGAGCGGAGCCCAAACATAAGCAAATAGACACACACACACACACCACAGGCAAGAGGAAGCAGGCACACGCGGAAAGGAGTCCTCAGTGGAGAAAGTCCTCAGAGGAGAAAGCCAAGGACTTTCCAGATGAGAATCGAGGCCCCAGGCCCAGCCCCCAGCCGGTCAGAAGCCCCAGGCCACCCTCCACCGACTGGGTCACCGGCCGCCTGCAGCAGGCCCTCTGCAGCTGTGGGTCCCACCAGGCCTGCCTTTTCTGAGCTCCTCCAAGACCCGGGCAAACCACCGCCTCTGTCAGCCTCCCCTCCTTCCTTTGATCCTGCATAACAGGCACCAGGGAAAAGTAAAAATACCTGTGAGTGAAAGGAGCCGGCAGAACAGAGGCCGGGGGTGGGCGGGGGCGGGGAGCCAGGCTGATCTGCCCTGCCCCAGGGCTGGGCGTTCCTTCTCGGGGAGGGGGAAGCCCTCAGACCACCCCCCTACCACCACCACCAGGTCCAAAACAGCCAGGGAAGCTCAACTCTGGGGCAGCTGGAAGGGTCCCTCCCCAGGTGAAATCACCAGGACGGCGGCAGGTGGGTCTCCCCTGGGTGCGCAGTCTCGCTCCCCCTCCCCACTCCCCGGCTGCTGGAGCACCTCCTCCAGTGGCACCTGCTAGATTCTGCAGGGAGGGCATAGGGTAGAGCAATAGTTCACTGGCCAGTGGGCATTTTCCAGAACATTCTCTTCAGTGAAAGGGGAGGGAGGGGGGTGCTCGGCAAACGGTTGTAGTCTGCCCTAGTCCGGCCCAGCCATCCCACCACCTGAGGGTCTCTCAGACATCTGAGGAACTGGCCACCCCCGCCTCTTCCAGGCCTCAGCAAGCAGGACTCCAGGCTTTTCTCCTGCCTAACCTCAGGGCTTCTTCTCCAGCCAGGGCCTGGGCCAGAAAGAACCACAAACTGACAACCAGAAGAGCTGCTGCAGTTTACTAAACTCCAATCTGGTTCTCACCGAGAAGGGAGAAGCAAAAGCAGAAAGAGACTTCTCCCAAACATGAAATAAAGGACAGCGGCACAGGGAAGGACCCCGCACTCGGCTCCCAGGGGTGGGAAGCATCTTCTTCCCTCCCCACTCCTCCCCAACACGCTCAGGCTTCCAGCTCCTCTGCAGGCCAGCAGACCTGCCCCCAGCGTTGAGCAGGTAGACCCAGGAGAGCCAGGCCCAGAGAGGGTCCCGCAGGCTCCCCCTGGGTCCCCTGCGCCCCCTCCCCACCTTCCTGAGCCTCCAGACCTGCAGCGGCCCCTCCCTCTCTGCTTGCCCCATTCCCTCCAGCACCTGCGCCAGCTGGATTCACCATGACCTCTGCAGTGCCTGGCCCAGCCCAGGTGCTTGGAGAACTCAGGGACTGTGAATGGATACGTGGAATCGGGATTGAACCTCCTGAGCTGTTTAGATGCCTTGTCGCCCACATCTCATGTTTCCATGGAAGGAGGGGCTGGGGCTCCACTCCCCACATGGAACCGTGAGAGAGAACCTGAGGCCTCCCCCTCCTTCCGCCACCGCCCGCAGCCCCACCTCCAGGGGAGTCTGGGCCCAAAACACTGCACTGCAGGCCACCCCTGAGTCCCCCCCTCCCCTGTCCCCTGGGGAGCTGCAATGGCTGGGCAGACGTGAGGTTTGCCAGACAGTCTCCTCTCAAATGGACAAGGCCTAGACCCAGGGAGCAGGTCATCAGAAGTCCGTTCCACCCCAGGGGCACCAGCAACAAACCTCCACCTGTCTGAGTCCCTGGGAGAGGGGATGCTCCGTTAACTTCCTCAGACCCCAGCAGCACAACCCTCCCCCCGCCTGGACCACATCTGGGGGGACCATGTCGTCCTCACCTTGATGTCTCTGCACCCCAGCCTGCACCACGCCTGGTGTCCCCCACCCGGGTGTGGGGACAAGAACGGATGATCCTTGGGCCCTTCCCACCCTCCTCTCCCAGGTAATCTATTTCTAGATGAACAGAAAGGGCAGCCCTGCTCGCAGGCACTGTCCCAGCCTGAGCCATGTTCTAAGAGCAAGAAGGAGGCCACAGTGGGGGCGGGGACCCTTTTCCTCCACGATTAATGCCGTAAAGCCTCTCTCTGTATGTGGTTTTCTGGCACTGATGAGCCTGGGAGCACGTCTGGGGCCACATGGGCAGCACCACCCTCATCTCTGCATCCCCAGGACGTGGCTCAAGGCACAGAACACAGACAATTCTCCATCAACAATCAAAGGCAGGTCCCTGCCCCGAGCCAGCGTAGCGCCACCCTCACCAGCGGGAACCCAGGGCAGGGGGTGGGGGTCAGCAACAGCATTCCAGGTCCACAGAGTGGCACTCAGACCTTGCATTGAATTCTTACAACTCGCTTATATGATCGGGCGTGAAACACAATCCCTGACCCTTCGGTTACGCAACGTGCCATCCAAGTGAGTACCGAGTGTGTACTGAGATCCTGCTGTGTGCCAGACTCTGCTCTGGGCACTGGGGAAATGCGGGGGGCGAAAAGAGATACAGATACCTGCCCTGTGAAGCCCACATCCCAGCGGTGGTGCAGGGGAGACAACAGATACATCTCCACACAGATGGGGACCCAGGGCTTATGAAGACACACAAAGCAGGTAAGAAGAAAGGGGATGGCAAGGCGGGGGCTTTGTGAAGGAAAGGATAGTCAGGGAAGACTTCCCAGAGGAGGTGGCATTAGAGCAGAGATTAAAAAGAGGAAGGGCATGAATCACGTATCTGGGAGAAAAGCATCCCAGGTAGAGTACAGCAAGTGCAAAGGCCCTGAGGTGGGCACACAATTAGCAATCATTGTTCAAGGAACAGCAAGGAGGTCAGTATGACTGGAGGGCAGTAGGGAGATGGAGAAGCAGGAGAGGAGGTAGGCGGGGGGGCTGCAAGCACAAAATCAAGCAAGGCCTGGTGGGCCGCGGTATGGATGCAGAAAGCAGGGCCCACTCTGAGCACAGCAGGCAGGGACTTGGGACAAGAGAAACCAGAGGCTCCACGCCAGCCGCCTCCACGCCAGGCCACAGCAGTTCGCATCAGTTGGAGGGCTAAGCAAGCATATCTCATTGGCACTGGGGCCCACTAGCTCATCCCAGAAAATGCCCAGCCTTTTTTAGAAAATCTCTTTGGCCATGCTGTGCAGCATGTGGGATCTTAGTTCCCTGACCGGGAATCAAACCTGCATCTCCTGCTTTAAAAATGTGGAGTCTTAACCACTGGACCACCAGGGAAGGACCCAGAAAATGCCCAGCCTCGACCGCCCCCCTCTCCCAGGGCAGAGGGGCTAGCCACCAGCTCCTGCTGGCTCGGTGTCTCCTACTGCAGCGGCCCCCACCTCCATGCAAGCCCTCAGACCTCTCCTTCCCACCTCATCCCACCCCACCTCCTCTTGCCAGGACTACCCAGCTTTCTAGCCCAGCACCCAAAGGGGCAAGTGTCTGTGTTTGCAGCTGTTGCCTTTGAGGGCTTCCCACTAATGCTGTTTCTTCCTCTCTCTTCCTCCTTCCGGTCCCCACTCCCGAACCCCGGCACTGCCCTGGAAAGCTGGGGCCCACAAGCTTGGTGAGTCCACGTCCAACTCCTCCTGCCTCGCACAGCCACGAGCAGAACCACGGTTGTGGGGGAGACTCCCCACGCTAAGCCACCCTCAGGTCGGCACAAAGAAGGGGCCGTGACATCTAAGCAGTGATCACCCGCCAGAAACTTCAGAATCCAGGTCAAGTCCCCAGTCTTTATTTCTATATCCAAATCTAAAAATAACCCTATAGCAATGCAGTGTGTTTACTAGAAGTCACGGCCCAGCCAGGACACAGGTCCACAGGCTGATTTCTGTCTCCCTGAGGGACAGGGTGGCGGCTGGGCGGGTTGAGTGTGGGGGACGGGGCAAGACCCAAACCTCCTGATCCCCACGTGGGTGGCCCAGCCTGGGAAGAGCAGCCAGCTGAGTTCTCTGGGGGTGTCATCAGAGCCCCCAGGTGGCCAGGGCTTTCTCCAGGAGAAGAGGGAGGCTCAGGGGGACACTGCAGCCTGCCCGTCAGCCAGGCTTGGGCCCAGAATGGCCCAACTGTCATCAGAGGCTGGCATTTCCCAATTACCACAGATAATATCTGCCTTAATTGAATGGGGTCCAGATAATGTCATTATGCACCACATTCCCCAATTTATTTAATATACGTGTGTACACATATATTTAAGCCTCGCTGCTGCCATGAGATTGCTCAATGGTGAGGCTGATAATAAAACATTTCGACGGGAGTCATCAGCTTTAATTTAAGGGGTGATTTTCACTATCCTGGTGGCGCTCGTTTTTTCCCAAGGAGCGAAAAGAAACTTGGACGGGCCTGCGGGCTGGAGGCTGGGGGGGCGGGCTGCATCCTTCCCTGAACAAGTCCCTAAGTTCCTAAGCCTCCCTTTCAGGAGCCAGGCGCGGGCAGGAAGAGAGGGTCGGGCGTGAGGCAGAAGCCCAGAGCCTGAATCCAGGCCTGGTGGGGAGAAGGAAGTGTGTTGGGAAGGCAGAGCTGCAGCCTGGGGCTGGGCAGAGGACGGAGGGAAGGCAGAAGCTGCACAGCAGGGAAGGAACCAGAGCGCCCAGGAGCCAAGGCCGTCTGCACGCCGGCAAGGGCCAAAGGCGGTGAAATCTCGAAATTAATTTTTGATAGTCCCCTGCTAACTAGGGCAGAGTGGACCGAGACACAAGCCCTCCCTGCTCTTTCCAGGAGCCAGCACCAGGCTGGGGGAGTTGGGGGGGCAGTGGCAGGAGGTACCGGAAGCTGGTGCCCTCTGCTTGGGCCCGCTGCCCACCAGGGGAAGCCCCCTGGCCTCCTCCCTCAGGTCAGCCTGGGCCATCGGCAGCCCCATCAGCCCCAGCAAGCCGGGCCAGCACCCAGATGCCAGCGCCCCCACGCCTCCTCCGGGTGGCACAGGCAGCCGCACTCTGCAGGAGTGAGATAACCTTCCAGCCGGCGGCCAGCGAGCCCAGCTGCCCAGGCTGCCAGCGGGGCCTGCCCACTGGAAAATGGGGTGCTAGGCTGAGCAGAGGAGGACAGCCGGGGTGGGCAGATGTCTTGGGGTGGGTGGTAATTAGGGGCTGCTGGCTCCATGCTGATCTGGGGGAGAGGATATGTCTAGGATCTGTAATTATAAAGCTCAGAAGCCTTTATAAAGGCTAGTCCTGGTCCCACCATCTCATGCCAGCTGTCCCCCTGCAGCGGGGCGGGTTTGGGTGTGTCTGAGCACCCCGGAAGCTGGGCAGAAGACCCCTCAGGAAGCAGGTGGGAGCTACCCCCGGACCCTCCTGGCCAGCACATTGCTCTCTCACAGGCTTGCTTGCCAAGGCTCCCTCACCGACCTCAGCTGCCTGCTTGCCGCTGTGCCAGGCGCTCCCTCCTGGAGACACCCAGCCTCCAGAGGAGGAAGCCACACAGAGGAAGGCGAGAGGAGGAGGCAGGTGGGAGGAGAGGCCAAGCGGCTAGCGCAACCCCCGGCAGGCAGCCTCCTCCCCATCAGCCAGCTCAGACCCTGTTTTATGGGGTGTACCGCATGCCCCCCAACACCCCATTCACCACTCTCCTAGAAATCCACCAGCAGTAGAGCACTCCTTTGGGTTAAGCACCGCCTTCCTCCTCTCCGACTCGTGAAACCAAACGCACCTGGGAGGGGAGCCCTAGAAGTGACTCAGGCCTCAGAAGAGAACTTTTTGATATTTCTGTCCCTGACAGGGGTGAAGATGTTGACAGCTAGGGGGAGATTGAGGGCTGGAATAACAGAAGTTGGGGGGAGATGAAGACCGCGGTCACCAAATTCACAGAGGCTCAGAGGCACCATCACCAAAGGTTCCACCCACCCCAAGGACCGGGAAGTGGTCCTCCAAGGGCCCAGGGGAGGGGCAGGGACTCTGATCCCTACTCCCCACTGTAGCCTTCTTGCCACTAGACCCAGGGCCTGCCCAGGAGAGGACATAAGCCCACTGTCCTGACCAGTGGGTGACCACACCCAGGGGCCTCCAGACTGTTCTGTGGGACTTCTCTGCAACATCAGGAGAGGCCCTAGAAAAGCTCCTGCAAGTCCTCACCTTCTCATGGAACTTCTCCCACCACCTCAGGCCCTGAGGCTTTGAAGAGCAGAGGGGCCCACCCAGAGCATGAGACCCAGGACCCCAAGTGGAGCCAGGGAGAAAGTGGGGACCAGGGCGTCTCCTGGGGAAGCGGACGTGGGGACTAGAACATTCTTCACTTCCACCATGAGCTGGTCCAGCGAAGGGAGGCTGTGGGAATGGGGGGCCCTGTATGGAGACCCTTACAGAGCTGCCCCCCACCGCCACCACCCCCCCCCCACAGGAAGCCCTCTGCCTCCACCCTCACCCCAGAATAGAGTGGGGAGGAATATGAGGATCACAAACACACACGATCGTCCCTCCACCATCATGGGGCTTTCTGCCATACTGACAGAGAGAGGAGCAGACAGACTCACCAAGGCTCCAACAGACACGTGGCTCGGGGCACCCCATTAGGGAGCCCGGCGCAGTCCCGCAGAGCAGCCTTCTCCCGCACCAGGGCGAGGAGGTTGAGCAGAGTGGGGAAAGAAACAAGGAGCCTCCTCCAACAAGGGCCGAAAGTCTGAAGGCGGGGGTGTCACTCAAGGCCTGGGGGAGGGGCGCTCCCAGGTTGGGCCTCAGGACTCCCTGAGCCTCCAGTGCCGCCCCATTTCAGCACAAACAGCCTCAGACCGCCCCGGTGCGGGGGCGCCTCGCGCAGTCGGGCCTCCACCTCCAGGCCCGCCCCCGCGCGGGGAGGGGACGCCTCCAGCTCCAGAGCGACGGGGAAGCCCGACCCCGGAGGGGACCCCCAACACACACACACACACACACACACACTCGGCCCGACCCCGGAGGGTGACCCCCAACACACACACACACACACACACACACACACACACTCGGCCCGACCCCGGAGGGGACCCCCCCAACACACACACACTCGGCTCGACCCCGTAGGGGGCCCCCCCAACACACACACACTCGGCCCGACCCCGGAGGGGGCCCCCCAACACACACACACTCGGCTCGACCCCGTAGGGGACCCCCCAACACACACACACACTCGGCCCGACCCCGGAGGGGACCCCCCAGCACACACACACACACACACTCGGCCCGACCCCGGAGGGGACCCCCCCAACACACACACACTCGGCTCGACCCCGTAGGGGACCCCCCAACACACACACACACTCGGCTCGATCCCGGAGGGACCCCTCCCCCCAAAACACATACACACACAACTCGGCCGGCTGCCCGCCGGGCGGTCGCGTAGAAGCAAAGGTTCATCAGGGTCCGAGAGAGGATCGGTCCCGAGTGTCTGAGAACACCTGACCCTGAAGTCCCGGGGCCCTGGGGAGACCCCAGACCCTGGGGTGCCGTCCCATCCCGCCTCCGCCGAGCGCCAGCGGGCGCCGTGGGCCGGCTGGAGACCAAGGCGACGCTGGGGCGCCACGGGAGCGGGACGCGGGGCCGGCCCGCGGGAAGGAGCTCGCACGGCTGGCGCTGCCCTCCCGCCCGGAGACCGCGGGGACCGGGACACAGAACGGCCCGCGCCCCCACCAGCCCTGCCTCTCCGCAGAGGGGGCGCACTGACGCCACGGTCCCCACCTGAGCGCGGGTTCGACCCCCAGCCAGGGAACCCGGCACAACCCCAGGCACGGGGACACTTTCCCCCGGGCCCGCAGAAGAGCCGCTGCCCCACTCCCAGTCCCAGCCCCGAAGGGAGACCCTCTACCCCGGGTCCCGCGTCCTCCAGCCCTGAGAGCTCCGGTCCACCGGCCCTCCTCTGGGCAGCGCCGAGCGCGGGAGCCAGCCAGAGGCCACCTCCCGGAGCCCTGGAGTCCCCGCCGCAGCTCGCGCCCCCGAGGCCGGAGGGCGCCGTCCCCTCCGCCCGTTCCCCGCGGGCCACAACTCACCGCGCGCCGGCGAGCGCTCGGGGGCGCAGGGAGGCGGCGGCCGGAGGCTGGCGGCTCGCGGTGGCCGGAGCCCGGGCCGCGGCGGGCGGTTCTGACGCTGCGGACCGAGCCCGGCGAGGAGCCGCCCGGAGTCCGGGACGCAGCGGGGAGGAGCTGGCGGTCGCCCGGCCCGGGCTGCCTCCGAGCGCGCGGCGGGCGGCTGCTGCTCCGGCGAGAGCGAGCCGCCGATCTAGGGAGCGGCGGGAGGCTCGGCTCCGTCCGCCGCGGAGCCCGGCGTCCGAGCGCGGTGGAGAGAGGGAGCGGCTCCGCGAGCGGCGTCCGGCCGAGGGCTCCGCGCTGGGAAGGCGGTGGAGCGGGAGCCGAGCCGCGAGCGCCGCCGGCCGAGATGCGGGCGCCCGGAGGCGCCGCGGCAGCCGCACGGCAGCAGAAGAAAAAGGAGAGCGAGCGAGAGAGCGCGCTGGAGAGCGAGCGAGCGAGAGAGGGAGCGGGAGACCGGAGAGCAGTGAAGACGCGAGAGGGGCGGGCTCCGGGAGCACGAGGGCCGAGGGGGCCGCGGCGGCTCAGCCCCGCGCCCACGGCCGCGGCCGCGCTCGGGAAGGCGCGGGCCCGGCCCGCCAAGTTTGCGCGGCAGTGGGGCCCGAGCGCGCGGCTTCCGCCAGCCTTTTAAAGAGGGAGCTGCCTGGGGCCCATCCCTGACCCCGCACCTCTCCGCCGCAAGGCTGGGGCTCACCCCGCGCCTCGCCGCCCCTCCGCACCCGCCCCGCCTTCTGCTCCCTCTCCCACCGCGCCCCACCGGCGCCCTCTCCTGGAAGCCCCCTTCTCCCGCCTCCCGCCAGGGGCGGATGTCTGCACCTCGACCCGGAGGACCTAGCAGGGACCCCTCCTGACCCCAAAGGTCGAGGGTCAAGGAACAGGCCTCCTGACGCACTCCCTGAGAAGTACAACAAACACAGTGATGCCACGGGGTCACACTGCTCCCCACTCCCGCCCTCCGGGAGCATCACTGAGACCCCACCTTGGGCCAGCTTCTCACGCATCTGCACCACACACGTGGCGTGTGCCCCCAAGTGGCATGTTCATTCATACGCCCCACTGCTCCTGGTTGGAGCAAATGACAGAGGACGGGAGGGGGCGGGGATTCCATTTGACCCTGCTCACACAGCCTTCAGGGGCGCCTTCCTATTGAGGCCGGCCCCACCCCAGATCTCCACCAGCCTGGGAGAACCCCCACCCCGTGGCCCACAGCCCAGCGGTCTCTGTCCAGCACTGGGCCGCAAAGTGTAACAGGTGGCCCGGCCAGCAGGCAGGAGCGAGCCTGGGGAAGAAACTCTCAAGCAGGGAGAAGTTGGAGCCCTAGTCCTCCTCCCCCTGGGTTGGGGTGGGGGGATGCTGTGAAAAATCCCCTAGAAGGCTGGCCTTAGAGACAGGCAGGGGAGGAAGAGCGGGAGGGAGCCTTGCAGCCTCTTAGGATTGCAAGAGCATCTCGTCTCAGACTGCAGAAGCGTCTTCAATTAGAGCTGTGACGTGTGTGACTGTCCTTGTCCCAGGGAGGGTGCTAAGCACAGTGCCAGGGAGCTTGGGGGGGTGGGGGGGATGCAGAGGGGGGAGTGGCTGACCAGCCTCCTCCTCCCCCACATCAGTTGTCCTGGCTGACCTGCAGAGTGCCACTGGACTCCAGTGTGCCCAAGCCTGGGGGACTCAGTGCCCCCACAGCCCCACCCCTCATTTCCACAGATGATTTCTTCTTCTAGATCAGGGGAATGTCTGGGAGGGCCTGGGAATAGCAGGGCCTGGCCCTGCCCTATGGGTCTGCCCTTTCTCCCTCCCTGCTCCCCATCCAATACCCCTGTGTCTCCCCAAAGACCCACTCAGGCACCCCCTCCTCCAGAATTCCAGACACCGCTCACCTGGCCAGAACCACATCTTGTTCACCACGGTTCATCCAGGGCCTGGCACTGTGCCTGGCCCATAGCAAAAGCTCAGTGAATGTCTGGTGAATGAATACATGTTTGCAAAGCATGAACTGTCTTTGTAAAGCTCGCATGCGATAGCCCCAAATACATGTCTCATTTACCCAGTCAAACTAAAGTCTCCTGTGAAAGGGCCGAGATCATGGACTCATTCATGCCTTTTTTTTTAAATGCAATCAGCACTGACCAAGCTCCCGCCCCATTCCCAGTCCCAGAAATACACAGAGAACAGCGCCGCAACCTGCCCTTGAAGCCTGCACCCGTGGCCACGTGCACCTTGGCCCGACGCATTTCAGAGAGGCATGAACGAGCTAAGGCCACCACAGGTTGTGCTGTCCGGCAGCTCTGCCCAGCCAAGTGTACACTGCTCTGGGCTTGGAGGAAAACTCAAGTCACCCCAGGAGAGGCCATAGCCATGGGAACAGGCTGCGTGGGTTCCAAATGAGCCCCAGACGTAGCTGGGTCCTCCCGCCCAGGGCCCCTCAGTTTCCTACCCGTACAACAAGGACCACAATGCTGACCTCACAGCGGGACTACTGGGATGCTATGCACTGGCAAGGCCATCGTGAAGAAGAAATAAAACAATGGATGCAGGGCACCCGGTCCCATATTTAGGTGCCCAGAAATGGAAGCCACTGCCATTGTTAACATAGAATATAGTCCTCAATATCCTTTTGTTGAATGATGAATGAATGAAACTGAACATAAATGGGCCGTGGTTTATTGAGAACCAAAGGAACTCAGTTGCTCTCCCCACCCCCTGGCCCTCAGCGTTGCCTGCACTCTGGTCATAATTATCCCACCCCCAACCCCCCACCAGCTGTGTCGCAGAAGGCTGGGCAGGCTATATTTTTCAGGGGTTAAAAAAAGAAACACTGTTGGCTGGCAGATGGCTGAGTTTGTGGACTCGTCCAGTTTGAAGTTTCCCAGCCTGAGGCCTAGCGCTTCTGGGCAGCCTTCCTGGCCCATCCCAGGCTTCCAGGTCTCCAGTCTGACTGTGTGTGGCCAGCCACCCAGCCCTCACCTGGGACCCCCAGCCTGGTCCAGCGGGGACACATCCTTCATGCTGACTCATGGCTGACTTCTCATAACAACAGATATACACACAAACACACAGACACCCCCTTGCCACAGACAAAGTGACACATCCAGATACACATTCGCAGACACACACACACAGACCCTCAGGCACATGTTCAGAAATCCTCATGCATACCTCTAGGAATGTCATCTGGGGTCTCCTTTCCTGGAGAAAACGGAACTACAGAGCCCGGAGAAGGGTGAGTACAAGTGACCTCAAGGAATTGTGTAGCAAGGCCCCGGCCTGGGCCGGCCACAAGGGCCTGGATTCCAAACTGCTCTTCAGCGAATCGTCCCACTGCTCAGAGCTGTGGTCTGACTGGGAGGGGGGCACAGGCTAAAAGCAGGAGGCCAGGTTCTCGGTGCTAAGGCTGTGTGACCTGGGGGAACTGCCCAACCTCTCTGAGCATTGGTTTTCCATCAGTGACATGACGTGCTGGGCCACGGTCTTTCTAAGATGCCGGGATTTGGTGTTGGGTCTTATTCTGAAACCTTTAAAGGAGGCTACCTGACTGACACTGGTGGGGTCCTTGGCCAGAGGGGGGACATTCTAATCCACCAGTCCTGCATACACAGACCTCCCCAGGGAAGAGGAGACACCATCTCAGCTCTGAAGGACAGGCAGATTGGAGGGGAGAGGAAGGGGCAGGTAGTCCTAGAGGAAAGAATCACACAAAGTTCTGCACGGTGTGACCTGGAAGTTCTTCCCGAGTTCTGACCTCACTCCCTCCTGCTGCAGCAGACTCGTTCTTCCTGCTCTCACTCTGGCCTCCCTGACAAGGAAAAACACCTTGACAGCCTTTTTCCACCCACTGGGTGGCAACTCAAACTCACCAAGCTGCCCTAGGACCTCTCCATTTCAGAAGAATCTTGGGACTTCCCCAGTGATCCATGGTTAAGACTCTGCCTGCCAATGCAGGGAGTGCACATTTGATCCCTGATCAGGCAACTAAGATCCCACATGCTGTATAGTATGTCCCCCAAAAAAAAAACTTTTTTAAGACAACAATTGTCTTGGAAAATCCTGAAGTTTAGAATTTGTTGAAATAGATCAAAGTGAGCTTGAGGGTGCAGGGGCCTGTGGAGAGACTGGCAGGCCTGGAACACCTGAGAAATGATCGCCACATGGGGTGGGCTGAGCCACCGCCTCACCCACCGTGTCTGACAGCTTTCAATTTTGGTTTCCCCTCAACCAGGCCATGAGATGGAGATGTCTCTACTGGGGGGGTTGTTTAAACAATCACTATGCCCTGGCAGGTCATTTATGGGATGAAGAGCTGACTACAAGAGAAGGCCCAGCCCCAGGCTCTGCAGAGAGTCCTCAGTCACCCTGCAGGTCAGCGGGGATGAGGAGAGCCGGGGCCAGACGTGAGGCCCTGGGTCAAGCATCTTGGGGTAAGTCATCCCTGCTGTGCCCCCCAGGCCGGCCCAGCTCTCCCCCTCTGCCCCACAGAGATACTGAGGCTCAAGGGCTCGGGGTACCTGGAAATTCCCCCAGGCCAGGCTCCCGGACAGCCCAGGGAGTGACCACCCCACAACCCTTGAGGGGGGATGCCTCCAACCTCAGGAATCTCACACCCCCTGGGACTTTCTCAGGTCTTTGACTTGGACTAAGGAGCTGGCTAAAGCCAACCCGTTCCACAACTCCAAAATCCTACAGGCTCTGTAAAGCAGTTTGTCCATAAATTTTCGGCATACTCATTTGGTTGCAAAACCTGATGTGAAATCGAGTTATTGTCCCTGTCTTGATCCCTCAGTGGCAGAAGTCTCTTTTACCTCGGGAACCAGGGCCAGCATATTTGTTTTGGGGGTCCTACCCCAGGCCCCCTGGGGATGTTGCACACTACATCATATTTGTGCCATATTACCTCTCTCAATTCCAAAACCACCGGCCCCCCGGGGCCTATGCACCTGGAATCATCCCATTTGGACCAAAGAGTCTCCAAGGTCCACAGCACAGCTCTGTCTACACCCTCCTACCCACCATGCCCGCCCACAACATATGCGAAGAGGAAAGAGACCAAAGGGAGCAGAGAGCCGGTTCTGAACACAGCTCTACTAAACCCCAGCACTGGGGACCTGACCTGGCAGGAGCCAGACCAGGTGGGTAAGGATTGAGGGGACAGTCAGCCCCAGATTGCTAGAGAGAGGGGACATGGAAGAGGAAGAGCAAGGGGCACTCTGCAGCCTCCCCAACATCTTCAGTGCCCAGGAAGGGAGGCCTGGGGGTCAGGGCCCCCAGAGGAAGCATCTCTTAGACCCTGAAAGAGGAATAGGCTTTGGAAGGGCTGAGCGCCCAGGTTGTGGAGGAGTGGGGTACACAGCCTGCCTGGGCACCTGACCTTCCACGGGCTGAGCCTGCGCCAAGCATGCAGTGGGGGCCCAGTAAATGTTCACTTGTTAAACGAATGATTGATCCCCGCCCCAGAGAAAAGGATGCTTCCTCCTCCTAGATTTTTTTAATCTTTTTTTTTTTTTGGCCATGACGGGTCTTAGATGCAGCATGCAGGATCTTCAGTCTTAGCTGTGGCATTCGAGATCTAGCTCCCTGACCAGGGACCAAACCCCCTGCTTAGGGAGCGTGGAGTCTTAGCCTCTGGACCACCGGGGAAGTTCCCTCCTCCTTGATTTTCAGTCTCTCCTCCTCCTCCCTCTGCCTCCTTTTCTTAAGACTCTGGATTTTCCGGCCTCTTTGCCACGCTGCAATTTAAAACTACTTATCATCCCTCTCGCTCCACGCTCCTCCGGGGGCTGTCAGCTGTGAGCCCAGTGTCATTAGGATGAATGTCACAGCCAGGATGTCAAAATACAATTAATGTTGAAAAGCCCCTCCCGCCCCGCCCTGGGCCTCGTGGCTGGCCTACTCCTCCGCCGATGGCAGGGGCTCTGGGCATCAGGAGAGCAGCCAGGGGCCAGGGCAGAAGGGGCTGCCACCCTGCAGGCCTGGCCCGAGGCGGGGGAGGGAATGGGGCGGGGGTGGGGGTGCAGCCTGGAAGGGGGACGCCTCTCCTCCTGGCTGCACCCCTTCCCTGCCCTGCCTTCTCCACATCCTCCCAATCCCTTCCCTCTCACCCACCGCACCGCCTTGATCATCACACACACGCACAGAGCAGCCCCGCCTCAAACACTGTCCCCAGCACCTGTGCTAGAGGGCATGTGTCCGTGACGCGCCCCTCCTTTGAGCCTCCGCTCCCTCCTCCAGCAAATATGGACCACGATGCTGCGGCCACTCAGAGATCTTCTGGGGCGAAAGGAAAGGAGGGGGCTGAGAAGAGCTTTTCAGGTCTAAGGGACCCCTATGATCGAAGCTTCAGCTTGTCCTCCAAACAGGCCTTGGGTTGGGGCAAAGGCCACACAGCCCAGCTGGCCGACCTGACAGCAGGGCTGGGAACCCCTGGCAGGCCCCTCCATCAACCCCACACACACACCCCAGCCTCGGCCCTCCTCAGGGACCGCCTGGGCAGTGGGGAAGGAAGCCCAGCGTTTGCTCCCGAAGGTGGAGTCAGACAGCGGGCAGGACAGAAAGCCAAAAAGGACTCCCAGGCCCTCTTGTTAGTGGTGCCTCAAGGAGGGTGGGATGATCCCCAAGCCCCTGCTGTCTCCGAGGCTTTCATCCTCACAGCCAGCTGCCCGCAGCACCCCCCACGCAGAGCCAGGGCAGCGGGGCTGACCTGGAAAATACCGCATGGCTGGGGGGGTCATGGTCAGGTCACTGCCCTGCCCATCCCCACACCCTCACTTGTCCAGGAAAGCTGAGCCAAACACTTGGGGGCTCTGCTCCCTCTAAGGCAGCAGCAGTTAGCTGACCACCCCTCGCCTCCCTCCACCTCAGCCTGCTCTTGCCTCCTGTACCCACAAAGACCAACCATCACCTAGCCCTCCATGGGGGACAAAGCGGTGCCAAGAAAGAAAAGCCCTCAGTCACCCACCATCTCCTGCCCTCATGGGCTGCATTTTAATAGCATTTGATTGGATCAGATGTGCTTTTAATTCCCTCCTGGGACATCAGAAGGAGAAGGGGAGAAAGACTCTCTAATTCATCCAACTAAAATATTAATAGAACTCCAACCCACTGGAGTGGGGTCTGAGGTCCCCACAATGGGAGACATTCGGGACCAGCAGGAGGAAGGGTGGGTGGGGAGTGGGTAGAGGATGGGCCCCGCCCAGCCCAGAGGACCTGGGCCTCCCGCCCACTCCACCTGCCCCCCACCCGCCGGCCTCCCAGACCTGGGACTCCCCCTCTGCCCTCCCCACCTCAGAGACCTGTACCAGCCCTTGAGGGTGCAGATGAAGAACTAAAGCCCAGAGAGGGGGCCACAGCCCAGGGTTACGCAGCAACATCACTTCAGTGCTCAGCCTGACCCCTGCCCTTGGCCCCCGTTCTGCACGGCCTGGCTCCAAGCCCATGGCTTCTCTGGCCCCAGCGCATGGTGGTCACAGGAGGAGCGGGGCTCCTGAAGCACTGGCTCCACCCCACGCAGCATCCCCAACCTGCTGGCAGAGCCTGAATTGCCTTCCCAGGGGCAAAGACTTTGCCCACAACTGCAGAGGCCACGGCTGATGGAAGACAGACCCCTCCAAAAGCAGGAGATGAGTAGGGAGGAGAGCAGAGCAGGAGAAACCTCCAGGCGCAGAGTGGAAGCTGGGAGCAGGAGAGGCCCCCTGTGTCCCGAGGAGGCCGGTGTCAGGGTGTTCAGGACCGCAAGCTGACCAGGGCTGACCTGGCCTGTGCATGCGTGCATGCTAAGTCCCTTCAGTCGTGTCCAACTCTTTGGGACCCTATGACCATAGCCCGCCAGGCTCCTCCATCCATGGGATTCTCCAGGCAAGAATACTGGAGTGGGTTGCCGTGTCCTCCTCCAGGGGATCTCCCCGACCCGGGGATCAAACCTGCGTTTCTTGCGTCTCCCGCGTTGGCAGTAGAGTCACCACTGACGCCACCTGGGAAGCCCAGCCCCAGCTCATATACTTGGTTAACATGCTATGTGGTTGAAGTCCAGTTCTTTCTCCACTTGAGCCTAATACACCTGCATTCATCCCTAACTGAACACTCACCACCAGAGGGGCCACCGTCAGCCCCTTGACCTTTGCAGCCTCATTTCCTCACTGATCAGGAGGAGACCCACTCCCCACCAGGGTGACCCACGAGGGTGGTCCCAGCGGATGGTCAGGTGAGATCGTGTATGCAGCTCCTGGCTCTCTCCAGCCAGAGACCCTGCATCCTCCAAGGTCCCTCCCAGCTCTGTGGCTGAATCACCTGCTCTTCTCACCCAGAAACCCCCTCCCTGACCTTCAAGGCCCAGCTTAAATGTCACCCCGGGGCCAGGAATTCCAGGACACCCAATTCCCCAGTCTGGGGGGGGGTGGGGGGGAGGATCTGCTACCCAGCTCCCATTTCTTCAGTCTATGCTGTTGAAGAAGACTCTTGAGAGTCCCTTGGACTGCAAGGAGATCAAACCAGTCAACCCTAAAGGAAATCAACTCTGAATAGTCATTGGAAGGAATTATGCTGAAGCTGAAGCTCCAATACTTTGGCCACCTAATGCGAAGAGCCGACTCATTGGAAAACACCCTGATGCTGGGAAAGATAGAAGACAGGAGGAGAAGGGGACGACAGAGGATGGGATGGGTGGATGGGCATGAGTTTGAGCAAACTCCCGGAGATGTCTTTCACGACAGGGAAGCCTGGCCTGCTGCAGCGCATGGGGTCGGGCCAAGTCGGGCACGACTGGACGACTGAACAACAAGCTGGTTTAGAGCCTGCTGGTAGACAGCTAGAGGGACACACAAAGACTAGTTAGATGGATTGACGGTCCTGACCTCCCCCGGCCCCTCCTCCCAAAGTTCAGTCCTCGGGAAGCATGTGGGAAATGTGAGACCAAAAAAATAAAAGAATGCGGAGAATGGAGATGGTGGCCCGGTTTCTGTCCCCAGCAACCCCGCCCCGACCTCCTCAGGATGAGGAACCCCGTCGGCCACGACCCACCCCCGAAATGCAGGGACGCCCCCGGGCCGCGAAGTGTCCTGAGGGGCCTCCTCCCTGAGAGGCCGGGCGCCGGCCCCCTCCCGAACCAGCGCGCGCGGAGCCTCCGCCGCCACGCGGCTCCCTTCGCGGACCAGCAGCGCCGCCGGGTGGCCGAGCGTCCGCACTGCGCGCCGGCCTGGCCCGAGTGGCTCCGTGCGTCTGAGCCGGACCCGGGCCCGGGTCTACGCTGGCCCAGGACTCAGAGCCCTCCGCGCTCCGACGCCTGGAGAAAACACTCGGGTCTCGAGGGCTGTTTTTCACTGGAGCAGATCCTGGGAGGAGGCAGCGGGGGCGGCGGGGGATGGGGTCTATTTCGGGGCTCCCTCCTGACTGGGCCACCGCTTCCTCGGAGTCGGATTCCTGCGGCGGCGGGGCTCACCTGCGCTGAAGGCAGAGAGGAGTCGGGGAGGCACTCCCCCCAAGTGCAGAGGCACGGGAGGTTTTAGGTGCGGGCTGTCCTAGATTCCCGGGCTCGAGGAAGGCAGGGTGGGGCGGGTGGACTGCAGTGAGGAGAGCCTGCAGCTGAAGCCGCCCCCTCCAGCCTTCCCAACCGACTCTGGCCTCTCTCACCAGGTCAACGTTTCTGTGCTCCTACTGTGAGCCTGGCCCTGGTCGCCAACTTCAAAGCGCGTTAGAATCACCTGGAGAGCTTTCAAAACTCCCGCTGTGTGTCCGCACCTCAAACCAGTCGAACTAGAACCTGTGGGGCCAGCAGGTGCGGTCACCCCGGGATGCACCTTGCAGCTGCATCAGATCCCCCGGAGCCGGCATGACAGGCGCAGGGTCGGCGGGCTCTGGCCCGGAGTCGCCTTGTCACCCCCATTACAGCCCTGAGAGGTCCAGAGACGGCCTGCTCATCACAGAGACTCCTGGAGCTGAACAAGCATCCAGCCCCCTAGACAAGCCTGTGCAAACTGAGGCTTCCTCAACTGAAAGTCAGCCCCAGCTGGGCCAGCGTGTTTCCAGAGAGCGCAGCCGCGCCCTCCCACGGTCTGGGAACTGAGGAGACAGGGCAGAGATGGGACGAGCAGGAAACCCAGGAAAGAGCTTTTTCCAAACTGGAAAGTGCAGTGGGGGGGCTGGGGGGGGGGGGGGCAGTGCCCACTGGGACCCCACCGAGCCTCAGTGTTGGCAGCCACAGCCAGACTTTTTTTCTTAATTGAAGTACAGTTGATTTACAATGCTGTGTTAATTACCGCTGTACAATGAATTGATTCAGTTACACACACACGCATATATATATACATTCTTTTTATATATACATTCTTTTCCATTATGGTTTATCACAGGAGACTGAATACAGTTCCTTGTGCTATACAGTAGGACTTGCTGTTTATCCATTCTGTATGTAAAGCTTACCTCTGCTAACTCCCCCACCCCCCACCCCAGCCCTCCCCCAAATCCCTCCCCCTTGGAAACCACCAGTCTGTTCTCTATGTCCCTGATTCTGGGTCTGTCTTGTAGACAAGTTCATCTGTGTCATATTTTAGATTCCACATATAAGTGGTATCACATGGTGTTTGTTTTTCTCTTTCTGACATACTTAGTATGATCATCTCTAGTTGCATCCATGTTGCTGCAAATGGCATTATCTCCTTCCTTTTATGGCTGAATAGTATTCCACTGCATGTATGCGCCACATCCGCTGTATCCACTATTGTCGGTGGCCATTTCGGTTGGCTCCATGTTTTGTCTAGAATGAGTAGTGCTACTATAAACATAGGGGTGCATGTATCTTTTTGAATTACAGTTTTGTCTGGATATATGCCCAGGAGTGGGATTGCTGGATCATATGGTAACTCTATTTTTAGTTTTCTGAGGAATCTTGAGACTATTTTCCACAGTGGCTCCACCAACTTACCTTCCCACCGACATCCCAGCTACACTCTTTCAGACGAGAGGAGGGAGAAGGCTCCTGGGACTTTTGCTCTATTCTAGACCCTTTGAAGGAGCTCAGTGAAGAAATAGAAGCACTAATAACAGCTGTGAATTAGCATTTTGGTCCCATTTTACAGATGAGAGGACTGAGTTCAAAAGGGTGATATGCTTTGTCCAAGGGCACTGGACAAATGAATCCGCAAGTCCTGTCTGTTCCACCTCCAGAATGGATTCTAAATCTACAACAACATGGGTGAAATGCACAGATGTCATACTGAGCAAAAGAAACCAGACCAGATAACATATTGGGTGACTCTGTGATTCCATTCTCGCAAAGTGTAACAACAGGTCACAGTAACCTGTACTGAGAGAAGTCAACATTGGCTGCCCTTGAGGGGGCAGCGACCTAAAAGACTGTGAGAAGCCTCTCCTGTTTGTATGTCCCCCCTTTTATCTGGGTGCTAACAACATGGCTGTGTTCATTCTGTGAGAGTCAGTTTTTCTGCAGCAAAAATTTCAATAAATACACAGAATTCTGAGTGGGTTGAAATGAGGGCTCCAAAGCTCCTTCACCTTTCTCTCCAGATCACATCTGCTTCTCTGCCACCCAGCTCATCCAGAAGGCAGGAAACATGATGGGAACCTTTGGCTGGATGCAACAAGATGACTCTGGCCAACTTAAGCAAAAAAAATTTTTTAAGTAACAGGAACTGAATTGATAACTCATGTGTAACTTCCCAGTGGTCTCTGCCAGGTCATCAAGAGGACCCAAGCTGGGTTCCAGGTTCCCTTAAGATAATGGCAGCTGTCAAAATCCAAATCTCTTCACACATCCTCCCAAAGCCATTCAGGACAACAGGGAGAGTAAATAACACTACCATGCTCCCCGCCCCCACCCCCACCATCAGCATGATCAAGACACCCTTCTTTTTTTTCTAGGTTTACCAAATTTTTTCAGAGTTGACCGTTTCAGTACAGTTTTTCTGAGTACTTGATAGACCCTTTCATGTTCATACTGCTTTTCCTGGAAAGTTTTTTCTATGGGGAGTTACACTTTGGTGTGATATCAGTTCTTTTCTATTGTTTTGGTTTTTTGGTCTTTGGGCACTCCAATTATGGGTATGTTGGATCATCATTGCTTATCTTTTTAAAAAATATTTGTCTATGTGGCTGTGTTGGGTCTAAGTTGCAGTACGTGGGGTCTTTGCTCTTCATTGCGGTGCGCAAGACCTTTAGTTGCCGCACGTGGGATCTAGCTCTCTGACCAGGGATTGAACCTAGGCCTCCCTGCATTGGGAGTGCAGTCTTAGCCCCTGGACCACCAGGGAAGTCCTTCTTTGCTTATCTTTAGCCATGTCTTTCTCTATGACACATTTTTACTTTGAGATTGATTTTCTGTTCTCTTGGATTTTTTCATTCCTTTTATGACATAAATGCCTCTCATGATATTTTCAGTTGAGTACATTGCAATTTAATCTTTGCTTGTTAGATGATGTTGACTTTTTCTTCTATTTCTTTCTTGATTTTTGCTAACTCTCATTTCCCGTTTCTCATTTTTAGGTCCATTTCTGTATGATATCTTAAAATTTCTGATTTACAGTGGTTTTTTTCATATCTACAAAGGCTTGTTTAAGAATATTTAGTGCAGTTTGAAAAAAAAAAAAGAATAATGCAGCTTGGAGTGGTGTGTTCAACTTTTCCTCTGCCTGGTAGTGTTCTTATGGAGGAGAGTCTTCAGCAGCTGAAATGTTCTGATTCTCATCTTCCATCTTTTTTTCTTTGACTGTATACTGTCTGATTTTTTTTCATTCATTTTGAACTATTTTCTGTTTCCCTTGAACAGCAATAATAGGCATTTGTGGATAGGATGACAGGTTTGGGTTACTTTTATTAGAGTTCTTAGTGCTAGAGCACCCTGTTCTATTGGTAGAGCAGTGAAGCTTTTAACAAATCAATGAATGACATATTTTTGGGGGAGAGAGTTTATATGTCTTTTGATTTAATGATATGTGGCCCAAATGTGCTGCAGAAAGTATACAATGCCACCTCAGTAGTATTTTTGCCAAAAATGTTGAATCAAATCATGCAGACACCACCAGGCAAATATGAATTGTAGGATATTCTGCAAGACAACTGGACTGCATTAAAGATGGCAATGTCCTGAAAGACAACATACAGGGGGATTGTTCTAGGATACTAAAGAATCATGACAATTAAACGCAGTGTATAACTTGGAGTGAATCCTGGATTTGTTTAAATAGGTATCAAGGACATCACTGGGACAAGTTTAAGTGTTAACTGTGTTTTAGATAATATTATTGATTCTCTGTCAATCCTAAAGGAAATCAATCCTGAATATTCATTGGAAGGACTGATGCTGAAGCTGAAGCTCCAATACTTTGGCCACCTGATGCAAAGAACTGACTCATTGGAAAAGACCCTGATGCTGGGAAAGATTGAAGGCTGGAGGAGAAGGGGACGACAGAGGATGAGATGGCTGGATGGCATCACCAACTCAATGGACATGAGTTTGAGCAACTCCAGGAGTTGGTGATGGACAGGGAAGCCTGGTATGCTGCAGCCCATGGCATCACAAAGAGTTGGACACAACTAAGCGACTGAGCAACATTGTGTCAGCATTGAATTTATGGGGTTGTGTGTTAGCTTTTTCTGTTTGTTCGTTTTTTAACTAATTAATTTATTTATTTGGCTATGCCAGGTCTTAGTCGGGGAATGCAGACTTCTCTCTAGTTGTGACGCATGGACTTTAGAACATTTTGGCTCAGTAATTGTGGTGCTCAGACTTAGTTGCCCTGTGGCATGTGGGATCTTAGTCCCCTCACCAGGATTCAAACCTGCATCCCCAGTGCTGGGGGGGCAAATTCTTAACCACTGGACCACCAGGGAGACCTAGAGGAAAAGAACCAGGGAAGTCGCTTGTGTGCTTGTGTGTTAGTTTTTCAAATATTCCCCCAAACTCCTAGACACTCCTCCAATCAAGAAATGGGGCTTTGCAATTCCCTGGCGGCCCAGTGGTTAGGGGTCCACACTTCCACTGCCGGGGGCACAGGTTCCATCCCTTGTCAGAGAACTAAGATCCCACAGGCTGCACAATGCAGACGAAAAGAAAAGAAAAAAAAGTTTGAGGATGTATGTTATCAAATTTCATTGCACTATTCTTCCAACTTTGCAACTTTCTAAAATTTCCAGTGTGCACATGGTGGGGTGGGGGCATTGGAGAACTGAAAGAGAGGAAGAATTTACTGGAAATGCCCAGCTTATAGAACTGGGAAAAAACACAGTTGACTAACCAGGTTGCAAAGTGTCAGACACGACTGAGCAACTAACACTAAATACTAACCAGGTCTCAGGGAGGACAAGAGTGGAAGCAGAACTTCAGCGATCCTTGTCTTCCAGGACTTGTGGTGGAAGCCAAGCCCCAACCATCTCACCTCCCTGTGAATTTCTGCACAAGGTCCAAACCCCAGGAGAGAATCCCACTGGTCCAGCCTAGTTGATGGGCCCACCTCTTCGTCTGTCCACCCTATCAGACCACAGGGAGGAGGGCGCTTCTCAAAAGAAAATCAGGAGGCTATCATTTAGGGATGAGGGGGGGGAAGCACAAATGTTCTATCCCCAGGGCCTCCAGAGTCTGAATTTGAAATCATGCTGCTTTCCACGTGAGAAAAGGATTGACCGCTACTCCTTGGATCCCAGTTTCAAAAAAATCCGCGGGGAAGGGATTAATTCTCTTTTCCTTGATCCAGTTGGCTCTGGCCAGGGTTGTGGTAATACAATTGGCCCCATCCCAATCACATGATTCCTCCTCATCCCATCAGCCACGGCCAAGGATCTGAGGCCATACAAGAATATGGTTGCTATATACATTATGGGGGGACTTCCTAGAGAAGGGGGTTCCGAGTAGACCTTGACCACTGCACAGGGTAAACTCAGAATACTCTGGGGACCTAGAGGAAAAGAACCAGGCTTGAAGTAAGTCAGGGAAGTTGGGAACTGGAGGTAGCGGGGAGTTGCCCAGACAGACAGCAAAGAAGGCGCCTTCCAGATCTCAGAGAAGCCTACTGTGGTGGGCACTTTGGGGCTCTCACCTTACCCTTGCCCCGACACAGCACTGGGCGCACACCCAGCCTGATGTTTTCCACCTCCCAGGATCTTGCACAAGAAAAAAAGAGAGATGACAATGTGCCTGGATGGAAAATCACAAACTGGGGGACTTCCCTGGCAGTTCAGTGGTTAAAACCCCATGTTTCCAGTGCAGTGGGTACAGGTTCACCCCCTAGTTGGGGAGCTAGGATCCCACATGCTGTGTGCCATGGCAAAAAAAAAAAAAAAAAATTTTTTTTTTTTTTAAGCAAATCACAAACTGTCCCTGGCCTGGGTGAGAAGGAAAAACCCCCCAGCCATAGACAGATGGAAGAAAATGAGACTTTCTGCAGCCTGGCGGGGTCCCCCCCTGCCGCTCACCACAGTGCGCCTTTGTGCCCGCTGAAGGGGGCTCTGTTCCTTCCAGCCCAGGTCCTCACCTTTGCAGAGCAAAGAGGGCAGAGCCAAACTGAGCACCTGGGAGGAGGGGCTCAGGAGGGCTCAAGGCCAGGATGGCTGGCAGGCCGTGGGCAGAGCGGCGGGTCTCGGTGAGAGGGGATCCTGGACTCCTCCACAAAGCTGGCTTTGGCCCGGTCACTTGACCTCTATGAAAAGTGGCCATTGGGCAGCAATGAAAATCTCTCAGTTGGCTGCCAAGGATGGAGTGAGGGGATGAGGGTATACCATGCACATCAGTGCGGCGGGCAGAGGTCTGGCCCGCGGGGCAGGAAGCGACCCGAGAGGGAAGCCGTGGGCCTGAGACAGGGGACCAGGAGCGCCAGGCCTGCGCAGAGCCCCCTCCCTCCAGCCACAGCGCAGTGAGTGTTGGCAGCCACGAGACCCTCAGGGTCAGCTTCGGGGGCTGGGTGTCCCCGCCGGCGCAGAGGTACACAGGCATCTGCAGGGACGGAAGCTGCCCCCTCCGCCCCGTGAGGGTGTCTCAGGACAGCGCTCCAGGCAGCCCTGTCCTCCGCCGGCCCCCACGCGGGGCCCTGGGGGTCTGGGGTCAGCTTCTCCCCCTGGGGGCGCGGTCCCTCTCCTGGCCTTCGTTTCCAGCTCGGCCGCTGGCCGATATTGACCAGCAGAGGGCGCGCCGACACCCCTTTTGTGCATTTCTCCTTCGCACCCGCTCATCCTAAGTGCGCTGGGGCCCCGGGCAGGCGTGAAGGGAGCGGGAATAACCACCGGCCATTGACCGAGCACCTGCTGCGGCCGGGCCCTGGGCAGGGCCCTTCACACTAGACCCGGACCCTCACGACGACCCCTCCAGGTAGATAGCATCATCCCCTTTACAGGGAAGGGAGCTGGGGCTCCAAAAGGTTGTGTCTGGAAGCATTTTCCACCAGGTGGACACACCTGGGCCCATCATTCACTCAGCAAACTGGAGGCTTAATCCAAAGGCCTTCCTTACAAATTCAGTGGAAAGGGAACCACACCAACCAAAGAGCTGGAAACGAGGAAACCAGGTCTGGGACCCCCTTCACTCTAGCCTGCTGTCAGCTGGTCCCAAGCACAGGTACGGTCCTGGTCCTTCCAGCTTTGTCCCCTTGGGGCACCTGGGCCCAAGGCGGCCCGCCTACCACTGCCCACTGACCAAGCCCACAGCCAGGCCTGGGCTCAGGGACCCCAGGAGCCCCGCCTTCTCTCTCAGCCCCAGCCGGGGTCTCAGCCTGTACCCAGCGTCCAGGGGCTGGACTCCTCTGGGCCTCCAGGGCCCTCTGCCATCAGCTGATCCTGGCCTGAGCCTGCTCCCTAGAGAGCGAGGGTTCAGTCTACCGGCCCCTGGGATGGAGCTTCCTGGGTGGGATTGACAACCTGGGAGAGCCCCCTCCCCTGGAAGCCAGCTGTGACCACACAGTGCCCAGCAAGAGCAGGACCACTCACTCCAGGGGCCCCTCATGCTGCCCCCCAGTGAGGGCCCCCGCCCCGAGCAGGCCACTGGGGCACAGAGTGGGTGCCTGCCTGGAGGCTGCGCTGGTCCCAGGACCCCAGGACAGCTCAGTTCTGGGGGGCTCTATCACAAGTCGCTCTGTTTCTCTCCCCTAAATCCAGCTTTTGTCCTCTCCTGCCCATTCCTTCCCACCATCTCAGCTTTCTGGCGATGTTCATGCACAAACAGGCCCAGAGCCAACTGAAAGTCACCTCACAGTGGTCACTCCCTCCGCGTTAGGGTCGTGTCCCTTCCAAGCAGAAGGAAGGCAGAGATGAGGAGCTGCCCACATCACCTCCCTGGGGCATCAGCATCTCCCTGCTGTGAATAACATCTCATGGGGTGGGCAGTGGGCCGGCAGGGTCCCCTGCCTATCAGCGCCCTGTGAGATTCCACCCATCCCACCACCCCTCAGCGCCCTTCCTAGGGTCCAGCCCACCTTTGCTGTTGCTGAGGGTCCCTTTCCCAGTAGCCAGCCTTTCCCCCGGGGACCCCTAGTTCAGTTCACTTCAGTTGTGTCTGACTCTTTGCGACCCCATGGACCACAGCACTCCAGGCCTCCCTGTCCATCATCAACTCCTGGAGCTTGCTCAAATTCATGTCCATTGAATCGGTGATGCCATCCAACCATCTCATCCTCTGTCGTCCCCTTCTCCCCCTGCCTTCAATCTTTCCCAGCATCAGGGTCTTTTCCAATGAGTCAGTTCTTCACATCAGGTGGCCAAATTACTGAAGCTTCAGGTTCAGCATCATTTCTTCCAATGAATATTCAGGACTGATTTCCTTTAGGAGTGACTGGTTGGACCTCCTTGCAGTCCAGGGGACTCTCAAGAGTCTTCTCCAACACCACAGTTCAAAAGCATCAGTTCTTTAGCATTCAACTTTCTTTATGGTCCAACTCTCACATCCATACATGACTACTGGAAAAACCACAGCTTTGATTAGACGAACCTTTGTTGGCAAAGTAATGTCTCTACTTTTCAATATGCTGTCTAGGTTGGTCATACTTTTCTTCCAAGGAGCAAGCATCTTTTAATTTAATGGCTGCACTCACCGTATGCAATGATTTTGGAGCCCCCCAAAATAAAGCCTCTCACTGTCTCCATCGTTTCCCGGTCTATTTACCATTAACCCTCAAGTTAGGCCCTCTGCTGCTCCCACCCCGCCTGCCCTCCTCTCCTCTCTCCACTGCTTCGGTGGTCATCGGGGAGATCAGCCTAGCCAGGGGATGAGGTCCCAGCTCCCCTTTCCACATGCACCCCCACCCTCACATTTGGTCTTTACTGCCAATCACGATGGCTTAAGTAGGAAGGAAATGATTAGAAAATATAAATGGTCTTCTGCTTCAAGAATTAAGGCATCATGGCTGAGGAGAACAGCCAAACTTGGAAAAACATATTTACTTGTGATGTGGCTGATCTGATGAAAGATACGGGATGTCCCCAAGGAAAGCCGATCCTGGAAAAGGGGCCAGGGCCTGGCAGGGCTGGGGCAATAGGCAGCTGACAAATTCCCCTCCATTACTGGGAAACTGAGGGCTTCCCGTGGTGCTCAGGAAGAGCCCACCTGCCAGTGCAGGGGACACAAGAGATGAGGGTTTGGTCCCTGGGTCGGGAAGATCCCCCAGAGGAGGGCATGGCAACCCACACCAGTTATTCTTGCCTGGAGAACTCCATGGACAGAGGAGCATGGCGGGCTGCAGTCCATAGAGTCACAAAGAGTCGGACGCAACTTAGCACGCACACATGCACTGGGAAACTGAAGCTCAAGCCAGTCCCAGTGGAGAAAAGGCAGTCTTGGGGCCCCTCATTCAAGGTGAGATGAAGTTACTTCAGCTCAGTGGTGCTTCTGATACGAGCATAAGTGGAAAAACAAAGGCTGCCTGTAGTACTGGTTCCCCAAGACCCCCTCAAGGCCCTCAAGACTCCTCCCGATTTTAAACAGTGAACACGCAGGGGTGACCAGCACATGGGAGGCAGCGCCTGTGTCTGTGAGGCAGTAGAAAAAATGAACTGCAGGTTTAAATCCCTAAGGACAGAGATTGGAGGGTTTCAGACACAAAATATGGGACATATATTTATGAAATACTTGAATAAAAGGTGTAGTCATAAAGAAACCACTCAACAAAAGGCTGTTAAGAATGAACAGATAGATTTTAAAATAGAATTCAAGAGAATTCCCTGGCCATCCAGTGGCTAGGATTCTGCACTTTCACTGCAAAGGTCCCTGGTCAGGGAACTAAGTTCCCAGCATCCACACAGCCAAAAATAAATAAAATAGGATTCAAGAAATAAAAAATTTAACGGCTGAAATTAAAAACCTTATGAAGGCACATTAGACACAGTAGAAGAGAAAATTAGTGAGCTCAAGCTATATTCAAATTACCTGGCAAATAGTACTGACGGGGAAATTAAGAGTTTGAAAAAGATATAGGTAGAATTAAAAAAGAAGCAAGGATGTAATTAACATAAAAGGATAGTTCCTGAGGCATGACTGAAAAAGGAACAGTTTGGGGGTCTAGCGTCCGTTTTATAATAACTCTGTACTTTTTTTTTTTTAAATTTTTGAACACAGAGTGTGGCATGCAAGACCTTAGTTCCCAGACCAGAGATCACGCCCTCTGCTTTGAAAGCTCAGAGTCTTAACCATTGGATCTCCAGGGAAGTCCTCATTCCATTTATTTGTGTCTTACACACTTTTCTATACATGTGTTATAGTTTGTAATTATTTACAAGTTGCAAATAAAACAAAGCTGGGGAGCATACCACTATCAGTCCTGCACTAGAAGACAGACTTGAGGAGGAGGGCAAACGATCACAGAAGCGGAGTCTGAAATGCCTGAAGAAATAGCAAGCAAGTTAAATGGTTAAGATGTGAGGAGACACAAACAAACCCTATCATAGAAAATATGGATTTATTTTTTTAGCCACAATTTTCAAACTATTTTTTAATGCTGTAGCAGCCACAAGACACGTCAAAGGGCCACTACAGATGGTATTAGTAAGGACCCTGGGAAAGGCTGTGAAGAGTCCCAGGTTTTGCCCTACTTGAAAGCTAACAAGCTACCTGGTCACCATTTCACAGGTTTCGGCAGAAGAGATGAGAGCTTCTGTCAGAGAGAAGAATTTAGTACTCGGAGCTCTGTGAGCTGCATGAGTCTGCATTTTTCCTCTTGTCCAACAGGTCCCATGTGCAGGGGCCCAGGTGGGTGCGGAACACACAGCCTGTAATGACGTCTCCTGCAGTGTCCCTCGCTAGGGATACTCATAATTCTACAATTCAACTAGAGAAGTCCAAGCAGGGCCAAACCCCCCCGGGCTTCTCAGAGGTCTCTCACAACAATTTTAAGAGGTCTAATTTGGGGACCAGGCCTCACCTGCTGACCTGACTTGCCTAGACCTGCTGTGGCCTCGTTACTGAACTTTATGCCTGTGATGTAGTTTCCTCACTGGCCCCGGTCTCATTACTGGGCCTCCCTACTGCAACCTCAGTATTGCAGCCTTAACAAAGCCCTGGGGCTGCCCAGACCCCTGTGGCAGACATCACTAATCCATCCCAGCACTGGTCCTCAATCCCCGTCCAGGGTCAGACGGCCGAAAGGCTGGGACAGTGTTGGCAGTCAGTGCAACCAACAATCAGGAAGAAAAAGATAAACTGACCTTTTAAAGAAGAGCAGCCGTCCATGGCCAAGAGAAGCTGTTTAGTCTCACAAGTAGGGAAATGCAAATTCAAACAAGAATGGAAAACCATTTCACACTCAACAGATTGGCAAGAAGTAATAGGCCTCAACGGAGCACTTGAAGAAACTTGAGTTGTATGTATGGTTTGTCTGTGGGACTGTGAATTGGTGCTACCACTTTGGAGAAAGATTTGACAGTACTTAGTAAAGTTCAAGATGTGTAAACATTATGACCCAGAATTTCCACTCCTGGCTGACAACTGCGAACAAACTCTTCTGTGCATGCCCAAGGAGACATGTTCAAGAAAGTTCTGTGTACCTATGGATCATAATCATGAAATATTCTTAGCAGGAGGGGAGATAAATTGTGGTTGGCATCAGATAAAAGACATGCAGAGGTTACAATGAGTGGATTAGATCTGCGTGGATCAGCCCTTATAGACCTCAAAAGCACAATGTTGAGATAAAGCAATTTGCAAAATGATATTTAATGTTATGATACCATTTATGTAGAATTTTAGAACATGAAACAAAACCACTTATTATTTATGGATAGATAGCTATTTGATAAAAACTTTAAAATGTGTTCAGGAGTGAAAAAAGACTTCAGGGAAGGGAGAAAGAGGGAGGCCAAGGGTGAAAAAAAATTATATATATTCTGAAACAAATAAAATATTTCAAACAAAATAAATTTGTTGGAGGGTTATAGGTAATTGTTACATCACTTTCTGCACTTTTCTATGTGCTTCAGATACTTTAAAATGTGCTTGTGTTATGTGTGTGTTAGTTGCTCAGTCGTGTCCGACACTTTGGGACCCCACGGACTTGTAGTCCACCAGGCTCCTCTGTCCAAGGGGGTTCTCCAGGCAAGAAGACTGGAGTGGGTTGCCATGCCCTTCTCCAGGGGATCTTCCTGACCCAGGAATTGAACCTGGGTTTCCTGCATTACAGGCAGACTCTTTTCTGACTGAGCCACCAGGGATAAGTATGATTAAAGCAAAACAAAAAGAGTGCTGTGGTAGTGTAGTGATGCCAGGGAAGGGGGTGAATGGCATTGAGAGGTGACTGTTTGCATCCCTGCGCGGACTTCTGTCTCCCTGATACACCTCCCCTGCCCTCCCCAGCAACTGTTCCCAGGCCTCAGCTGCCCTCCCCCGCCCCCACCTGACCATAGGCCTTGTTGGCACCGCCTGGATCCCTGGAGGTCACCTGCTCCTGGTTTCCTGCTGAAAGACCTACTTCCTTGCCACCCCCGCCCCTCCCCTGCCTTCCACATACTCTTACTGGATTCACATCCCGTTGATCCGAGTATGTAGTGTTCAAATCCAGAAGACCTGTGTTCCAGCGATAGTTCTGCCACCTCTTGGCTGTGTGACCCCCCAGCACAGGCCTAGCACTGCTGGTGAGGGTCCTGGGGCCTCCTGGGGAACCCCGAGGGGCCCAGAGTCCCCCGTGCTGCCGTCTGCTGCCCTTGGTTGCCTGGCCTGGAGGGATCTCAGGGCGATGGACAGACAGCCCACGGCTCACAGGTGAGCTGCCCGGAACCCGGAGGCCCCAGGGTGAGCCGGGCTGGCCCAAGAAGCTCCTCTCTGAGACGGGCACTCAGGTTCCATGTCGCCCCCGACCGTCAGCTGGCGCCATCTGTCCTCAGTAATCAGGAGAGAGGGGATGATGCTATCGGCACTTCTGACCACGGGTGAACATCTGGAACGGCCGCGGGACTCGGGCGCCGTAAAGAAAGCCGTGGTGTGGAAACTCGAGGGGTTTTCTCTTCCTGAGCTTCGGGAGGGGTCCTCACCCTCATCCCGACCTCCCTGGACGGGTCCCTCTCGGCACGTCCTTCCCCGCCTTCCCCGCCGCCCTAGGCTTCAGGGTCCCTCAAGTCTTGGTTTTCCCTCCAAAGACAGGAAGAGGGGCGGGAGGTTAGCCGCACCGTCACAGCCCAGGGGTCCAAACTGGCCCAGCCCCAAGCCCCCGGGCCCTCGCCCGCCGCCCCTTTCGGAGCAGGCGCGGCAAGGCCAGGCACAACCACGTGGCGGCGCCGGGACATCGCCCGAGACACCCAGACCCAGACCACCCGGGCCCCCGATACGTCCTCCTTTCTCGAGCCGCCCGCGGCCGCAGGCCCGTCCCCGCTCAGGCACCTGCCCGCTCGGGGCCCTCGTTCACAGAGGAACAGGCTGTGGGCGGCTGCCCCGGGAGCTATCAGCGCAGCGGTGCGGCCGCCGGGACATCCTTCTGGAAGGAGCCTCGGGAGCGCTTGCATCCAGTGCGACCTGGAGGCTGGACCGCGGTAGCATCCTCAGGGTCCTGGAGGTGCCCTGTCGGATGTGCAGCGCCCCCTCCCTGCCAGGCCCCCCGCAGTGAACCGTGCTCCTCCTGGATTGTAAGAGGGAGCGGCGGGGAAGAGAAGAAGCTTCCCCGGCCCCAGCCCTGGGCCAGCCCGGGTCACTGTCTCTCACCCCCATGAGGATGTCACCAGGCGTTCCCCACCGCTTGGAGAGGTTCCGTGCCTTGCAGGCTGCACAGCTCTTAGTGGTGGGAGCTTGCCTGCCCTGGAACTCATGTCTGCCACCCCCACCCCCAGGCCTCCCCTCCACACCTGGGCGCTTCAACCCCATGCAAGTGCACAGGTGCTGACCAGTCTGCATCAGCCCAGGAGACTGACACGTGCCTAACGCGAAGCCCAGGTTTCCCCAGCCTAAGGAAACTGGGGCCCAAGGACAGGCTCCCCACCCTCACCCAGTCCCACCCTGAACTGGAGTCATCTCCCCAACACCCCACATGGGGGAGCAGCTTGGAGTCCTGGAAAGATCTGAGAGGCTTTGGAACTGCACAGACCTGAATTAAAGCTCACCTGAGGGCTTCACTGGTGGTCCAGTGGTTAAGACTACCCACTTTCAATGCAGGGGACTTGGGTTTCTATCTCTGATTTGGGAACTGAAATCCCAAGAGGGATATCCTCAGTAACATGCCATGCCCTGGGGCCGACCAAAAAAAATTAAAAAGCTGTCTGCACTGACTGGTTCTGTGATCTGTCTTGGGCAAGTCATCGAGTCTTTCTGGGTTTCACTTTCCTCATCTGTAAAATGAATGTGCTCATACTCACCTTGGAGAAACCATGTACGTGAAAGAAAATTCCTGGTGGGAAATGGATGCTCAGTAAACTCTGGCTATTGAATATTTACTGGCCCCTGTTTTGTGCCAGGTCCTCTATTGGGGTTCAAGGGACCCCAGAGATGAATGAGATGGGACTGCTGACCTTCAGGAATGATCTTTGGGAAAGATAAAAATTCATGCTTCAAAATTCAGGCAGCATTTTGCCGATTTAAATGTGGAGGCATTCCAAAGTTCCTTACATTTCAGACTATAAACATGCTGCAGATAACAGTGATGACGACTCCCCTTTAGTGAGTGCATACTGTGTGCCAAGTTCTTCACCTGCACTTAATCAACAGATAAGTACTGTGGACCTAGTAGGTGCCAGTTACTCTGCTGGGAGCTGGGGCGCAAAGCGTTAGCAGAGCAGCAACCACCACACAGAACAGACACGTTACTGGGGGAAAGACGACAAAGAAGTCACGACACAGAGACACCCGTCATCAAGGTAAGAGCCTCATGGGACATATACAGAGTTGGTAGCAAGGAGGGTGTGCTGAGGGTGGGGTGGTAGGAGCATGTGCCCTGATGTAGGCAAGAGGGGGTATCCTCAGTAACAAACTGTAAAACAATCAGAAACCACTAAAAGTCCATCTGCTTTTTATTATCACTGTGTACCAGCCATTCTAAGTGACGCCCTCCCCCAAAATTCTTCTTGTGGTTTAAGACTTCAACCATTGCTTCAGTTGCTGTTGACTTTTCATAATATATATGTAAGTTTCAAATTAGCACATTTTTATAACTTATCCTTTAAGGAGCATTGTATTCCATTTAGAAGTTACTTGGGAGAATTCCCAGTTGTTCAGCACCACGCCCAACACACGGGCAACCAGCTAACCGCGGTCATGTGGGCTCAGAATGGTTCGTGTTCACTTCAGAGGAAAGTTGTGTCTAGAATACCTGTTGTACTGTCCTTCATTTAAACTGTGGGTTTGAAATAAACATCTGTAGCCGAGTTCTATGTGATCATTTGGACTTTTTATTTATCGAAAAATTTTCAACTGAGAAGATATTTGAAAGCTGCTAGAATCAGTCCTGAAGAAACACATGTCAACTGGACTGTGGTTCCCATTTATTGTGACATGGATTTTTTCAAAATTTCTGCCAAATTTATCCTTATGGTTAAGGCTTTCCCTAACTATTTGTGCATCTGTTTCTTCATTTGAGAAAAAAATTTTCCAAGTAAAAATTAATGAAAATATTCATTGGTCAGTTATGATCAAAGATAGATTAACAAATCTTCCTAAGATATTTCTCGAACATGAATATGCAAGATAATTTTGACAGTCATTGGCAGATGTGCAGAAGGGTGGAAAACAGAAAGTATAACATTATTCATTACTGCCATCGATATAGGCATGCATTTTTCTCTTTTGTCAAAAAAAGTATGTAATGTAATTTAAAAGTATTAATCTTTGACTCTTTTATTTCTTTTTTTGTGTTAATCATTTAAATAAATATACTTTTAAACATTTGTCATGTTAAAGTACCATAAGGCTATGAATTACACAAAATATTTTAGATTATTTCCTCAAATGTGCCAAAAACAGCTGCATTTTTTAAGAATGTCTTACAAATATTCAGTACCAAAACAATCATCAAGTCAAACTAAGATATATTTCTAATTGCAAAGTTTGCCTCTCCAGCAAAGAAAATGATATTAAACTCTAAGAAAGTACCATTTCCTGAGTTGTTAAACAGCATTAAAATTATCACAAATAGCAATTTCCAGTTACTTTAAGATTGCTAGAAATGCTCATCAAATGTTTAAAATTGTTACACAATAAGGAATATTTGAAATAAAAAAGCAAAGAAAAATGCATTCACATTTAAAGATATACCTTTACTTAGTAAGTCATATTTATACATTTTTTACATATATTATATCCTTAACTTACAAAGAATCCTAAAGGAAAAACAATAAGGGAAATTATAAACATCAACTCAACAAATAACCCTCAAAGCTCTACGAAGTCATAATCTTAAGGGGACCATCCAAAATTCTAGTAGTCTACTGTCTGAATATATTTTTGTTATCTAAAGGTAAAAATGCATATACATTTTTAGGAATAATTTATACTTCTTTCTCAGGAGTCTTATGATGGTGCATATATGTGAATGAACGAATACATCCTTAATCAACCAGTTTCTTTCTCTCCAGTGTGCAGGCAATCACTCGTGAAAAGTACGGTGTAGATAACGGAATGATACTGGATGTGATTGGCTCTGGAAGTGATCATGGCGTCAGATGGAGGGGACTTGGTAGTAGCTAGGGAAGATGGCAATGTTTATTTGATCGGATCTGGGTTAATGGTGGTCTGAGCTTCTAGAATGGTTCTGTCTTGGCCACATTTGGGGGGCATTTCTCAAATTTTTTCTGCAGTGAATCCATAAACTGCATTCAGTGCTTCAGCTGTTCCCTGGCTCAGGCGCATTCGTTCAGTAGCACCTGCTGGTCTTGCAGGGTCTCCTGAGGAGGTGGGGGCAAGTAGCTGTGGCCCACTTGGGGACAAGGACACTAGTGGCAGAGGTCCTGGGGAATAATCATCAGCAGGAACGCTCCTGGAAGCCACTATTCTGGCACCAAGACCTGGCGCCACCCATTTCTTTTTTTACCATAGTATTTGTTTTACTTTATTTTTTACCATAATGATTATATATATATAATTCAATTTAAAAATTTCATTGTAAAAAAAAACTTCTGTATATTTTATTGGTTACTATTACTATGGTGACTCATGATTATTACTGAAAGCACTGTGTAGAGGAGGAGTATTTTTTTTTCTTTTAAGAACAACTGTTTTCATTGGGTATTAAATACTCTAGGTAGGAAGGCAGGAAAAAGGTGCTCCAAGCAGAGGAGAGCACATGCAAAGGCCATGAGTCAGGGCCGAGCTCGGGATGTAAGAGTAACTCAACAGTAATATCGTGGCTCCAGTGGAATGAGCACAGATAAGGACCACACGCTGAGACTCCAGAGGCAGCAGGAGTCATGTGACTGGGGTGTGAGAAAATGCAGAAGTACTAACAAACTAGATCACAGTTTACTTCTGTTTCCCACAAGAAACGCCCAAAGGCAAGCAGAGGTGTGCATCAGTGTCGGTGGCCAGGCCCATTCTCTCTCATCGCTCTGCCGAACTTGGCAGGGGCTTCCTCCTCATGGCCCAAGATGGCTGCCTCCCAAGATGGCTGCCTGAGTGTCAGCCATCATGTCTGCATTCTTGTCAGCAGAAATGAGGAAAGGCAAGGAAAGCTCCACGCCGCCTCCACATAAAAACACAACACCACACCTGAGTGCATCCAACTGACCAGGATTTAAGTACCCAGCTACAAATAGCGAGTTGTCTTTCTAAAAAAGAAAATAATGGATATTGGGGGAGGGGCAAGAACCTCTGCCCCGCTAGAAAAGAATTTTGGTCTTTATCCTAAAAGCAATAGTGAGCCACTGAAGTTTTTAAGAACAAGAATGGTGTGAATGTACCTCCATTTCAAGATATAAGAAATGGCTAGAGTGAGCCGAGGTGTCTTTAGGGCGGCAGGAGGAGGCTCTAGCAATGATCCAGGCATGGTTATGCAGGTGGAATGTGTGCAGAAGAAGTAGAAGAAGGTCGCAAAGAAGCCAAGAGTGCTGGCTGGCGGGAAGGACAGTTACTGAGATTGGCCAGAATGTAAGAGAAGCAAGTCTGTGGGTGATGTCATGAGTTCAGTTTTGGATTGTGATGTTGGAGGTGCCTGCAAGGCGCTCAAATGGGGGTGTTGGCGGGCAGCTGGATATACAAGTCCAAAGCACTTGTATATCCCTGGAGGTCCAATGGTTAAGAATCTGCCTTCCAATAAAGGGGACATGGATTCAATCCCTGGCTTAGGAACTGAGATCCCATATGCCGCAGGGCAACTAAGCCTGCACACTGCAACGAGAGAGCAGCCAAATAAATAAATATTTAAAAATTAAAAAAAAAAAAAACGAAAGAAAGAAATCACAAAGAGCAGTCGTAAATGCAGATAGGAGTAAGAGTGTCTTGGCAAGGAGTCACTATTTAATGCCATGGGCCAGGTGGACACACGCATGCACAAATGAGAAAGCTGAGCCTGGGAACTCGGCCGTGATGGGCTAGGAAGAGGAGAAGGTGGAGAAGGAGACAGAAACACCAGAGACAAACAGCAGGAGGGAGAGGATTATGGAAGCCAGGGGAACTGAGTGATTGAGAAGAAAGAGAAGGCCCCCAGCCTAACCTGATCAAGCAGAAAAAGGATGGGAACACCTTAAGTCGCTGACACCTCCCTTACGGGAGCTCAATTCCTTGTTTGTAAAATAGGACCAAGACATCACTTACTATGCTAGTATTATCACTTCTCCAGCACTTTCCTCCCAACTCCCTAAAAGAACTTCAGTTTATTGGAGTCACTACGGCAAAGTCTGCCAACTGCCCAGTATCTATTCTCCCTTCTTCCACTGCTACTGCTGCTGCTGCTAAGTCACTTCAGTCGTGTCCGACTCTGTGTGACCCCATAGACGGCAGCCCACCAGGCTCCCCCATCCCTGGGATTCTCCAGGCAAGAACACTGGAGTGAGTTGCCATTTCCTTCTCCAATGCATGAAAGTGAAAAGTGAAAGTGAAGTCGCTCAGTCACGTCCGACTCTTTGCAACTCCATGGACTGTAGCCCACCAGACTCCTCCATCTATGAGATTTTCCAGGCAAGAGTACTGGAGTGGGGTGCCATTGCCTTCTCCCCTTCTTCCACAGAAATGGAAATTTCAGCTGAGCACTTGACTGTCTGGCTAAAGACTACATTTCCCAGCCTCCTTTGCAGCGAGGTGTGGTCGTGTGAGTACACGACCTGTGTTACTGAGAGGAACCCTGAGCTTAGGGAACCTGAATCTTTTCAAATAGTAACTAAACAAATCTGCCCTTTGATCTGGATGAAGCACTGTTTTTAAAGGCTGTTCACAACATAAGCCTCTTTGAGAGTTGTGAAGAAACACGAGCAGCCTGTAACTGTCTCCCAACGTTGCACTAATATTGGATTTTGAATGAGCAATGGTGTAATTATGGCCACTGAGATACAAAGATGAATTGTTGGCAGCTTCCAGGAGAGTTCTCTTCTTTGACTATACATTTGTCACGTCTAGACATGTGCTTGGTGATAGGCAGCCATCTTGTGACAATGAGGAAAAACATGGCCAACCCTTTGGCAACAGCAGAGAGATGAAGGTTGAAACCAAGCTCTGTGGTGGGTGACACTGCTGAGCCACTCAGTTAGCCAGCACTGGAACCACTTCACCTTTGGTCACCTTGTTGCCGACAGCAGAACTATCCTCACTGTTGAAGCCATTTGAAGGAGGTGTCAGGTTGAGGCATCCTGAATCTTGCTCCAGCATGGTACACTTCTCCCTCTTAGAAGTGTTGTGAGATCATCCTGTGCAAAAACGCAGGTGGAAAGTTCTTCCTCATGAGAGACAGAGCTGGCCAGATCCAGCGGATGGGGTGAAATAGCTCAGTTAGGAGTTTTCCGTATCTAAAACCATGGAGAACAGCGGATGGGGTGAAATAGCTGTTAGAAGTTTTCTGTATGTAAAACCATGGAGAACAGTACCTTGCCTGCTTACCGGCAGAGGACTGGGCCAGGTGGCTCACTGGGGTCCCTTCCAGCCCTGAGCTCTGCGACTGTGTGATGCTATCTCACTCCGCCCCGGCACAGCTGCTCCTACACTCCGTGCAAAAAGGCTCGAGGGAGGGACCCTCCCATGGGGAGAGGGAGGGAGGCAGGGGCCACCTCCCCTGCAGGCTCCCCTGGGAGCTTATTCTGCCTCACATTCCTCACCAAGGGAAGCCCAGCAAGGACCTGAGCATGTCATCAAAGGGGCAAGTTTTGACGAAGGTGGCTGTACAACCTTGGGCGATGGGGTTACTCAGAGGGAGTCCAGACCACCAGGGGGTGACTTGGGCGTTAGGGGGGGCCATGAGGAGGAACAAATTGGGGTGACACATTTGGTGGTTTCACCATTTAGCTCAAGGCTGTGGGTGACAGATGGTCTGTCAGATTGGTTCATCAGGACTCATGGGCCACTCTGTTGCCCACCCACGGAACACGCAGGGTGCAGATTTCAGTGGGAGCTCCTGGAGACACTGCCTTTCAAGTCAAACATGATTCTAATGGGAAACTCTCAGGTATCTTGAACAAACTGATAGAAGGTGTTTGGGGGAAAGGCAGGGATTTTATCAGCTTTCAAATCCTCAGATGGCACTCCTTCCAGTTAACTCTAAAAGCAACTCTTAGCACCTGGAGTGTGCAGATGATAAAGCCACAGCCGCCACCCACCAGGGCCTGACCTCCTGGAGAGGGCAGCCCTCTGAGCTCAGAGCATCCTCCCCGTTGCCCACCCCTGGATGCCCCTGCTCCCATTAGTCGGCCCCCTGGACGCCCTCCACCTCAGCTGAGCTGGCCACTCCTCTCACGGAACTGTTGCAGTGCGGATCTTCCCCCACCCAGGCTGTGCCCAGCACCATGTCAGGCACAGGCATCAAGGCGGGGGGGTGCCCTGCACAGGACCGGGGAGGGCGAGGCCCATTTGGGAGCTTCCGACAGGATAGACTTGAGGAAGGAAGAAACAGGAAGATGAACAGAAGGAAAGCACTGGGCATAGCGGTGGCATGTGGAGGCACGGGGTGTCAGGGGCGAAGGAAGACAGAGACCAGACCCTGGGCGCAGGGCTGAAACTCAGCTGGCAAGGCTTGATGGAGGAGGCACTGGGTGGCTTTGGTGCTGTGGCATGGGCAAGCCCTGGGAGAATTCTGAGCAGGAAAATTAGCCATCATAAAGCTTTATTTGAGCAATTATGATGTGCCAGGCCCTAGCTTCAGTCCTCATGACAACCCTCTACAGAATATTAGCATCCCATCTGAGGGCTGAGGACTCTAGGCACCACAACTACTAGATGGTAAAGCTGGGACTTGAATCACAGTTTTTCTGGCCCCAGACCCTCCAGGAGCTAGGGTGTGATGAGCTCTTGCTATGGCCATGAACCTCGAGACAGCATGTCTCTTATTCATACCCACTGCCTTCATTGGAACTTACCAGAGACCACCACTATGCCACACTGCCTCTCTCCTCCACCTCCAACAGTGAGGTCATCTTTGTTCAGGTAATATTTCCCACAAAGGGTGGGCACCGGGCAGACCCTCAGCATGGACCAGCCACCTTGGAAATGGCTCCGCCAGCCTCATCAAGCCTTCAGGGGACTGCAGCCCTGGTCAATGACTTAACCGCAATCTCAGATGAGACAGATCCCAAGCTGGAACCACCCAGCTCCCAAACCCCCCCCCCCCCCCCCCCCGTCTCCCATCTCCCTTTTGCTGTGGAGTGATTTTTTCTCATCCATACATAACTAGTTCACACTCCACTCAGGGCCCTCCCAGCCGTGTGACCTGGGCGTCTTCATCTCTCTGACTCTAAGGCTCCTGCAGGTCATACTTCTCTGCTCGACTCCAGATCAGTGCAGTCCGCAGCCTCCTTTAAATGCCCCCTCTTTCAGGCATGGGAACTTGGCATATCCTAGTTATTGCTGTTCAGCTGCCAAGTCACGTCCGACTCTGTGACCCCGTGGACTGCAGCATGCCAGGCTTCCCTGTCCCTCACCATCCCAAAATTTGCCACATGAACTTGGGCATGTCCTAGATGAATATCTTCAAAAAAAAAATTTTTTTTAATTTAAAAAAATTTTTGGCTGCGCTGGGTCTTCACTGCGTGGGCTTTCTCTGGATGGCTTTCTCTAGTTGCAGTGAGTGAGGCTACACTTTGTTGGCGGTGCACGGGCTTCTCATTGCAGTGGCTTCTCTTGCTGCTGAGCAAGAGGGCGTTCAGGCTAGCTTCAGTAGTTGTGGCACAGGCTTAGTGGCTCCAAAGCATGTGGGATCTTCTCTGACCAGGGTCCAACCCAGGTCCCCTGCATTGGCAGGCAGATTCTTATCCATTGGACCACCCGGGAAGTCTGACAAATGTCTCTTAAATCCACTTCCCACCATGGTTCAGGTCCTCATTGTCTCTCCCTTCAATAACTAGAAATTCTCCTCACTGGTTCTCCTGTCTTGTGCATATAAGGCTGCAAATAACAAAATCCCAATTCCAGTGGATGGGGGGTAAGTTAGGCGCACAGGTGAAATAGGTGAAGGGGATTAAAAGGTACAAATTTCCAGCTATAAAATAAATCATTGAGATGTAATGTACAACATAGGGAATACAGTCAGTAATACTGTAATAACTCTGTATGATGACAGATGGTAACTAGACTTACAATGGTGATTATAATATATGAAAATAGTGAATCACTGTGTTGTATGCCTGAAACTAACATAATATTGTTTGTCAATTATAATTGAATTAAAAAAGATACCAGTGAATTCTACTAGACAGAAGTACATTTCTCTCTCATATTCAAGAAGTCCAGTGGCAGGCAGTGGAAAGTTAGCCTGGTGCACCAGTGCCAGGAACCCGGCCTCTTTCTAACTGGTTGCGCTTCAGTGTGTGGCTTTCATTCACGGTTTCCTCATGGTCCAAAACAGCTGCTGTGCTCGTCATCAAGACCACATTCTAGCCATTAGAAAGGAGTAATGGAGACAAAGAAAACATCCCTTCTCTTTAAAGACATTTTGCTTATTTTCTATTGATCACATCTAGCAAGGAAGGCAAGGAAACAGTCTCTTCTGAGGGTAACCACGTGCTCTGCTAAAAACATAAAAGTATAATCCTAAGGAAGAAGGGGGGATCAGGCATGTGAGACAGCCAGCAGTCTTTGCAGCACTCTTCCCTTTGCCGCCCAGTAATAAGGTTTTACTACTACTTTTAAAAAGCACTTAGTCTTGGCTGTGCTGGGTCTTCCTTGCTGTGCTCTGGCGGGGACTGTGGTGCATGAGCGTCTCATTGTGGTGGCCTCTCTCGCTGTGGAGCACAGGCTCGAGGCGTGGGCTCAGTAGTTGCACCACTCAGGCTCAATAATTAAGGCCCACAGACTTAGTTAATCTTTGACTTGTAGAATCTTCCTGGACCAGGGATCGAACCCATGTCCCCTGAATTGGCAGGAGGATTCTTAGCACTGGGTAACTTTGGGAGTGTCACTTTTTATTTTGTATTGAGGTATAGCTAATTAATAATGTTGTGGTGGTTTCAGGTGAACAGCAAAGGGACTCAAAGATACATACACATGTATACATTCTCCCCTAAACTCCCCTCCCATCCAGGCTGCCACATAACATTGAGCAAGTTCCATGTGCTATAGTAGGTCCTTGTTGTTATCCATTTTAAATATAGCAGTGTGTAACTGTCCATCCCAAACTCCCTATAACTCTCCCTTCCCCCTACCCTTCCCCCTGGCAACCATAGAGTTGCTTATTTTTTTAAAGATGACATAATCTGAAAAAAATGAACTTGAATTTAAGATTTAGCCTTTTGGATATACACGGAATGTTAGCAGTGCTGGGAGTGAGTATGAGGGACTTTCCCTGTGGGGTTACATATTTCTGTACCATTTGAACTTTACAATAAGTCAGAATTGCACACGTAATTGAAAAAAAAGGCATTTAAAATAGATATAGTCTACACTCTCCCTGAATAAAAACAGTATGTGCTCAGAACTATACAGACAATTAAAAAAATATTTTTTTTCTGGCCACACCGTGCGGCTTGTGGTATTTTAGTTCCCTGACCGGGGATTGAACCCAGGCTCCCAGCAATGAAAGACTCCATTCCTAACCACTCAACCACCAGGGAATTTCCAATAACTAAGACCAGTTTGTTTTTTTTTTTAATTTTCTAAGACCAGTTTAATCACTCACAATTTTACCCTTCAGAGAGAACCTCATTAATATTTTGATATGATGCCGTCAATCTTCTTCATATATTTGGATATGTGAGCTAAACCAGATAGACAGATAGGTAGACACATTCTAAAAACAAATTTAGGATCATTCTGAATACAGTTTTTTCCAAGATTGTATTATGAAAATTTTCAAACAGACGGCAAAGCTAGAAGAATTGTTCAGTGAAAACCCATACCCACCACCCAAATTCTCCCACTGACAGTGTACTATACTTGCTTTATCACATAAAAATCATCATATAAACTATACAACTAGATATAGTTTTTCAAATTATCTTTTCAAACAAAGACCTGTTTTGGTGTGCATGTCTATGAATTTTACATGTACAGACGCATGTTACCACCATAATCAGGATTCAGAACATTGCCATCAGTCCCAATACACTCCCTCTCGCCATCCCTAAGTGGGCACACCTTTCCCCATCCCTAGCCTGGGAACCACTGATCTATTCTCATCACCATTGTTTTGTTTTTTCTAGAACATCACATAAATTGGAGGATACAGCACGTGTTTGAGACTGAGATTGTTTGAGTTTTTTTTTTTCTTTCTTTCTTTATTTTGTCTGCACTGGTTCTTGCTGATTGTGGTTCTCTAGTTGTGGCTTGAGGGGGCTCCTCTCTAGCTGCAGTGCACAGACTTCTCACTGCGGTGGCTTTTCTTGATGTGGGGCTTGGGCTCTAGGCGCATGGGCTCAGTTGTTGTGGTATACAGGCTTAGTTGCCCCTTGGCATGTGGAATCTTCTGGACCGGGGATCCAACTCATTTCCCCTGAGTTGGCAGGTGGATTCTTAACCACTGGACCACCAGGAAGTCCTCAACATTCTTGTATAGGTGTTTGTGCGAATGTAAGTTTTTGTTTCTCTAGGGTAAGTGTCTAGAAGTGGAATTGCTGGGTCATTGATGTTTCCATTTGTACCTACCCAATGCCTAATGATGAAAGGTTGCTGCTGCGAGACATGTGCTATGCTGGGATTCATGGCCTCCAGAGGAGAGGAATATGATCTGGAGCCAAAGAGACTTGATCACTTGGAGCCTTTGTGCAGCAAAGTTTTATTAAAATAAGAGATAGGGAAAGCTTCTGACATAAACATCAGAAGAGGACAGAAAGAGTGCTCCCTTGCCAGTTTTTAGCAAGGCGTTTTATGTCTGTTAGCAAGCTGCTAATCAGATGAGAGACCCCTCAAGGCTGAGGGAGTTCCGCCAGGTCCCTCTCCCACAATATGCATTTTTGAGATAGGCTGGCACAGGGTGTGTCATCCCCAGCCATAAAACAATTGACATGAATACTGGTTTGTTGAGCCTGTATCAGTTCAAGGTTTGAGAAGAGGAAAAAAAAAAAAAAAGGTTAGTTTTAGGCAGAAGCAGTTTCATCAACACAGAATTAAAAGAAGCCTCTTCTAATTTTGTGTAGAGAAGGAAAAGAATGTCTGTCACTGGCAGTGTATTTTCCTCCTGCCACTTGGGGACCTCTGGCCTTCCTACCTGTTACCCTCTCAACGACATTAAGTATCTTTGTGTGTGCTTATTTGCCATCTGTATATCCCCTTGGGTAAACTGTCTGTTAGATCTTTAGCCTGTTTAAAACTGGTTGGTTGTTTTCTTACTGTTTAGTTCTAAGAGTTTTTAATGAATTTCAAATACGTCTTTCATCAAATATATGACTTACAAATATTGTCTGACTATAATTTGTCTTTTGGTTCTCTTTTATAATTTTTTTTGTCTTTTCATTCTTTTAACAGTGTCTTTTACAGACACTTTTGATAAACTGATAAAGTCCAATTTATCAGGTTATTCTTTTCATGAATCTCGGTTTTATTGTCATGATTTAGGAACTCATTGACTAATCCCAGGTCATGAAGATTTTCTCCCAGACATTTTATAGTTTCATATTTAGATCTATAACTCATTTTAAGTTAATTTTAGTATACTGTGTGAAGTTTAAGACAAGATTCCCTTTTGTCTCACATAGACTTCCAGCTGTTCCAGCACCATTTGTTGAAAAGACTGTCCTTTCTCCAGTGAATTGCTCTGCACCTCTGTCAAAATCCACTGACTGTATTTACGTGGATTTATTTCTGGGCTCTCTATTCTGTTTCATTGATCAATATGTCCTCTCCTCTGACCACACTACACTCTTGATTAACGCTGCAAGCCTTGTTCTGTCCTAAAATCAGATCATGTCATTCCTCCAACTTCATTGTTTTTCAGAATTGTTTCTAGCTATTCTAGTTTCTTGGCCTTTCCATGTAAACTTTAGAATCAGCTTGTCTGTATCTATAAGAATTCCTGCTGGGATCTGATTGGAATTGTGTTAAATCTACAGATCACTTTTATGAATTGTGTCCCCCCAAAAGATCCACTGAAGTCCTAACTGGGGCCCAACACATCACCTCAGAATGTGAATTCATTTGGATAGACTCATCGTAGATGTAATTAATTAAGATGAGGTCACAGTGGAGGAGGGTGAGTCCTCAGTCTGAGGCCCCCATAAGAGAGACAGACACAGGGTGAACACTATGTTGACCACAGAGGCAGATGTTTGAGTGCTGCAGCTGCCAGCCGAGGGTCACCCAGGATTGTAGGGAAAGATCCTCCCCTGGAGGCTTCAGAGACAGAATGATTCTGTTGACACCTTGATTTCAGACCTCCAGCTTCCAGAGCTGTGAGACAATAAATTTCCATTGTTTTAAGCTACCCAGCTCGTGGTACTTTGTTACAGCAAATATGACTGGTTTAGGGAGAAATGACATCCTTACTCTGTTGAGTCTTCCAATCCATGAACACAGTATGTTTCTCCGTGTATTTAGATCATCTTTGATTTATTTCATCAACATTTTACAGTTTCAGCATAGACATCCTGCATATGTTTTGCTAGATTTATACCCAAGTATTTCTTTATTGTTGTTTTTTTCTTTTTGGAGCCATTATAAATAGTATTTACTGTCTTTTTGTTTCCAGTTGTTTACTGCTAGCATATAGAAATATGACTGATTTTTGTGTGTTAATCTTGTATCCTGCAGCCACAATGAACTCAGTTATCACTTCTAAGAATTCTAGAAATCTGTAGCATTTCTGATGCGCTTACTCTCTTCAAAAAATTATGTTAATGGCTATAAAACATTCAGTGATATTTCATTCTTATTTTAGCAATTCCCTCCTGTTGGACATTTATATTGTTTCCTCTATTATTACTATTATTTTCAACGATGGAATGAATTTCAGATTCTGGGACATAAATCTCTAACACCTTTTTCTAATTATGTCAGAGGTGAGACTCCTAGAAATGGAATTAGCAGGTCAAAGGGCTGAACCCTCTTCAAGTGTACTTAGGGCTCAGCTGCTTTCCAGGAAGGTCAAGCCAACTGCTTCCCATCAGCTACACGTGTGAGCACTCAATGCTCTGAAACACAGCCACCTTCAGGAATTATCACTTTAAAGCTCATTGCCATTTGACAGGAGAAACACAGTATCTCCCTTGCATTTTAAAATAATCCTTTCTAAAATGCCACCTGTACCATCCCTCCTCAAAAACCCTCCATGTCTCCCTAGTACCTTCAGAATAAAGTCATGCCCCAGGCCGACAAGTGGATTCCCCAAATTAGCTCCAATTCACTCCCTTCATTGTCAGATTTCACTGCTTCCTTCTACCCCAGGCACTACAACTTGGCTGGTTATTTCCAGAACCCACAACAAAAGCTTGTTCCCCTCCAATGCCTTGCCCACGTTGTCTGCTCAACCTGGAATGCAGGTGTGCTTGCCCTGCCTACCCCTCACCAAGGGGGGTACCTAGGAGAAGTTTAGAGTGCAGATCTGGAACCAGAATGTGTTCCAGCCTAGCTCTGCTGTGTGACCTTTGGAAAGTTACCTAACCTCTCTGTGCCTCAATTACCACAACAGTAAAGTGGCAGTAAGGAAAGCAGCTACCTCATAGGGTTGTTGCAAGGATTATGAGTTCATTAAGAGTATATCAACTCTATCTGGCATTTGGGAAGTATTAATACATCTTAGCTACTACTATTATTATTGTTATTCATAGCTGCCCCCCTCCCTAACCTGGTCTATCATCCATAGGAAACAGCTCACTGCCACTATTCTTATTCCATTGTGTTGTTTCTTAAATGCATGAGCTGCATGTTTCTCATCTAAATGAAGCTAATAACCTCACCCCTGTTTCACAGACTCACGGTAATGATTTAAAGAGCTAATAGGTATCTGAGTGCTTTTTTTTTTTACCTTTTGGCCGCACCTCAGGTATGTTAAATCCTATTATAATGGTTCCCCGACAAGGGCTCAAAACCATGTTCTCTGGAGTGGAAGCGCAGAGTCTTAACTGCTGGACCACCACAGAAGTCCCCTGAGTGCTATTTTTTTCTTTTATCTTTTAAAAATTTTATTATTGGAGTATAAGCAAATTTGGAAAACTCAGCAGTGGCCACAGGACTGGAAAAGGTCAGTTTTCATTCCAATCCCAAAGAAAGGCAATGCCAAAGAATGCTCAAACTACTGCACAATTGCACTCATCTCACACGCTAGGAAAGTAATGCTCAAATTCTCCAAGCCAGGTTTCAGCAATACATGATCTGTGAACTTCCAGATGTTCAAGCTGGTTTTAGAAAAGGCGGAGGAACCAGAGATCAAATTGCCAACATCCGCTGGATCATCAAAAAAGCAAGAGAGTTCCAGAAAAACATCTATTTCTGCTTTATTGACTATGCCAAAGCCTTTGGCTGTGTGGATCACAATAAACTGTGGAAAATTCTGAAAGAGATGGGAATACCAGACTACCTGACCTGCCTCTTGAGAAACCTGTATGCAGGTCAGGAAGCAACAGTTGGAACTGGACATGGAACAACAGATTGGTTCCAAATAGGAAAAGGAGTACGTCAATGCTGTATACTGTCACCCTGCTTATTTAACTTATATGCAGAGTACATCATGAGAAACGCTGGGCTGGAGGAAGCACAAGCTAGAATCAAGATTGCCAGGAGAAATATCAATAACCTCAGATATGTAGATGACACCACCCTTATGGCAGAAAGTGAAGAAGAACTAAAGGGCCTCTTGATGAAAGGGAAAGAGGAGAGTGAACAAGTTGGCTTAAAGCTCAACATTCAGAAAACTAAGATCATGGCATCCAGTCCCATCACTTCATGGCAAATAGATGGGGAGACAGTGGAAACAGTGGTGACTTTATTTTTCTGGCTCCAAAATCACTGCAGATGGTGATTGCAGCCATGAAATTAAAAGATGCTTACTACTTGGAAGGAAAGTTATGACCAACCTAGATAGCATATTAAAAAGCAGAGACATCACTTTGTCAACAAAGGTCCATCTAGTCAAGGCTGTGGTTTTTCCAGTGGTCATGTATGGATGTGAGATTTAGACTATAAAGAAAGCTGAGTGCCGAAGAATTGATGCTTTTGAACTGTGGTGTTGAAGACTCTTGAGAGTCCCTTGGATTGCAAGGAGATCCAACCAGTCCATCCTAAAGGAGATCAGTCCTGGGTGTTCATTGGAAGGACTGATGTTGAAGCTGAAACTCGAATACTTTGGCCACCTGATGTGAAGAACTGACTCATTTGAAAAGACCATGATGCTGGGAAAGATTGAGGGCAGGAGAAGGGGACAACAGAGGATGAGATGGTTGGATGGCATCACCAACTCAATGGATATGGGTTTGGGTGGACTCTGGATGTTGGTGATGGACAGGGAGGCCTGGGGTTGCAAAGAGTCAGACACCACTGAGCGACTGAACTGAACTGAATTGCTTTATAAATTTGTGTTAGTTTCTGCTGTACAATGAAGTGAATCAGCCATATATATACATACATCCCCTCCCTCTTGCTGAGCGCTTTTTAATATTGGGTTATCAGTCCGCTTCCCTGGTGGCTCAGATGGTAAAGAATCTGCCCACAATGTAGGAGACCTGAGTTCAATCCCTGGGTTGGGAAGATCCCTGGAGAGAGAAATGGCACCCACTGCAGTATTCCTGCCTGGAGAATCCCATGGACAGTGGAGCCTGGTGGGCTACAGTCCACGGGGCTGCAAAGAGTTGGACACGACTGAGTAAATCTCTCTCTCTCTCACACACACACACACACACTCTAATGAGGGTTATCATCTCTGGCTGCCCCCACTGTGGAAGGAAGGTACAGAAAAACATAAGAGTATGACTTACTGTGGGCTTCCCTGGTGGCTCACAAGGTAAAGAATCTGCCTGCAACGCAGGACATCTGGTTCGATCCCTGGGTTGGGAATATCCCTGGAGAAGGGCATGGCAACCCACTCCAGTATTCTTGCCTGGATAATCTCCATGGACAGAGGAGCCTGGTGGGCTACAGTTCATGGGGTCGCAAAGAGTCAGACATGATTAATCGACTAAGGACAGTAAGCACTGTGCTGCTTCACTGAGTGCTCACCCTCCAACGCAGCAGTCGGGGTCCGGGTAGGAAAGGGGACCCCAACCCAGGGGCTTCAAGAGACTTCAGCAGAGGGGCTCTTGACAAGGGTGCTGTCGGGTGAAGGGGATCAGAGAAGGGTGATGTGACACTAGGACCAGCAATGGCAGGAATTCCTATGATTCCCAAGGCTGAAAGCGCAAGGCCAGACGCTAGTTCCTGGAGCTGTGGTTATTCCAAGAAGCAGGGGCAGCCGGATCAGGGACAAAGTAAGGAAGAAGGACCCCCCACTTCTCCTCCCCCATCTCCTGCTAGTGGGTACTGCCCAACAGAGAGCCAGCTGAGGAGTGGGCCCAGGGACAAGGGTCAAGCGGTCAGCCTCCTAGGCATTGGGCTGGTCGGAGCAGGGGTGGATGAAGAATAACAGGGTGGGGGCGGGGAGGCGGGCAGGATTATGCTCCACTACCGCCTCCCATTTTGCGGATGAGAAGATGGAGGCCCAGAGACAGGAAGTAACGTGCCTGCTGGCACAGAGCTGGGAAGGTGGGGCTGGGAGAGAAGAGTGAGGCTCTAAGGCTGTGGTCCCTCGGCCCAGCCACCCAGGACAGGCGGCCGGCCCCCAGGTGGTTACCAGGACCCGGGCGGCAGCTCCCACCGCTTCTGGGTCCCTCCTTTTTCCCTCCCTTCTTCTCACTTGTCCATGCTCCCACCTTTGGTCGGCCTGAGCCCGGGAGGGCGTTCGCTCTCTCTTTCCTGTCTCTGTCCTTCTCCACTCTCTCCTCCCACTCCTCGGTCTCCCTCCGGCAGCCTCTCCTACAGCGGGGTCTGACTCTCACCCGTTTCCCCAGCTGTTTGTGAACCACCACCCCCTCCGAACACACCCCGGTGCCCCTCCGCCCCCACCTCTGCCCGAGCCTCGGTCCCCCGCTTTCCGGGCGGGCCCGGCCCCCGACGCGCCGCCCCGCCGCCGCCGGCGCTCCGCCCGCCCCTGCGGCAGGCGCGGGGGCCGGGCCGGCGGGAGGGGCGGGGAGAGCTCGGCTGGCCCGGCGCCCGGCCTGAGTCACACGCATGAGGCAGCGTGAGTCAGGCGCGGAGGGAAGTCCCTACGGAAGGGGCTTTCGGAGCTGCAATCGAATCGCAGGGAAAGAGAAAGTGTTCGGAACGCGCCTCTGACACAGTGACCTTGTGTGAGCCCGGGCCGTACACACCCCCACACCCTCTCCGCAGACGACAACACGCACACCCCCAGCCCACCGAGGGGAGGGCCCGGCCCGCAGCTCCCGGCCGGGACTCTGCGTCTAGGGACCCGGGGCCCTTTCGGTCTGTTTCCTCCACTGGGCAAACCCTCTCCTCGCTCCCAGCACTATTGGTCTGCTGCCAGACCCCAGACTCATTTGTCCACACGCAGTGGGGGGCACGAGGTCAAGAAGGACCCCTTCCGGCTCGACCAGATCACCTTGTGGAAGCCCGCGGGGTGGCAGGAGGAGATGGGAGATGGGCAACCTGGGGGGTCCTGTAGTGATGAAAGATCCGCTCCCTTAGGCTCCCCTACTAACCCTCCAAGACTGACCTGGAATTAAATTGGTCCATTCAATTAAACAAATATTTATTGAACACCTATAATAATAAAAACCACTGCCAGGCTCTGAAAACCTGAAATACAACCCTGAACAAAACAGTGAGCAAAAATATGTGGACTCCTGCCTTCCAAGAACTGACATTCTGGAGAGGTGGGAAGACAATAAATAATAAATAACTGAATGATCTACACCAGCACAGTCCAAAAGAACCAGAATGAAAGGCACACATACAATGTAAGATACAATGGTAAAAAGAAACACATGAAGTTAATTTTAATGATAGATTTACTTTAAGCGAATACACCCAAATATTACCATATACAGAATTCTACTATTTCTACATTTAAAAAAAATACTTAGGCTTGGAAAGACAGTGAGGACATCATAGTATTTCCATCACATCTGAATTAGGACTCCGAATATGGAATGCTCAGCTGCCACCTTTATCAACTGGTAACATGGTGGGCAGCAGAATCGAGATGTCAGATAAGGCTTTGAATGTTTTAAAAGTAGAGCAGGGTAGCAGGGAGAGCCCGGTGGGTGGAGCAGGATTCAGAAAAGTGAGACAGCAGATATTCTGAATCCCGGCTCTGCACTGGGCCTGGCAAGTCTCCTGACTTCATGGATGGCCCGTTTCCTCACCTATGAAATGGGGAAAGATTCCTCCTGTGTGGATTGGAGTAATGTACATTCTTTAGATTACTTTTGTACTGCCCCCCACCTCCTCCAGCTGTCTGTGACAGCAGCCAGCAGAGCCTCCCAATCGCAGTCACATCCCCTCCATTCCCAACACCTAATGGCCACAAAGACATCCCAGCTCCCCCCACCCACCCCCAGATCTTCCATTTTTTTATCCACTTCTACCCCTTGCCACAGCAACGTCTTTCAACACAGCTCACGTCTTTCAACCTCAATTTCACTCTGTGAGGGGTACTTGAGCTCTTGAGAGTAAAGTATTCTAAGACTTCCAGGGAACCAAGCCACCACCTTAAGCTGAATCAGGGCAGTGCCCAGATGGTGGGGCACCAGGTGCCAACCTTACCATACTGAGATGATGACTTCCTTCCTTAGAAACTAGAAGGATTTATGCCCATGAAAGCTATCCTGATGCGAGTCTCACGAAAAGCAAAACTGCCAGAAAGGGGGATGCATAGGAACTGTGGACAGAGCCCAGGGAACAGGGGTGGAGGAGAGTGGGCGGGAGGGGTTCTGGATCGCCTTTATACCCCACCTCCAGGAGAGCAGACACTCAGGCCCAAAGGGAGTTTGAGGATCAACAATCAGCCCCTCCCTGGGGAACTCTAGGGTTGCTGAGGCCCCAGTGGGGCTGGAAGTGGGGGACGGGAGCAGGGCCCAGCAGTGCCCAAAGGAGGCAGCAGGGTCTGGGCTCCGGATGCAGACCTGCCCTCACGCCACTCCACCCCCAAAGCCTGGGAACTGGCAGGGCACCCTGGATGGTGACCCAGAAACCTGGCTGTCAGCAGCTCCTGCCTGGCACTGCCCACACTGGCCTCCACTGCTTTCGGCAGGAGTCCCTGGCAGCTACCAGCAAGGCAGGCCTTTGGGTTCTCTCTGCTCACGGACTCACTCCTCTAGGCCTAGAGACTATCCCTGCTGCCCGGATCCCAGTAGCCAGTATCTCCCACCATCCAGGCATCAGAGATAAGGCGACGGTGGGGGGAGGGGAGCGGGGGAGGGTTCAAGCCTGGGTTTGCCAACGGAAGGAAGATGCCCACCCCTCGGGGCCACTCAGATAATTCAAATCCTGGAGGGCAAGACCGCTGACCTCTAGTGGCTGGAAAGTAATAAAGAAAGGAAGCAAAAGAAGTTGGCCACCAATTCACAGCGAGGACTAGGCCTTGGAGGACTGACTACCCCGGGGGCTCACCAGGTGGAGAGACCTGGAGGCGGGGTGCAGAGAGGAACGTGATCTAAGGCAGGCTGTCGGGGCGGGCGGCCGCTCGGCCCCTCCCCGCCGCCTCCGGGCCGGATCCTAGACCAGCAGGCCCGGCTCCCTCCTCCCGGGTCTCCCGCCAGTGGCCGCCGCCCCTCCCCCACCCCGCGTGCTCCGCCCCGCCCGCGGCCCCTTTCGCTCTTATTCATCTGTCCATTCACTAAACTTCTTCCGCACCAAGGCCCCCTCGGGCCTGGGGCGAGCTTCGCGGGGCGCAGGAGAGCCAAACAAAGCCCTGGAGGATCCCAACGAATCCCGGGGCTGGGGTTGGCTCCTCCCCCCACCCCAGCCCACCTCCTCCTCAGCCCGGGCCCCCGCCCTTCGACCTCCACCCTGCTTTCCTTTCCCGGTCGACTCAGGCCCTGGGCCCGCGGGTCTGAGTCCCGCGCAGCGTCCCATGCGCTTAGGGTTCAGGCAGGCAGCAGCCCCTCCTGGGCATGCGCAGTATGGAGAACCCCCCAACCCCCACCTCAGGGCCACACTCTCAACCCCAAGAAAAGTTGGGGGTGAGGGTTCAGAGTGGCCTGGAGTGGACAAAACACTGTGTCTCCCTGGGCACATCTCCCCACTCAGCAGCGTCCCTCCGCAGAGGCGGAATGAACCCGGCAGGACTCCTTCAACCCCAGACTTCCCGCGGGAGGGAGCCTCCCCGCAGCTAGTTATGGAGAACAGTCACTTTTGAAGGTCCAGGGGTCAGTGTTCCCTTCCCCGGCCCAGAACACATCCCCACCTGAAAAACAGGCAAGAAACAGAGACAAGACAAACAGAAGTCAAAGACCACAGGAGACTCCTGAAACCTTAGAGTCTGTTCCAGAAGCATGACACGGGCGGGAACAGGTGGCTGAAGCCATAGGATGTGAGTTCTCAGGTCCACGGCTGGTTAAGGAGCTGAAGAGGACAACCTACCCCCGCGGCGGTGGGGGGTGGGGTGGGGGTGGAGACAAACCCATTCCTGGGCCTCAAAGACTTGTCCAGCCCACAGAGAAGGGAGTCAGGCCTGCCCTCGCTGCTCTTAACACTTCCTTCCACCGGCTCCCGTGCACAGGGCTTTCACAACCTGCACGACTTTAAAGTGTGTGTTTTCAGTCATTCCTGAGTGGGAGGTGGCAGCATGTATGGGGGCATTTTACGTGCAGAGCTGCCTACACTGGACATTCTCAGAAAGTACCCTAGACCAAAGGGAAACTACTTTGTTCCAGGTAAGGTAAACCTTACCCTTTCCCAGAGCCCAGGCCACTGAGCAGCCACCACTGCCCAGTCACCAACAAGCAACCGGCCAGTCTGCCCAGCCACAAGGCCAAGATGGTTGTCAGGTAGCTGCCAGCTCCTGACTAAACCTGAGACCAAAGGGGGAAAAAAAGAAAACAATTTCCCACGATTGGTGGCAAACTATAAAATCTGAAGGTAATTTCCACTAGAAATGAGTTTGGGCTCAGATCAGTTGATGATGATGCCACAACATTAACCTACTCACAAAAACCAGGTGTCTCCGTAAGGTGGAGAAGCCCTGTCTAACTCCCTTTGGCCGCTGTATCACTCCCATGATGACTTGCTGGGTTACTTGTCCTCTTCTTTGCCTTGAAGTTTGAGGACAGATTCCTAAACTGCTGGCCTGTGGTTTGGCCTCTAATCATTCTTCATTCAACACAGTTTTTGAGCTTGAATACAGAGCTAGGCCCTGGGGATACCCAGGGAACACAGAAGATAAAATTCCCTGCCTTCATGGTGCTGGCCTTGCAGTGGAGAGAAGTAACAGTAAATGCAATACATATCACTTTTATTGATAATAGTTCAATAGAAAAGTTAATTAGATAGCATGTTAGAAACTGGTGTTAGAGGGGAGAGAAAAAAACATGTTAAAGTGGGTGAGGGGTTGCTGGGGGAGATGTGCAATTTTAAATAGCATGGACAGGTAATATTGAATGGAGAGACCTGAGGCACTGAGAGGTCAGGCCTTGAGGATATATAGTAGAAGAGCGTGTCAGACGGAGGGAGTGGCGAGTGCAAAGGTCCTGAGGTGACCTCATGCCTGGCAGGTCTGGGGAACAATTGAGGAGGCTTGTGTGGCTGAAACAGAACCACAGGTAGGAGATGAGAGGCACAGGGGTGTGGATGCAGGTAACAGATTGCAGGGCCTTTGTGAGGACTTTGTTTTCACTGTGTGAGACAGGAGCCCCTAGAGCATTTGAGCAGAGGAGGGACATGCCTTACATTTTAGGCAGAAAGATTTAATATTCAATGCTGGGAATTAGGTGTTTACAAAATCATTGGAAGAACTAGAGGAGCCAGCTCTGGGCTGAGTCTCCTAGAACAATACAAACTGAACTGCCTGCCTCTATCCTGATGGGGGATGGGGGTAGGAAATCAGGAGGGCCCACCTGAATGGCTGAGCTCTGATCTAGGGCAGAAGGTCCCTCTGCCACTACCCCTGCCTTTGACCTCACAAAGCTGATGAGAAAGCCGGATGCGAGGCTGAAAACCCCCAATCTCCACAACCCACACAGCAAGACTCCCCTCTCCTCGCTTCCTCCTGTCCAATTTCACTCTTGCAAAGGGGAACCTAATTCACATCCCAAACTGTAGCTTCAAAGGGGTGTGGGAAGGGATGCTGAGTGCCAGTTCACCATGTATGTCAGAGCCTGAAGCCCATCTTATATCAGATGCCCTTCTCCCTCCCACACCTGGTTCCAAGGCCTCCTGGAATGCTCCACCCACACTCTGGGCCCCTGTGTTCCCCATCACAGCCGGTACCACACTGATGAAGCCATGTACTTGTCTGTCTCCCCAACTCATTCAAAGTAAACCCTTTGAGGACAGGGAATGTAGCTACCTTGTTCAAGGCCACATCTCCTGTCTGGCCAGGCTGAGAGAAGGTAGCAAGCCTATTCAGTGTGGGAGAAAAAGCAGTGGAGAGGAAAGTGGCAGAGTTCCAGCCTTGGTTTTAACGCCTGTAGAATGGGGGCACTAGCATTACTGAACTGGTAGGGGTTGAGGGCTTTGAGAGAACATAAACGTTTACTATGTTCTCATCAGCTCCCCCTTTTCCTTAGGGTTTTTCCCAAGGCTGGAGAGGAGCTGGGCTTCCCTGGGCTCTGGCCCTGAAGTAGGCAGGTGATGAAATTCATGGTGTCCTGGGGCCATGCAGGGCAGGCTGCTGGCTCAGGGCAGGGGGCAGAGCGGTGCCTGTCTCCTGGGCCCTCCTGTTCACTGGAGAGTTTTCCCTTGAAAGCTGGAAGCAGAGAAGGCCCTCCTCCCACTCAGCCTGCCAGGCTTCCTGGCAGCAGGCTTGTGGTCAGCAGGGCCTGGAGGCCGGATCCTGCCAGATGACCAGATGTACTAGTAGCTGGGTGACTCTCCAGGAGAGTGGTCACTGTGCACTAGGGTGACCCGGTATCAGGCTTACCCAGGCCATTCCTGTTGATACGGTCGAGGTCAACCCCAGTTAACAGGGGCCAGGTCAGGTTCACACCCCTAGTCTAGTCACAACTATTAATAGTACCTCCTTTTGCTCTTAAGTGCTCTGCTTGTCTCTAATAGCTGAGCACACATATCCTATGATCCAGGAATTCCTCTCTCAGGTGTGGACCCAACAGAAGTTTGCACATCTATTCACCAAGACATACACTAGAACATTCGCAATAGCACTACTTGTAATAGCCCCAAACCAGAAACTATCCAGGTTTCCTTCAACAAGAGTGGATATCTAAACTGTGGCACATTCACATCATGTAACTTAGCAGCAGTGATAATGAACTTTCTGCAGCCACGTGTGCAATGACATGAATGAATCTCAGACAAACTGTTGAGTAAAGGAAACGAGGAATACCTAACATATGATTTCTTCCATACAATACACCTGGAAGGTGAAACCAAAGGATTCTAATAGAAGTTGGGACTGTAACAAGAGGGAGCTGGAGATTTCTGTTTCTTTACCTGGGTGCTGGGGACACAAGGGTGCTAACTTTATGAAAATATATTGAGCTGAATAAAGAATTTGTGCATTTTCTGTATGTACAGTTTTCATCAGGAAAAGGTTTACTTTAAAAAGTATCCTGGTTTGAACAATAGTAATTCCCGTTCCTCCTCTGCCCACCTCCTCCCATCTATCTTCCTTGGAGGGCTGGACACATATGTCATCATCACATCACATCTCATCCCCATGCCTTTTGGAAAATCTCCACTGACCCAGTCACTAAATGGAATGATCACACCTATCTTTTCCTCTGCTCTCCTAAGAGCTGCAGTTGACTCAGAAGCAAGAGGTAAAGTCAAAGTCACTCAGTCGAGTTCGACTGTTTGCGACCCCATGGACTATTTGGGCCATGGAATTCTCCAGACCAGAATACTGGAGTGGGTAGCCTTTCCCTCTTCTCCAGGAATATACCAACTGCAGAGACGAACTAAGCCATGAATACCCAGAGGATACTAAGAGACACCCCAACTTACCAAAACCCCTGCATTTCCTAGCCACAATTGAGAGATCACCAGGCCCTGCTACTCAGTAAGGCAAGGAAAGAACCAACATTTGTCAGGGAGAATTTCAACAGCCCAAGTGAAAATGAGCTTAACCTTCAGCTGTCCTGAAAAATAAAGTTGACCCGAATTCCCCATTCTTTGGACATTTTTGGGGGGTTCACTGAAGTTCATTGGGTTTTCCTTGTGAAAACTATATAATCTAACTCGGATGTTAAGAAAATGCTTCCTGTGGGGAAGACTGGTTCTGATATGACCAATTCCCTTGGGATGCCTACTTCAGGCCTTGACCAAAGAGGTGGATGCCCCAGACCTACAGCAGCTCCCTCTCCCAGCCTGCTCCTCCTGGCCCTCCACCTACCAAATCCCATCAAAGCCTGCCCAACCCCATCTCCTCCAGGCTTCCCTGGCACCTACCCCCTAAGCCCTCAGCTCCCATCCTTCCTCCTGTTGCACCTACTAAGTGTCTCTTAGCACCTAACCCCCCTTATTTCAGGTTTCAAGAATGCAGGGAACATTTTTTGTTCATTGTTCTACCCTAAGAGTTTGTACTAGTTCCTGGTACACAGTAGGCCTTCAATAAATATGTAATAAATGATTGAATGCTTTCTCCTCACAGCACCTCTGGGATTGTGTTCCTCTAGATCTCTGCCCAGGAAATTCTCTGGGGCAATGACTATGACTTGTCTTATTCATCTTTATCCCTGTCACTCATCCTTCTGCTTAATAACTACTTAGTGAAAGAGGAAAGAAAGGAAGTCAATTTGGGGCATGTGCAATCCAGAAAGAATGGAGGTGGGGGTCAGTGGGTAGAGTTATTTGGATTTCAAGGGTGTGGGTAATCCCGGAGAGGAACAAGCTACTATATTTGCCTACAAATTTATTTACGCCTGCCTCCTTTCAGAGGGTTTGAGGTGGCTTATAAAAACACACGGACATAACACAAGGTAACAAGTTGAAGTCAGGATGAGGAGGAAATAAGAGTAGGAAAAATAAGATCAAGTCAGCTCGTTTAGAAGTGGGCCAAAAAGTTGGCCAAGTTTTCCCACAGCCCTGTCGAGGCGGAAGGCTGTCTTCCTTTTCCCCACCTCCCTCCCTCTCAGGAGCCACCACTGGCCACCCAGGCCAGGGAGAGCGGCCTCGAGGTTAACGGCGCCGAGGAGAAGGGCCTGGAAGGGCGGCTAGCCTGGGAGCTCGGGCCTAGAAGCCTGGGCTGCCTTATGGGTCGGGGCCGACCGGCTCTGGGGGAGCTCTCCCAGGCCCAGGTGTGGGCGCGGGGGTGGGGGCCGACAGGGGCCTGTGACCCAGGCGGGTAGGGTAAGGGCTGAAGGCTCGCTCTTCCACTCAACGCTGCAGAAGTTCTCGAGCTGGCAACTCAAGGCCCTCCAACCAAATGGACTCGCGGCCTACTAAGCGCTGGCTTGGCGCGCCGGGTACAAAGACGGAAGGAGCCGCGCGCCTTCCACCCCGCCCCACCCCCAGCCCCGCTCCACACAAAGGGGCAGGCCGCCCCTCCCCCAGCCTCGCCCTCGCCTTCCCCCTCCACTCCTCTCCCTCAGGCCGCCCTTCGGTGACTTCCTCTCCCCTCCCGGGGCAGCCCGGGGACTTCTCAGGAACAGCCTTCCACCTGGGCGCGGGGCGGGGGGCGGGCGCGCGGAGGGCGGCCTCCCGGCCCGCTCCCCGCCCTGGACCGCGCCCTCCTCCCCGAGCCCGCTGCACTGGCCCCAGCGCCTTCCCGCCCTGGCGTCCCCGCCCCCACCCGGCCGAGCACGTGCTGCCCCCAGCCCGGCCCTGCCCCCCACCCCCACCGGAAACATTCCTGAGACATTCCTGAAACGAGGAGGCCCGGCCCCTCCGGTTCCCCACCCCGCCTCCACTCTGGGCGCAGGGTTTTCCAGGCGTCCCCACCCTCCAGCGCCGGTGAGGAGGGGGCTGAGCCGGGGCCTCCGCCGACCAGGGAGGAAGGGGAGCTTAGAGAAACGTGAGTCACAGCCGTGTGTCACTGGGCCGCACTGCGAGTCCCTGCATCACGGAGAGATAGGGAAGGCCGCCTCGGGGGCAAGGGGCGGGGAAGTGCGCCCGAGAAGGCCCCGGGCCCGGCCTGCAGGGCGCGCCCCTGACAGCGCCCTTTCTTCCCCCACCGCCCTCCCCGCCATCTTCCCGCTTGGGCTGCCTTCTCGTTCGCGCAATAGGTCTTTGTGGCGCCAGGCGTGGCGGGTACAGCGTGCGCAGACTCATTCCTTGCCCTCAGAGTGCTTCCAGGCGACCACCGGCTCACGCTTTATTTAAAAAAAAAAAAAAAAAAAGTCAGCGTAAGGGGCCATGGCATTCACTGGGATCGTTGGTCTCCACACCACCATCCGGGTCATTTAAAAGGAATGCGCCTCCCCTCAGGTTTACCTTTAGAGGAGCCAATCGTTGGCCTCGCATGGAGGCCGCACCTTGATTATAGTTCACTCGGACCCACTAAATCTAAACTCTGGATCTCACAAGTTTCACGTTCGAGTTTCACAAGACCTTACATTTCACCAGTCAGCCACACATGGGCTGGCACCGAAATACACACGCTGACACCTGTCCGCCCAGGGGAAACTCAAGGAGCCGCGTTATCCAGGCGGAGGGGGCGGCGGGTAGGCCGCGGGACTCTCCAACCGGCGACCGCGCAGACCCCCGCAGGCACCGGCGCCCACGCACATTCATGCGCCCGCGGGCACCAGGCCTAACGCCCGGAAGGCCCAAAAGGCGTCTCTCCCGTGGGCCCACTCCACGCAGAGAGGACGCCCGTCCTCTGGGAAGGGCTTCCTGGCGACCCCTTTCAATAGCTCCCCACGTCTGCCGGCTTGGGACTGCGGGGAGGGGGCCGCGGCCTCTGGGCCCCGGCACGGCCCCCCTGCGCGCCCGCCCCCAGACACCCGTCTCCACACGGCCCTCGCCGTCGTCAGCACCCACCCGCGCGGCGGCGGCGGGCGGCCGCCCTTTTAAATCCCCAGGCTCATTTGCATGGCCCCGCCCCCCCGGTGACACGGCTGGCGCGGGCGGGCCCGTCCCCCCTGCCCCTGGGTCGCTCTTTTTAAGCTCCCCTGAGCCGGGGCTGCGCTCCTCTAATTGGGACTCCGAGCCCGGGCTATTTCTGGCCCTGGCGCGGCTCCAAGAAGGCGTGAGTTCGCGGCCCCTCCGGTGGCTCCTTTTTTTTTTTTTTTTAAATATCTATCATTTAAATAAATTATTTATTTATTGAGGCCGCGCACGGGCCGTGCCTAGCTTCCTGCCCCTCGCCATCCTTCGGGGGAGGTGGAATATTTTTGTGCCGCCCCCCCGGCCTGGATGTGACATATAAATACCCCGCGGGGGCCAGGGCGGCGAGCACGCGGCGGCGGCGGCGGCGGCCTCTGAGCGCTTCTGCTCTCTCTCCCGGTTTCAGATCCGCATTTGCTACCAGCGGCGGCGGCGGCGGCGGCGGAGCCAGGCCGGTCCTCAGCGCCCAGCACCGTCGCTCCCGGCAGCTCGGAGCGCGCACCGCAGGCCGGCAGCCGAGCTCGCGGTGAGTCCGTCCCGGGGCCGGCGGCGGAGGGGGGCGCCCGCGCCGCGGCCGCACGCCGCCCCCTCCTGCAAGCCGCCCCGGGGCTGCAGCGCGCGCCTCCGGCTTTATTCCCAGGCCGGGGCTGCGCGAGCCGCCGGCGGGGGAGGGCCGCGCGGCGCGGGGGGCGGGCGGCGGGGCCCGGCAGCGCGGGGAGGGCGCCCGCACCCCTGCCCCCGCGCCTCGGGCGCCGTGCGGGGGGCGGGGACCGGGGTGCAGCGCGCGGTGGGGGAGGGGGCGCGCGGCTGCGGCGAGCGCGAGTCGTGCACCCGGCGGCTCTCGGTGCACCTCGCGCGGCCGCCGCTCCCGCCCGAGCCCGAGCCCGGGCCTGTGC